>NC_133849.1:3302501-3602729 GCF_047830755.1 Zonotrichia albicollis
GCCCCCGGGGTGGCCCCAAAAGGCGGTCAGGGCCTGGCCCAGGGAGGGGACACCAGGGTGGCCCAGGGAGGTGACATCACTGTGGTCCAGGGTCTCATGGAGGCTCCAGGTGAAGTGCCTCAGGGCTGTGTGCAGGAACTCTGGGGACACGCGCTGCTGCATGTCCCTCTGTGGCCCGGTCACGGCGGCCACCACCTTGCCCAGGGTGGCCACCATGGCCACCAGTGCCTCCAGCACCTGGAAAGAGGGCAGGGGAGGTGTCAGTGACCTGGTGGCATTTGTGGCTGCCTGCAGTGGCCCCTGTGCTCTCCTGGGGTCCCCTTTGCCCCTTCCTGAGGGCTTTGCTGCCCCTCTGTCCCTTTGTCACCTCCCTGTCCCCTCTGCCACCTCTGCTGTCCCCTCTGCCACCCCACCCCTCCGCCCCTCCCCCCCACCGCACTGGCACTGTTGCGCGGGGCTCCATGGCCACTGGGGACACTCCAGGGACACTCCAGGGACACTCTGAGGACACTGGTGGGGGGCGAACACACCCAGGTGACAGCTGGGGCGCACAGGAAGGCAGCGCAGCCGGAGAGGGGAAGCAGGAAGAGCTGAAGTCACCGCCCCCAGCCAGGGCGGGGTCCCCAATGTACCCCCAGTTTCCTCGACAGGACCTCGATGTCCCCTCAGGGTCCCCAACAAGGCCCAAGTGTCCCCTCATGTCCTGTTGGGGACACTTGGGACACAGCAGGGTCCTGTTGGGGACACTGTGGGGACATCTGGGACATCGTGGTGAGCCAAAACGGGACAGGGGGGATCAGGGTGGCCCCGATGTTGCCAAGAGAAGGGCACAGGGGTGTCCCCAAGGTCCCCAATAGGACCCCAGTGTATCCCCAGTGTCCCCAGATGGACATTGTGGGACACTTGGGCCTTGTGGGGCCCAACACCAGGGCCATGTGAGGACACTCGGGGGACATTGGGGTCCCATTGGGAACACTGGGGGGACATTGAGGACCCTGCCCTGGCCCCACAGGTGGGGGAAGGGCAGGGGGGGACAGTGACATCATCGTCACCTCTTCCTACTACCTCCATCCGGCCGTGCCATGTTCCTGTGTGTCCCCAACTGTCACCTGGGTGTGTTCGCCCCCCAGAGTGTCCCCAGAGTGTCCCTGGAGTGTCTCCAGCAGCCATGGAGACCCAAGAGGTGTGACAATCCTGGTGGGGGAGGCAGGGGGAGGGGACAGGGGGCACACAGGGGTGACAGAGGGGACAGGAGAGTGTGGCAGGAAGAGGGGAGGTGACAGAGGGGTGGAGGGGACTGAGGGTGACGGAGGGCTGGCAGAGGTGACAGCGGGGGGGGCAGGGGGTGGCAGAGGGGACAAGGGGGCGACAAAGGGACAGAGGGAACAGCAGAGCCGTCCAGGGAGGAGACAAAGGGACCCCGGGAGGGCACAGGGGCCACTGCAGGAGGCCACAAGTGCCACCAGGTCCCTGACACCTCCCCTCCTGTCCCCTCCCCAGTTGCTGAAGGCGCTGGTGTCCGTGGTGGCCACCCTGGGCAAGGTGGCGGCCACCGTGACCGGGTCACACAGGGACGTGCGGCAGCGCGTGTCCCCAAAGTTCCTGCCCGCGGCCCTGAGGAGATTCATCCAGAGCCTCCGTGAAACCCTGGACCACGGCGATGTCACCTCCATGGCCCACCGTGGAGTCCCCTCCCTGGGCCAGGCCCTGGCTGCCTTTGAACTCACCCCAGAGGCCTGGGCTGATGTGAGAAACATGGCCAAGGCCTAGCAGGAGTTGCTGGCTGCGCTCAGGGAGAGATGGGACCGGCTGGCCATGGAGTGCTCTGAGCTCAATGGAGCCTGCACGCACACGGGCTTCACCATGGCCATCGCCCAGGCCATGGACCCGCGGTATGAGGCAACCCGCCAGGATTGGGACATGGATTCGGAAGACCTGGTGGCCATAGTCCGGTTGCTTCCGGTGGCCCTGGGCATGGATGAGGGGGCCTGTGCAGGGGCTGTGCACGAGCCCGAGGGGGCTGCGGCCACCAACGAGGCCATGGGAGAGGCCGTGGTGCCTGCCAGATTGATAAGGGCGGCCACCAGGAGGGGAAATTGGGCAGAGCAGGGCCTGGTGCTGCTGGAGCACTTGATAGAAGAGTGTGGCAGCGTCAGTTCGTTCTTCCAGGAGCTGCAGTGGCAGTTCAGGGCCATCAAGTCTTATCTGGAGGTGACAGAGCAGGCATCCTCCAATGTCCCCGTGGCCTTGGTGGCCAAAGTGGCCGAGTTTGAGCACCTGTGGGATGCCAGTGCCTGCCTGGCAAAGGATCACCTGCTGGGGATACTTGAGGTCATTGACAACATCTTCTTGAGTCTCTATGGTGGCCCAGGTGGCCGAGCAGTGCCACAAAGCCATCAAGGACATCTCAAGACTGCTGCAGAGACAGTGATGTCACCGCTGTGACGTCATCTGGGTGATGACATCTCTGGGGTCATTGCTACTGTCACTTGTCTCTTCTCCACTCCCCACATGGGATTTGAGACAAATTCCCGGAATTTTCTGGGAATTTTCATTGAAATTGTCCCAAATCCCGATGGAAATTCCTGGGGTGACATCACTGGGGATACTCAGGGACACTCTGGGGACACTCAGGGACAGGGGATGGGGGTGAATGAGTCGCCTCAGCAGCTTCCAGCTTTCCACTGTGCCTGCAGCAGAGCCAGCTTATAAATGACAATTTAATAATTGGCTTCTGCAATTCTGCATTGGCTTCTGCAAGATGTTATTGAACACAAGTATTTTGCTATGGTACTTGATATTGATATTGATTATTAATAATTCATTGTAGCTGCTTTTTGGAGCAATATAATCAATCAGTTTATGTGTGCATGATATAGCCTATTTAGTGCTATTTGATATTATAGCACAGGCCTTAAAATATTCAAAATAGACAAATATTAAATAGATAAATAATAAGTGTTAAAATAGAGACTGTGCAATGTTAAAATGCTTTTGCATAACT
This sequence comes from Zonotrichia albicollis, assembly GCF_047830755.1. Taxonomy (NCBI): domain Eukaryota; kingdom Metazoa; phylum Chordata; class Aves; order Passeriformes; family Passerellidae; genus Zonotrichia; species Zonotrichia albicollis. The sequence goes on from NC_133849.1 coordinate 3,305,506, forward strand.
GACTCAGGAGTAAAACAATTCCCTTGTTCCTCACACCTGTGGATCAGCCTCTCCAGGCGATAACCGTGACACAAACCTGAGAAGAATTTAGGAATTTATCAGGGAGTGTGCAACAACAGGATGGAACCAGAAGAAGAAATAAATAATATTGATCTAATCTACAGAATGTCCTGCAGACATGTCAGAGGTTAAAACCAAACAAGAGTTCCTGGAACATCCAAACCTCCCGGGAATATTTGAATAATGTTTAAACTCAGGAATGTGTTTGTAGCCCTGCAGTGGAACCGGATCTGGAGAACGGTGGGTTAAGTTTCAGACGAGTTCTTTGGCCAACTGCTAAAATCCTTTTATAGCCCTTATTAAACTTTTTCAATTCTCAAGGAGTGAACTTCGTTTCTCACACCCGGCTGCGATCTGGGGGGGCCCCGTTGCTGAGAGCTGACCCCGCCTCGGGTGTCGCTGGAACCCCCAAAAACCGCAGCCACCACCAGCCCTTGTTGGGGGTTGGGTTTTTTCTGTTCTTTCCTTGTTTCTTGTGGAATTTTTTCCCATGGAGCTGCTGAGAGGCGCTGATGTCTGAGTGCTTGAGAAGGCGGGGAGAGGGAACTCCTCTGGTTTTTGGGAGTTTCTCTGGGAGGGGGGCACAGAGACAGCGGGAGAATGGGGGGCAGGGGTTGGGGGCAGCCTCTCTCTGTCGCTCTTTGCCATCGGAGGAGGGCGGCCAGGCTGTCCCTGCAGAGAGAATTCACTGGCACCGCTGGAGCTGAGCCCTGAGAGACCGATCACCGTCTGTTTGTGTGCCCCGGGAATCCTGAATTTCCTGTGCTTAGGGAATCCTGAACTTCGTGAGCGCCATGAATCCTGACTTCTGTCTACCCTGGAATATTGAATTACATGTGCCCCAGGAATGCTGAGCTTCCCTGTGCTCTAGGTATCCTTAATTTTGTGTGCCCGGGAATCCTGAATTTTGTGTTATTAAATAAGAGAACAGGCTCCAGGTACTAAAAGTGATTTCAGCATTTATTATAAGAAAAAGAAAGGCCCAAAGCAAGGGTCCATGGGCCAAGCCGGAGCGTTCCCATTGAGGATGCTGCAGCGTCGGCGCCGGGACTGCTAAGCTGCGATGGCCCCGATGCTCCAGATGGAGCGGCACAAATTCAGTGGGTCAGAAGCCACTTTTTATCCTGTTTTTCATCCGTTTGGATTGGTTTCCTTTGGATTCTTCATTTGCATGAAGGTTTAATGCACTTTATTGGCCCATTAATGTTCTCTCCAGGCTGGCTGGTTTCGCCTGGGGGGTGGTGCACTTTACTGAGGTGCGTTATGTTGAGTACTGTATTTCTTATCACTACCCTTTAAACCCTTTTTACAATCTAATAACCAAACTAACAGTACATTCTTAACAATCTATCAAGTATTTACAACAGTTTCTAACCTATGTTTAACAATTTTCCCCTCCAACTATTTGATCACGCTTCGAGCCTGCCTCAATCTTTTAAAATTCAACTTCTACTTTGCTCAGTTTCTCATATTGTTCTAGCACATCTCTGGCATTCTGATCACTCTGTTCTTTCATTAACGTGACTTTTTCACCATTTTTCCTTTCCACGTTCCCTTGCAGCATGATGCTGCTGTGGACAATGCTGGTCACTATCCAGACTAGACATAGAATTACATATGGTAGTAATATTACACTTCCTAGTGCACATACCACAAAAAGACCAATTTCTTCCACCATTTACCATTCCAGGTGAACAAGCTGTCCCACCAATCGGAGTCTCCAAACAAGGGGGTCCATTTTTGTGCTCCAAAACAGGTAACTTTTCAAATATTTTGAGGAATACTTTTAATTACATGACTGTGGTCATCGATCTCTAGGCAGCATTCTGAAGCATTAAATTTCCCACAGATCCCTCCTTCCTCTGCGAGCAGGTAGTCCACTGCCAGTAGGATCTGGTAAATTACTGACGGTGTTTGTTGTTGCTGCTGGTTTAAGAGATCGATGATCAGAGTTGTTTGATTGGATATGATTTCAAGCACTGCTTGTAGACGGATGATTGGATTGAGCGTGTATTCTGGGGTTCTGTACCCCCAGGGTCCATCTTGGGCCCAGGGAGCTGGCCCTTCAGGATCTAAAATCCTTTCTGGGGTCCAAATGTCATTGTTCCAATTTTGAGTTCCACCAATTAAACTCCTTTTCTTTCAGCCCAGATCATCATACACTGCGACTCCTAAGTTTGATTTCGCATCCTTAGGCAGTAAGAAAAAGGATGGTTTTATTGCTCCAATTGTGCAACCCCCGCTCCACCCTCCTGGTAACTTCACATTGGTTGTGTTCCACAGATCCAAAATAAACTTTTAGGTGCATCCCTGTCATGGTTTGATGCTGGTGCAATGCTAGTGCTTTTATGAAAGTATGTTCTCTCCGGTGTCTACTGTGAGATGTGATTAGAAATACAGCAAAGCAGGCTCTAACATAGGAATAAAGAACAAAAACTTTATTACCCTACAACTATATGAAAAGAACAATATACAGAACTCAGAATGAAAATTATCTAAATAATTCTTCCTCCCTCTAGTAAATTTCTATAGACATTACAGCAAGACAAAACTTTGAATTCTCAATTCAGTTACTATTCTTCAGATACCTAACTCTCAGTCTATCATCATTTTTCAGATAATCAATTTTCAGTTCATCAAGGAGAGAGGAGTCCCTCTTGTGCCACAGGCTTCCCCAGGAAACGCAGTTGAAACCTCTTGTGTTTCCATGTCACACGTGGCACTGCCCGGAGATCATTTCCCATGGTGACATCTTCCTTCCATGCCCAGTGCTCTCACCACTGCACACGCACCAGAGCTGCTTCTGGGGTTCCCCTTTTAAGGATGCTTTGCCCAGTTCCAAAAAAGGCACAATATCTCACTTTTGGGACACCAGTCCCTCCCAAATTCACCCCCTGGGGCCGAGGGGTCTCAAGAACAGAGATCTTCTTCACTGAAGATCAAAGGCAACCCTACTCTCTTCTCTCATCGTCTCTGTTTATACCGCTCCTTCACATCACATCACTGCACTCTCTTGGCTCCAAGCCATTGTGCCCCCTAAATGCACTCTCTGTGTCACAGGAAAAAAAAATAGTTCTACCTATAGCTATACCAGAAAAGTCCAGCTAAAAGGCCACTCCATCATCTCCTCCCACTTCGGATTCTTCTCAACTCTTCAGACATCTTTCACTTGCACACACTTCCATCATACTCGCCTATTTATTTTTATTTCATCTCTACCTTCCTTCTCACTCAGCTTCAGAATTATCTGCATGTATAAAGTTTCTATCATCTAAGAGAAAAGTTCAAATCTCAGGCTCTGCCTGTCTAGAACTCTCACGCTGCCCTGCCCAGCACCTTCTCGCTGCACCCTCGCTGCACCACCCGCCCCTTCTCCTTCTCAGCCAGCCCTGCTGCCAGCACATGATATCCAATTTCCAAGGAGCACAAACACAGACACAAGCACAAGCTCTCTGTCTCTCTCCCGGGGCAGGGGAAGAGCTACCCGCTGCCTCTCAGTGTTCTTCTCCCCTTCTCTCTTGCCAAAGCCTTCACTTCCCTTCTCTGTCCCAAGCTCTCACCTCCCTCACGCAGCCGCACGGCTTCCCCTGCCCCGCTCAGCCCGCAGCTGAGCAGGAGAGCTCTGGCTTCTCTCACAGAGCAGAACTGAAAGAGCTTCCCCTGAGAGGTCTCTGCTTTTAACCCCCTGTGCTCTCAGAAGCGTGTCCATATCCTCAGTAGCCACACCAAATGCCAATATTCAAATCTCAATACTTATTTTTTAACCAAGAAACTCTCAAAAATCTCACTTCCTTTTCAAAGAAAAACAATCCCAGAAATTAGAATCTTGATTTGGTATATGTTTCCAATATTTGAATGGTTATCTATTGCCCAGAATATGTAGATATAATCTCCTGAGCATTCAAACATTTTTTCTTTTTGACTGTATACACCTCGACTTTCAGTTTTCTCTATTAACCAATATGAATGGGGAGTTTCTGGGATCCACCTGGTGTGTGTGTGTCATTTGCTGCCAGATATCTTTTACGTGGTGTTTCTCCTACTTCTATAGGATACATTTTCCCTTTTCTTGATCAACACTCTTCCCCTATTATTGTTGATTTTAGCTTCCACTCTCCTTCCCTTCTTTTGGGTACTGCCATGTTTTTTCCTGATGTAATCCATTTTAAAATGTCCAGGGGACCTAAACTGATACCATCCCATGGCCAAATTTCACTTAAATGAGTCCCCCCGCACACCTAACAATCAGTCAAATTAAATTCTTTTGTAATCTTTTCCATCATATCAATAAACAGATTTTTTCCATATATTTGTCCCTCTCTATCCCTTTGTATTTTCAGATGCACTTCCTTCTCTTTGAATGTATCCTCTAAGTTGGTTTCACTTTCTTGTTCAAAACACACCCATCTTTCTTTCATAGAGTACTCTCCTGACATCTTCTGGCTTGGGTTTGCAATATTTTTAGCCAGCTGTGAAAAATGTGTGTTTTATGATTGGCTTTTTGCAAGTATTAAACTTAATATTAGATGTGTCATGTTAGGAAGTTATGCTGTATTAATTTTTTAAAGTAGTGTGTAAATAGAGTTCTAGATTATAACATAATGTTTAATTAGAAACTATGTCTGTGGAATATTTTTTAAAGAAAGGAATGAGGTCCTCACATTGAGATAGCAGTCACAGAACACCTAAATCTCTCAGAGAAGAAGAATTTATTGTTCTCTTATCAGAAAAAACAAACCTTTTCCTGCCTCACTCAGCCCTGAAAATGCCATCAGGATTCAGAGGAAGAAGTTGACAGTGACCAGACAGAATCCTGTCTTTGAATAGATTTTATGCATCATGTATGAGATGTATGAATATGCAACAGGCTATTGCGTTTAAGGGTTAATCCTCTGTTAACATGTGTCCTTTTTTGGGCTTATTTTGCCCAGAAAGAGGTACCCAGACCGTCCATAACTCTTTGTTCTTATTGTCTCGTATTGCCCTAAATCTTAGTTCTTCAAGTTCTTATAACTCTAATTATATTGCTATTTTTATAACCATTTTATTACTATTAAACTTTAAAAATTTTAAAGACAAGTGATTGGCATTTTTCACACCAGCCAATATATTTTATTATCCTCTCTTCAGGTTGTTAACTGGGAGTGATCAATACATTTGGGGTTCATGTTTGTGCGTACTCTGATTAATACACTTACTGTTTCTCCTCTATACAAGGGACAGGAACACTTCTCACGAGTGTTTCCTCCGCTTCCTTTGCAGTGAGTGAGTAGCAGCACTGCTACCGGTGGGAGTCTGGTACGGGCTGCCCTCCTCACCTCTCGATCCACAGGAGTTTTTTGTGCTAAGAGAATGCAAAGAGTTTTTCCTGGAGGGAGTTTCTAATCGAGTCTTGCCTCCCACCTCTGGTTCTCCCTTCTTCTGGAGACATTCTGCCATGACCCTCATCGTAGCAACTGCCTTCCCTCAGTTTGGTCCCAGTTAGGGTTGCAAGGAGAGAGCTCTATGGAACAGTACTAGAAACTGAGAAGTTATTTTGACTGTCAATCCTTAGATATACAAAACCTTAACTTATACTATAACTATAATTATAACAAACATTAACAAACTTCAAGGATACACGGATAACAATGTAGATGTTCCCCATGGGGGGTTGTGTTCAGGGTTGCGCTTCTTTCGGTGCTTTCCTCAGGACCAATTTCAAGTCTTTGTTGTTTCTGTTGGCTGTAGACCATTCGCTGGCCTCAGCTGGAGGTTGTACTTGTGAAAAATGCCAATCACTTGGTTTTAAAATTTGAAAAGTTTAATAGTAATAAAATGGTTATGAAGATAGTAATATAATGAGAGTAATAAAAATTTGGGCAATTATGATTAGAACAATACGAGGCAATAAGAACAAAGAGTTACAGATGGTCCGGGTACCTGTTTCTGGGCAAAATGAGCCTGAAAATGGACACAAGTTAAGAGAGGACTAACCTTTAAAAGCAATAGCCTGTTGCATATTCATACATTTCATACATAATGCATAAATTCCATTCAAACAAAGGATTCTGTCTGATCAGTGTCAACTTCTTCCTCTGAATCCTGATGGCGTCTTCAGGGCTGAGCAAGCCAGGAAGAAGTTAGTTAAGGGAGCAATAAATTCTCTTTCTCTGAAAGATTTAGGTGTCCTGTGGCTGCTATCTCAGTGCAAGTACCTCATTCCTCTCTTTAAAAAATATCCCACATACATAGTTTCTATTTTAGCCTTATGTTATACCCTAGAACTATATTTAACAGATTACTTAAAAAATTAATACAGCATCACTTCCTAACATAACACATAATATCATTTTAATATTTGCGAAAAGCCAATCATAAAATACACATTTTTCACATTATACATAAGCATTTAGTTGCTTTGTTACAATATGTCTTAGCTTTACCACAACTTCCTCTATTTTATTCTAAGCCCCAGTCATCTTGCTACCTCATCTCTTTTACTGTATTATACTGCTTTTATTTTGATGCTTTATTTGGTTATTTGGTCAGAAAGTTTCAGAAGCTTTCTTTGTGTCTATTTTCGACACAGCCGATAGAAGCACTTGCTGATTCCATTGCCAATTGACACAAATCACAAAAACATTTGTCACATGGGGGTGAGGGGTAGGGGGGTGTCCCCTGGCTGGGGGAGGGGCGGTGAGTGAGGGGTTTTGGTGCACTGGGGGGGGCTCATGGATTGGGGGGGTCCCAGTGCATTATGGGGTTGGTGAAGGGGGGAGGCAGTGAATGGGGGGGTACCAGTCCATGGGAGGGGGATTAGGAGAGGGGGGTCCCTGGTGATAACGGGGATCCCTGCTGATAACTGGGGGGAACAGGACCAAGCCCCAGTGCTGGGGACCCCCTTTGTGACCCCCAGTGCTTGGAGTCCCCCTGGTCCCACTCCTGCCCCCTCCCAGTCCCTGCACTGTTCTCAGGGGGTCCTGTGGCTCTGAGGGGGCAAAGGGGAAGGGGCAAAACCCCTGTGATGGGTGGGGGGGGCACAGAGGGGGGCCCAGGCCCGGTGCTTGAGGGGGTCGGTACATGAGGGGGGCTCAGCCCCAGTCCTGGAGCTCGATGATGGGGGGAGTGCTGTCAATGCATGGGGGTGTCCCAGTGCCTGGTGGCACCTGAGTGTCCACAAGGCTTCCCAGCGACATCACTACCCCAATGACATCACAGTGGTGACATCACTGTCCCTGCAGCACCGTCAGGATGTCCTCGATGGCATTTTTGGCACTGCTTAGCCACGTGGGCTACTGGGGCCACCGTGGCAACCATAGCAACTGAAGAGGAGTTTGTGGATGTCCCCAAGTGTCCTCAGCAGGTGATGCGTGGCCAGGCGGGCGCTGGCCTCCAACAGCCACTCGGCTTCTGCCACTTTGGCCATCAAGTCCTCAGGGACATCAGGGGATGCCTCATTTGTCCCCTCCAGGGTGGCCTCAATGTCCCTGAGCTGGCACTGCAGCTCCTGGGGAAACGCGGTGGCTTCGTCACACGCGGCCACCAAGCACTCCAGTGGCCCCAGGGCCACCTGTGCCTGCTGTCCCCTCCTGGTGGCCACTCTCAACCAGCTGGTGGCCACCATGGCCTCTCTCATGGCCTTGGTGGTCGCTTCCTCCTCACTGGTGACCGCCGCCAACCAGACCTCAAGCGCGGCCAGTGCCGAGGCCACCTCCTCCTTGGCCAGGGCCACCGATGGCTGCTGGGCCGTGGCCACCAGGTTGTGCAGAGACGTCCCCCAGCGGGCGGCCTTGTCCTGCAGGTTCCAGGCACGGTAGTGACGGTGGCTGCAGTGGTGGCAGCAGTGGTGGCTGTGTCCCTGCAGGTGTCACAGAGCTCGGTGGCCTCCCTGGCCAGCCAGTCCCAGCCGTTCTCGAGACCTCCAATGACTCCCACCAGGCCACCAGGCACTGCCTGCGGCTCTCACATCGGCCCAGGTGGTTCCAGGGTGGTGCCAGGGCCTGACCAAGGGAGGGGACACTGGAGTGGCCCAGGAAGGTGACAGCGTGATAGTTGAGGGTCTTATGGAGGTACCAGATGAATCTCCTCAGGTTTGCATTCAGGGACTTTGGGGACACGCGCTGCCACATGCCCCTCTGTGGCCTGGTCACAGTGGCTGCCACCTTGCCCACGGCCACCACAGCCTCCAGCCACTGGGAAGGGAACAGGAGAGGTGTCAGGGACCTGGTGGCACTTGTGGCCTCCTGGGGTGGCCCCTTTGTCCCCTCCCTGGAGGCGTCTGCTGTCCCCTCTGTCTCTTCATCAGCCCCTAATGCCATCTGCCACCCCCCTGCCACCCCCCGCTTTCTGCCCAGCTGCCGCCCTTGGTCCCCTCCACCCCTCTTTCCCCCTGTCCCCTCCCTGTCACTTTCCCCCTTCCTGCCACACCCTCCTGTCCCCTTTGAGACCCCCTGTCCCCTCCCACCACTCTCTGTGTCGCCTCCATTCCCCCCTGTCCCCTCTGTCCCCTGTGTCACCAGTTGTGTCCTGGTGTCACCAGTTGCACTCCAGTGCAACCAGCCAAGTGTCCCCAGTCTCTTCCTAATGTCCCCATCCCAGTGTCCCCTCCCAGTGTCCCCAGTCCTGTCCCAGTATCCCTGTCCCTGTGCCACCAGTTCCTTCCCACTGTCCCCAGTTCCAGCCCAGTGTTCCTGTCTCAGTCCCATCAGCCCAGTGCCACCAGGGATGCCCCAGTGTCACCAGCCCAGTGTCACCGATTCCACCCCAGTGCCACCAGTTCTATCCCACTGTCACCACCCCAGTGTCCCTAAGGCTGTCCCAGTGCCACCACCCCTGTGTCATCATTCCAGTGCCACCAACCCAGTGTCCCCAGTTTCATTTCAGTGCCACCAATCTGGTGTCCCCAGTTTCATTCCAGTGTCACCAAGCCAGTGCCACCAGTTCTGTCCCACTGTCACCAGTGTTTTGGGGGGTTTGGGGGATCCCAGGTGGAGTTTGGGGGCTCCTGGGGGAGTTTGGGGGAATCCCAGATAAAGTTTGGAGGGTCCTGGGGGGATTGGGGGGATCCTGGAAGGTTTGGAGGTCCCAGGTGAGGTTTTGGGGGTCCCAGGTGAGGTTTCCAGGGAATTGGGTAATCCCAGTTGAGAATTCCCAAAGATTTGGGGTTTCCCAGGTGAGAACACAGGCTGGGGGTTCGGGGGGGCCGAGGGGCTCGGGCCTGGGAGAATTTTGGGGGCTTCAATCAATGGGGAGGGCCTGGGGGGTGCTGAGGGGGAGGCGTGGTGAGTGTGAGGGGGGCTCTCATGGATTTGATGCCTCAGGTTTTGGCTTTTCTGTTTTTCAGATTCTGTGCTGCTTTACTTTATGTGTCGGGGCTTCATATTAAGGGTGCTGAGCTCTGTTCACAGAGCAGGGAGACAAAACAATTCCTTTCTAGCTGTGAACCCAAGGACAAATAATCCAAACTTCAGGCGCAAGAGCATAAACAACATGGACTGAAGAGAGAAAAACAAGAAGGATGGGACTTCATCAGCCAAAGCTATAATTGGACAATTAACTCCAACATGCAAATGGAGCAGAACTTATAGAAGTGACAGACCTCGTCACCGGCCGTCCATTTTGTGTCCATTTTGGTCCATCTTGGGCGCAGCCCTGGCTGGGCTCTTGTTCTGCTCAAGGTGTATCCACGGAGGCCTTTTAACAAATGCCTGCTTTATTGTGTAACCGTGTCTGGCCTCTGTTCTAGGTCAGCCTTGTGAAGGCCTCAGTTTGTGGCGATCACGAAGGGAGCCGAGGCACCTGGGCAGGGCCGGAGCAGAGGCAGAGGAGGGTGCAGCTGCTGCCCCCAGCCCGCGGCACTGGCGGGGCCCAGGTGCGGGGCAGAGGGTGCGGGAGGCCGAGAAGCTCGGGAGGAGCGAGAGAGGCGTGAGCGGCTGCAGGGGCGCTGTGTTTATCGGGTGAGCGCGGTGGGAAGGGGCGTTTTGTGCTCGGGAGCGCAGCGGGTGCGGGGCTCGCTGTGCCCCGGGCCAGGGAGGGCGGGCGCTGTGAGCAGCGGGGTTGGATTGCGGGGCTGGGCTTGGCCTGGGGCCGGCGGTGCTGGCGCAGGGATCGTTCCCGCCCCGCCGCTCCGGAGCGCCGCGATCGGAATCTCGCTCTCTCTCTCTCTCTCGCGTTGGTTCTTTTAATTTCTACTCAGAACTGTTAAATGGCGTGTGTATATTCAGCTGCGAGTGCTGTAGTGATAATGTCCCGAGAGGCAGTCCCCTGAGATTAGCACTGAGAAACTGGGGCACAGTGACCCACGCTGCAGCACTTGGAGGGGCCTGTGCCCCGTGGGATGGACTCAGCTTGGAGAAGTTCCTGGAGAATTCTCCGGTGGGAGAGAGCCCAGGGTTCAGCAGGGGAACGACTCCTGTCCCTGAGCAGAGGGAGAAGCCCCGGGGCATGAACTGAGCCCGGCCCCATTCCCTGTCTGCGGCACTGCCGGGGTAGGAGGTGCAGCTGGAAGGAGGGAGGCGTGGGGGAAAGCTGCATTTAAGGGTATCCACTTATTTCTCGTTATCCTGCTCTGAGTTTTTGGAGTTTTCTGTCCGAAATCTCTCCCCTCCCCCACTCATCCACAGGGGTTTGGGGCGGTTTCAAATTTCTAGGGGAAATCAAAGCGATGCCCTGATGCTCCTAATTAGGGGCAGGAGAAGTGAGGCTCCAGGGCTTCCCGCTGAGCCGGAGCCACCGGAGCCGCAATGCCGGGAAAGCCGTGGCGGGAGCTGTGGAGAAGTTTCTTTGTGTTTTCAGCTCAATCCCCTCGGGCCCGGGCCCGTTCCAGGGCTGTTCCTCAGCTCCGGCTCTGCCCTCACGCAGCCCGGAGGGCCTGAGAAGGTGGGGCGGGGCTGTGCCGTGTGCAGACCCCGCCCCTGACTGCGATTGGGCGATGGTGCCGTCAGTCGTGGTTGTGGCCCGCTGATTGGTGGGAGCGGCGGACAGCGGCCGTGGCTGAACAGCGGCGCCATTGTCGTGTTTGCGGGCCTGCGAGTGGCGGCAGCGGCCGGAGCGCGGTGAGGCGGCGGCGGAGCTCGGAGGCGGCCGCAGCGCAGGTGGGAGCCGCGCTGGGTTGTGCGGGGGCTCGGGGCTGGCTGCGGGCCTCGGAGGCAGCAGGGGGCTCGGGCGGGTTCGTTGTGCCGTGTCCGGCCCGTGTTGCCGCTGGCGTGAGGGCGCTGCGGGAGCGGCTGCCCGCGGTCTCCTTGCGGCCGCTGCCTCGGCAGGAGCCGCTGCCGGAGCAGCGCTGGCTCGGCCCGGTTGCTGTGGCTGGGACAGAGGGGGCTGCCCTGTGCCCGGGGCTGTGCGGGGAAATTGCCGTGGCCGGAGGTTTGTGTGCCCAGAGGAGACAGAGGAGTCCTGTAAAAGTGACTTTATTGCTGAGCAGAGGGAGAGGCCGTGGGGCATTTGCCGAGGGCTCTCTGCCATTGTTGTAGTTCGCAGCCTCCTTTGTATCCTCATTTTCCCGGCCTCATCTCCCTCTCCCTTTGCCCACTGGCTGAGGTGCTTGGAAGGTTCAGACCTCCCGATCCGCCAACTGCATGTCCTCGTTATTGTGCACCCCCACTTTTGTATAACAGCCGATATTCGTGGCTGTGTTAATTCCTTGTTCTTCTGGAATTTCAGGGATTTAGCGGGTCTTTCTGTGAGCAGCAGTCCATGTTAATTAGTAACCTTTATTGCAGCTGGTGGTTTCCCCCAGTTACTTCCTTATCTACAAATCCCTGGTGCCTCGCTCACCTACTGAATGAGCTGCACTCTCAAGGTGTGGAGCATGGTAAAAAGATGAGAGTTGCTGTAGCACATCCGAGGAGAAACAGCATTCGTTTAACCCATGGTCTGCCAGGGAGCCACAAAACCGTGTCCCATTCCCATCATTTCCATGTATGGACCAATACATGAGATGCTTTTTTGTTTCTGGTGTTGTTTTTTTTTTTTTTCACCACTTTTCCTTTGTCATCTCTTTGCCCACAGCAGTATGAGCCATTTAATTTTCCACAAACTCCTCCTTTTTCTGCTAACAGATGATCTGATCCCATCCCATGGTTAAGTGTTGTGTTCCTCATTTCAGTGGATTGGTCGGCAGGAAGGTCAGGAGCTGGAGCTGTCTGGTTGGTTATTATAGCGAGGGCAGCTTGTAATCTAGTGATGCAATTGAAATGAGAAATGGATTCTGTGGCTCCTGATATGAAATGGTTCGGGTTCCCAGGGCCTGGTCCATGGTGTTTGTCCAGGCTTAGAGCAAATTTGGGGAAGAATCCCCCCAAAGGAGCTCCGGTGGGAAAAGTGGATCCAATCGGCCCCTCCCCCCAACTGGTCCGGGAGGAAAGAAAAATACCTCCTTGGAGAAAGGTGGAAAAAAAACCCTGTTTATTAAACAATAAGACCAAAACAGTATCAAAACAATGAGACCCCTTGCCACTCTAAAAGAGATGACAAACTGAGAAAACCCCGGGTTCAAGCAGCAGCTCACTCAGTCTCTGATCAGTCTCTCAGTGCTGGAATTGTCGCAGGCCAGGGCCGGCCCAGTGGGCCACAGCTGCAGCTGCCGGTGCTCTCCTGGGTGTTCAGTCCAGAGCAGTTCCAAGAGGTCCAAAGAAAAGGGAAAAAAAACAGTCCAGGGAACTTCTTTGCCTCAGCTAGCTAACACTAACTAAAAAGCAAAAAAAGAGCTCTCTGTCCCGCTGTCTGTCCGCAGACAACACAGTCAGGAGGAGTGAGTGCAGTGTCTGAAAACAAACTGCGCGCTTCTTCTCTCTCCCCCTTCACTCTCTGTAACACTCTTAAAGGTACAAAACTTATTATTATTCAACATAAACAGAATGAGACGATTGGGGATAAAAGCATCATATAGTCAACCCAAGACAGTGTTGTAGGATTTGTTCTGCTGGCCGTTCATCTTTTCCCCATTTTTGGCCGCTCTCTCCAGCCAGGGCTGCATCAATTGACTGTTTTTGTCTAACTAAATCATCAAATCCTTGGATTCCCAACTGATTTCCTTGAATTTTTGGTAGGAAAAAATCCCCTGTGATCTAATATACCCTATATATCACTGACAGTGCCAGCACATGTTGGAGTGGGCAGAGGGATGATTCCCCCCAAATATTTCTAGTTTAGTTTTCCCAACATTCTCTATGTGCTGTTTCCCTTTGCAGCTTCACCCGTTTGTGTTGCAGGGTCAGATATCCTCCCCCTGGGCTCTGCCTTGAGCTGTGCAAATTCCATCAGTGCCAGCAGGCAGAGCTTGGGATGAGGGGCAGAGGGAATCAGCCCAATTCCTGCCCAGGGCAAGAGACCCAGGTGCATTGTCCAGGCTTTGCCCAGCAGTGTTCATTTGCATTTCTAAAGCTCCTCCCCAGGCTGCCTGGAATGGAGCTTCTCTTCCTGCTGCTGGGCAATGTTGATGTTTTGTTGCTGGTCGTTATCTCTGTGGGTATCTTTTGGGCTTTTCCCAGTCTATTGAGGTGTTAAACTCATCCCCATTGAGTGGTCCAACAACCCTTAAAAAAAACCTTTAAAATTCATTTCCCCAAGGGCAAGACAACCCAAGCCTGAGCAGAAAAATAATATTTAAAAGTAACAAAATCGGTACATTTTGCAGCAGTGCAATGGCAGGCAGCCCAGAGTGTGGGTGTGAGTGAGCCCCAGAGTGGAATTGTGCCCTGGTGTTCCCCAGCAGCTGTGGCAGTGCAGGCCCAGGCAGCGCTGAAGCTGCAGCAGTGGCAGCAAGGCTTGGCCCCGGTGGCTGGAGATGGCAGAGGAGGGTGGCCAGGATTGCAGAGGATTCCAGGGGAGGATCTGTGGGCAGGCGCAGGGGCTTGGCCCGCTGTGGAGCCCTGGCTGCTGCTGCGTTGCCTTCAGGGCAGGCTCAGGGGCGGCCTCCCATCCTCCTGCTGCAGGCGGGAAGTGCAAATCTCCGGGGCTTCAGAGCCCTTGAGGCCAGGCTGAGGGGTCCCCCCGTGTTGAGCTGTGCTGGCGGCTGTTTCTGGCCTCAGGGACACTTGGCATGGGCCCCTTGGCCACCAGTGGTGCTGCTTTGCACTCCTTAGGCAGGAGCCGATGTCCTGGCTGGGTGTTGGCAGCAGCAAAGTGCCAGGGCAGGCTGTGTGCCAGCCCAGCTTGCTGTGGGAGAATGTGCCTTGATATCTGCTCCAGTGGTTGCTGAAGCAGTGAGAATTGCTTTTGCCCCCCTGTTAGGTGCCATGGTGTCAGCAGAAGATATTGAAGCCTTCCTGCTCAGGGCATTTCAGTGCCAGGCTCTCACAAGCACCCAGAGCTGCGCGGGTTGAGCTGAGCATGGGGCGGTGACCTGTGCTGTGTCTGATTGCCCTTCCTTAATAACAGCCTGTCTTGTAGCTCTTTTCCCTTCTGCTGCCCTTGCAGAGCCAGCCACAAACACATTTTCTCCCTCAGGCCAGGGAATGTCCCATCATCAATCTGTCCCAGCCTGGGTCTGGAGCTCTGTCCCTTGAGTGCAGTCCTGGGTTCCTTGCCAGCCCCTCTCCAGGCTGTTCAAACAGGAGGCTGGGTTAAACCCTTGCCCTGTCCTCAGTTCTAAACCCTCCTGTGCCATTGAACAAGTTTCATACTGTAATAACCGAGCCCTGCTCATCCATTTAGCGGCTCCTTTGCTTGTCAGAGCTTAAACTTGATGCCAGACTTGAACTGTAGGAGATCTTATATAGAGTTAAATATTTTAGCACAAGAATTCCTTTGGCAAGACCCTGTTTAGCATCCACCTATATTTCAAATATTTTTAACCTGTCTGGAAGGCCCAGGCCAGACACCTTAGTTAATCTTCATTTTAACACTTGAAAATTCTGTGTTTCCTCCTTGTGTCCATCCATCCAGTTTGACTGGCAGGATAGGAGTGTTCTAGGGAGGCATCCTTGGCTACAAAAGCCCTGCCTTTAAGAGGGACTCAATACCAGGCTGCGAGCCCTTCCTTCCGTCTCTTGGAACAGGGTATTTCTTGTCCTGGTTGCTTTAAAGTAATTTGTAGAGGCTCCATATCTAATTTTCCCTCTTTCCCTGGGGCTGCCCACATTTCTGGGTTCACTTCAGCATAGGCCGTGCCTGACATTTGGCACAGAGGTACAACAGAACTGGCCTTTGTATCACTTTTTATAATATTACTTTGAGTTACGAGTTTAGCGATCAAATGCCTTCCCAGTAAATCATGATAACAATTAGGAGCGGATAAAACTTAATGCGTTTCAGATCCATCTCCCACTTCTGCTAACAGTGGTTGAATAAAACCACACATCTTTCCCACTAATCCCCTGAATAATCAGAGACATTTTTGGCATTTCCCCTACTTAGATCTAAGATTCAGAGTGGATTGAGAGGCCCCTGTGTCCATCAGGAAATGCCTCCTCTCAATGCGGACCCACCCTGAATGTTCTCAAGGGCTGCAGTGTGGAGGGTCCCTGGTGTGATGGGGGCTGTGACAGCCCTGCCAATCCATGTCCATCAAGGGGTGGACTTGCTGGTGCTGAGGGTGCTGCTGTCTGTGCTTGCAGTGTCCTTGTGCCCTGCAGCTGGAGCCCTGGTTCCTTGCCAGGGGCTGTTTGGGTGGGCTCTCCCCTGCCAAGGAGGGCAATGCCTCTGCCAGGTGCTTGTGGCCGAGCCGTGCCCTGGGTGCTGGGGCCCCCTTGGGCCCTGGGGTTGATCCCTCAGGGGCTGTAGGAACTGTGCCCTGGCCTTTGCCTTCAGCTTGGCCTTTTGCTGCTCCCTTCTTGCACTCACCTGCTGTGCCTTTGTGCCCAAGTGCTGCAGGGCCTTCTTGTGCTCCTCCTGCAGCCCCCTCAGTGCCTGTGGGTGCTTGTCTTGCTTTACAAGAGAGGTGTCTGCTCGGGAAGGCAGATAAAGCCTCTCTTGGAATGGAGAATGCAAACCCCCTCCCTCTTAATTTTTAGAATAGTGAAATCAAGGGGCTCTCAGGCAAAGATATGGGAGTAGGAATACCAGTTCTTTACTAGTGTGTATAATAAAGCAAAGAAACAGCAACAGCTGCGGCACTGACAGCAAACAGAGCCCGGACCCAGTCCCGGCCTTTGGGCTGCGGCGCTTTCCCCTTGGGTGCAGTTCCGCGCACGGCCGGCAGGGGCGCTGGTGGCTCCCGCGGGGCGGGGCAGCGCATCCCTCCCATGGGAACCTCTCTGAACGGAAATAGAGCAATCCCTTCATCCAACTCTTTCATTTTTTTCCCTTCTATAGCCTTTCTCCCGTGTTTTGAGAAAGAATTTGGAGAGGGCTGCCTTTTAACTGAGCTCGTAGTGTTTCGTTAAGATGCTTCCTGTGGAGAGCGAGAGTTTCCCTGAACAGCCAGAGCTGTGGTTACCAATGGGACGTAACTCAGAGCAGGACGGGGTCAGGGGAGGATGTCCCGCCGAGGCTCGGTGGGAGTGTGGGCAGGGTCTGCTGCCGGAATCGGCAGAGGGGGATGTTCCCGTGGAGGCCGAGGCGGAGCGTGGGCAGCCCCCACATGGCTGATGGCGGCTGATCCGGCGGCTGCCGGCAGAGCAAAGGCAGGTGGGAGAGCCCGGCAGCAGCGGCGGTGCCCAGCGCAGGTGGCACGGGCAGGGCAGGCGGGGATGGGATGGCTGGGACCCCCCCTGGGTGCGGTGGGCGCGGTGAGCTCGGAGCAGGCGGCAGGACAGAGCAACCCCCATCTTGCCCAGCATGGGCGGCAGAGCGGCCGCGGGCCAGGCAGTGGGAGCAGGGCACACAAATTGAGCGAGAGCGCCGGGGCAGGTGGAGCTGCCCTGGGCAGTGAGGCCGCACCTGGGATGGAAAGCGGGGCAGGCGGAGCTGAGGCGGGCAGCGAGCCGGGACCCGGGACAGGCGCCTGGGCCGCGAACGGAGGGGGCAAGAGCTGCCGAGGATCCCACTCTCTTTCTGAGTTTTCCTCTTATTCCCTTCTCTTTCATTTCCCCTTTTTCTTTCCTTGTTTTTTTTCTCGGGGCATTCTGATACTTTAAAGATTTTTATTCTCCTAAAATCTCCTGTCTAACATATGGCATATTCTCTTTCTTCTAGATTAAATGGTTTTTTGTTTTACAAAAAAACACAGAACCTAACAAATCCAAACTTCTGCTTGGATACAATGAAATGGCCAACGAGCTCACTCACGTCCTCCTAATGTTGTTTTTCTCTTGACCTTTTTATTTCTCTTTTGCCAAATTAAGCATCTTTCAGTTACTTGCTTGGCTACTCCGAGAATCCCAGTCCACCCATAGTTCCTTAAAAGTGATCACACAAAGCTTGAGTACCCTAGTGGGTTTTCTGATGCATGTCTTCTAATATTTTCCTAGAAGCACATTTTATTTAGAAATTGTCTTCCATCAAGAAGTTTCCATTTCCCTGATTTATCTTGTTCACTTCCTGTCTTGTTTAATTCTTTTTTCTCAGCTTCCCTAAACTTTGGAATTTCCAGTTTTTCCTGGTTTGGAGTTAATGTTAACATAACTCTTTCAGCTCCATTTTCTGCTGCATCCTTAGCTTTGTGATCTGCCAAATTATTTCCTCTTCTTTCTGGGGTCTTTCCCTTGTGGGGTTCCTTAACATGTACTATAGCTACTTCTTTTAGGTTATTTTAATGCCTCTAAAACCTCTAAAATAAGTTCCTCATTTACTAGTCCTTTTCTTCTTGAATTAAGTAATCTTTTTTCCTTTCCAAATTTTTTAATGGTATGTACTACTCTAAAGGCATACCTTGAATCTGTATATATAGTTCCTTTATTTTGTGTTAAATATTCTAGTGCTCTATTTAAAGTATATAATTCACAAGTCTGAGCTTAGTAATTTAAGGTTAATTTCCCTTTTTCTGTAGTTTGCATGTTTTCCCCATCAACTACTACATACCCTGTATTTTCTCCTTTTGCAAGTAGTTGTATCTCTGTTAGGTAACATAACTCCCAAAGGACTGGTTTTTTTTCTTTTTTTTTTTCCCTGTATCCAACTTACTGGTTTTCTGTCTCATTTTTCAAGATCTTATCTATTCATCTTCTATCTCTGTTTTTCACTTTCACTAACAACTTAAATACCACTTTTCTTTCAACTACACACCCAAAAAGAAAAATGTTTTTTCTCACACTACTTTCAGTCCAATACACCTCCCTCCAAGGAGATATAGTGAAGGTTAAAATACAGAATCTACATTACCTATACTTTCATTCATCTACATTCGCTCACTTTTGTTTCTCACTCACTTCCACACATTCTTTCCCGCCCTCAGGACACAGAGTGGATCCCTGTTGACAGAGAATCGCGGGTCCCTGTGGCCCCCCCTGGCCTTGGGGTGGCCTCTGGGTCTCAGTATCTCCGGGCCTCCTGGGAGGGCCCTGACTCTGCTGCCTCCGGTGCCGTTCCCCTGTGGGGCTGATTTGTGTGTCACTCACACTCTTTAGCCACGGCCCCCTCACACGCCCTGGGGACAATGGCCCGTTTGCAGGTCACCTGTACCTTATGCCACAGCCCCCACACGCCAGGAGAACAATGGCTTATTTGTGGGTCACACACTCCTCTTTCCACAGCCCCCCTTCCCACCCGCCCGGGAAGCTGAGGCTGATTTTGTGTGTGACTCACTCTCACACACAACAAGACAACAATAAGGTACCTTTTGTTATAAATGATCAAATCGAGAGCCAAACTTATATGAAAATTTAGCAAAGATTTATTAATTTGTCTGTGCGACTGAAGTTCGGTTGTCAAAACCAGCACAGCCAAGGGTGAGCGTCGAGCCCGGGTTCGGTGCTGGGTGAACACGGATCTGACCTGCGAATGTCAGAGTCTCCCCTGTTCACAAATGCTGCCTGACGCAGCGAGTTCTTTTACAGTTTATTCTGCTCGAGGCAGAGACGACCGAATGTTCTTTGTGTCTCTTCCCATGCATAACCTTGGCTTTACCTGTGCAGAGGTGGACAAAGACTCAGTCCCGGTGTCTGATGTTGTCAGTAGACTCTGGGGAAGTCAGCATTCACATGCATCAGGGTGGGGCTGTGGATCATTGTGGTGGCTGTAATGTCGAGGCGTTAATCACTCTTGGGTGGACCTGGTGACCCGGGGAAGGCAGCGATTATCGCCCTGGAAGCTTCTGTTCTTTCATTAAAAACCCCGATGTTTATCTCAACCAAGTCCAGGAACTGGATGTATATGAATAAGACACTGCTCCTGGCCAGGGTGGTCAAGAGACTTAGTGTGGAGTTTACAATATTTTATACATTAATAGCATGAATTATCTCTACCATATACTACACTTTCACATCACCTATTACAAGTTTAGGTGTTTCTGGCCAGTCCTGGTGCTCTTGGATATCCCTCAACCCAGCTGTGCTGCCCAACCCCAGATGCTCTTGAGCATATCCTCAATCCAGCAGAATTTTGCTCAACCGTGAATGCTCTTAGAATGTTAATTCTTCAACCCAGCAGGTTTTAATTCTGGATGCTCTTGGGCTCTCTTATCCCTCAAACCAGCAGAATTTTTAGGGTTCCCTTTTGTCTCGTTTCCTAGTGGATTTGGCTCGGAAACTCCTCTGCTCCCTTGCTCCGAGGGGTCCAGCCTCTCTCTGAGACCCAGTCCCAGTTACCCCGGGGGATTCTCTCACTCCTCTTCTCACTCGCTGTGTCTCTTTACTGGCTGCTTCCCTCGAGGAAAGTTGGAAACGCCGCGTGGGAGACTCCAGCACTCACTTGGCAGGTCTGGGACAACCAGCCCTCCTCTCATTCACACACATTCATCCCCCTGTACCTGCCCCCCTGAGAAATACTTACCAATCCCTTTTTCTTCCCGAGTTCTTCGTGCACATTACTACTCTTAGGGGTCCAATTACCGTGGTTGTAGGGAGCCTTTTCCATTCTCTTTGTTTTATTGTCTCTTTTTGTCCACCATAACCTGCGTCTGTCGGTCACCCCAGGGGAAACAGAGTGAAGCTGCCAACGGGGCAGGGCGCGCCTTCCCCACTCTGACTCTCCTAAAGCACCGGCAGCGAGGTGTTAGTAACCATCCTCTGCTACCAAATTGTGAAAAACGCCAATCACTTGCTTTTAAAATTTTAAAAGTTTAATGGTAATAAAATGATTATAAAAATAGTAATAATATTAGAGTAATGACAATTGTGACAAATCCAATTAGGGCAATATGAGACAACAAATACAAAGAGTTACAGACATCCGGGGACCTTTTTCTGGGAAGCATTTTTCTGGGAAGCACGAGCCCGAAAAAGGACACCTTTTAACACAGGATTAACCATTAAAAACAATAGCCTGTTGCATATTCATACACCTCATACATGATGCATAAATTCCATTCAAACACAGGATTCTGTCTGGTCAGTGTCAACTTCTTCCTCTGAAACCTAACAGCAGCTTCGAGGCACGAAGAAGTTATTTCTTCTGACAAGAGAGCACTAAATTCTTTTTCCCTGAAAGATTTAGGTGTCCTGTGGCTGCTATCTCGCTGCAAGTCCTTTTTTTAAAAAAGTCTCTTACCAAGCATAGTTTCTATTTTAACATTTTTTTAATAACCTAAATCTATATTTAACCAACTATTTAAGAGAATTAATACAGCAGTACTTTCTAACATACGACATATAATATTCATTTTAATATTTGCGAAAACCCAATCACAAAATATGCATTTTTTAGAAGTATAATCCCACTTACTTCCAGTCTCTCCTAGTTTGGTCCAAGCTGCCACCAGCCTGGTTCCAGTGACTTCCTCAATCAACTCAGTGAGTCCCAGTATGATGCCATTTGCTCCCAGTCGCTCCCAGTCAGGCCCAGTATGGGGGATGATGTGCAGGGAGTGTTCACTGTGACACTCTGTTCCTCCCAGTATTAGTCCAGTCAGTCCCAGTATGATCCAAATATGGGCCCAGTGTGCTCCCAGTCTCTGCCAGAATAAACCAGTTGTGCTCCACATGGTTCCAGTTGCTCTCTTTCACCCTCACTTTCCTTCCAGTCACTCCCAGTATCTCCCAGGGTACCCCAGTTCCCTCCACCATCTTTCCAGTTCCTTCCAGTATGATCCCATTTGCTCCCAAGCACTCCCAGTCAGCCTCAGAGTAGTGGCACTCACTGCCAGTCACCACCAGTATGATCCCAGTTCATCCCAGTACAAGCCCAGCAGTTTCCAGTCACCGCCAGCATGCACACAGTCACTCCCTGTTCTTCCCAGTTGCTCCCACCATGATCCCAGTTACTCACAGCTGCTCCCAGTCATCCTTAGCATAATCCCAGTCACTCCCAGTATATCCCATTTGCCCCTAACATGGTCTCAGTTGCCTCCTGCAGGCTCCTGCTCACTCCCAGTATGATCCCAGTGTCCATCAGTGCGATCACAGTCTGCCCTGGCATGGCAGTATGATCCCAGTATGATGTCAGTACAAGCCCAGTGCACTCCCAGTCACTCCCAGTACGATCCCAGTATGATATCTGTAGAAGCCCAGTACAGTCCCAGTCACTCCCAGTACAATCCCAGTCCAGCCCAGTCCCTGGCAGTGCTGCCACTGCTGGGATCCCCCAGCCCTGTGTGCGCTCCCCCTGGCGGATGTGCCGAGAGGAGCCCCAAGGGCTGGCAGTGCCCAGGCAGGGTCCCCAGCAAGGCCCAGTTTGGATGTGCAGCCCCCAGTTTTCCCAGTTTGCCTCTCCTTTGGCCCGGGCCGGGTTCCCCCCGCCTGCAGCGGCTGGAGCAGCCGAGAGCCCCGCGCTGCCCATCCCGACCTGTCCCGGCTCCATCCCCGCTCCTGCCGTGGCTGCGAGGGCTGCGGGAACGGGGCAGCGAGGGTGTGGCTGCTGCTGGGGGAGGAGGAGGAGGAGGGAAGGGCAGGGATGAAGGGGAAGGAGGAGGTGGAGTTATGGGGAGGAGCAGGGGGAGGGGCAGGGAAGAGGAGGGATGGAAGAGGAGAAGGATGTGGAGATAAGACAGAGGACGAGGATGAGAGGGGGTGGAAGGGGAGGAGGAGGAAGAGGAAGAGGAGGGACAAAGGCAGATCAAGGCTGAACTGAGGGAACCCCACGGTTGATCCCTGCCTGAATTCGCAGCCCCCAACTGTGGGATCATCGCCCCCCCATTGCACCGGTGAGCGGGGAGGGGGAGCTGGGCCCAGATATACCAGGGGGTCCCTGGATGGGGTTTTTGGGGGGATGTTTGGAGAATGAAGAAGTCCAAGGCTGAGCGGAAAAGGCCCCTTGGATGGTCATCAGGGGGTGGCGGTGCCGTCGTCCTGCGGACGCCCTGGGGTGATCTCCTTGCCCTTGCCTGTGGCACGGAGGCAAATCCCATCCTGTCCTTGTCCTTCCTCCCCCAGAGCAGGAGCTGAGCATGGAGAGCAGGGAGGACAAATGCCCGCGGCAGAACCTGGTGGAAGAGGCCGTTTTGAGCGGCTCCACGGCGCAGGAAGCCAACGGGGAGGAAAAGCCCCGGAGATGCCGCACGAGGAGGGGCTGCAAACGCAGCCGGCGGGGATCTGAGGGGGAAAGAGCCAGCCTGGGCCGGGAAGGCGGCCGGAGACGGAGCCAGAGCTCGGAGCTGGTGCTCCATGATCAGCTCCATGATGGGGAGAAGCCCCACATGTGCATGGAGTGTGGGAAGAGCTTCAGGTGGAACTCTGACCTGAGCAGGCACCAGAGGATCCACACTGGGGAACGGCCCTACGAGTGTGGGGAGTGTGGGAAGAGCTTCAGAGAGAACTCCAGCCTGATCAGCCACCAGAGGATCCACACTGGGGAGAGGCCGTACAAGTGTTCCGAGTGTGGGATGTGCTTCAGAGAGAGATCCAGCCTGATTGTGCACCAGAGGACCCACACTGGGGAGAGGCCTTACGAGTGTTCCAAGTGTGGGAAGAAGTTTCCGACCAGCTCCGTTCTCCTCCAGCACTATCGGATTCACAGAGAAGAGAGGCCCTTCCAATGCCCCAACTGTGGGAAGGGATTCAAGCGCAACTCCACCCTCGTCACCCACCGGCGCATCCACACTGGGGAGAGGCCCTACGAGTGTGATAAATGCAGGAAGAGGTTTAAGAGAAGCTCCTATCTCCTCCTGCACTATCGGATTCACACAGAGGAGAGGCCCTTCCGCTGTCCTGACTGCCAGAAGGGATTCAAACGCAACTGCCACCTGATCAGACACCGGCGCATCCACACAGGGGAGAGGCCCTACAAGTGTCCCCAGTGTGGGAAGAGCTTCTCCAGGAGCTCTGCCTTGACCCAACACCAACGGAGGCCCCACTAAGGGAAGCCCTGCGAGTGCCCCGAGTGCGGGCAGAGCTTCGTGCGCTGCTCCAGCTCCATCCCCCACTGGAGGAGGCACTTTGGGCACAGCCCTGGTCACTCACATTCCCTGTGATCCATGGTGGGAACACACCTGGCTGCTTCTCCTTTTGGTTTGGCCTTAATTTTCCTCTGCTGCACCTTCATCCTTTAAAAACACCCAAAACTGGATTAAATGAGGGAAATTGATCAAATAGATAGATCTGAAGTTCCATAATTGCTCAGTTGTTTTAGAGGGAATTTAGGATTTGGGGACACGTTCTGTGTGGAGTGCTGCTGTTGCTAAGAGGCAGGAATTTGATCTCACCCTTCTTGTGTTGCTAAGAACTCCTCCCCTGACCCAAACCCCAACTCCACCCTTGGGATACCCTGTAAATATTCCACTGCCCTGCCTTTGCCCTGCCTTTGGGGGTTAAGAAATGGATTCCCAAAGGATCAGCCCTTTTCCCACTGGATTGCAAAGGATCAGCCTCATACTCCACTGGATTCCTAGAGGATCAAGCTTTTCCCACTGGATTCACAGAGGATCAGCCGTTTTCGCACTGGATTCCAAGAGGATCAACCTTTTTCACTGGACTCCTGGAGAATTCTGACCCTGTCACTGTTTTTTTTTTTGTTTGTACTACTGCATTTGTATTTTTAATTTTTACAAATAAAAAACTGTTATTTCTACTCCCATATCTTTTCCTGAGAGCCCCTTAATTTCAAATTATTATTAATATTATTATTATTATTATTATTATTATTATTATTATTATTATTATTATTATTATTATTATTATTATTATTATTTTGTTATTGTTATTACTATTATTAATAATCAAAAGGAGGGGGTATATATTTTCCATTCCAGTGGAGGCTGCTGAAATGGGGAGACACCCCCAAGGATGGGCCATGTCAAATAGTTCCTGAAATAGGTAAATGAGTTTATGGTTATTCATGAGGGTCTATGAATATGCAACAGGCTGATGTAATCAAGCCAGAATAATTAAGGGGTGTCCCCGAAAATAACTGGGGGGTCTTGAAGGCCATAACAACCTTTGCTCCTTGGTCCTTGTCTCCCATGACATCAACCTGTTGCATAATCATAGACTTTTTGCATATCCATAAACTCATTTACATATTCTAGGAACAAACAAAATTGGCTTCGTCCTGTTTGGGGTCCCACAACTGTCCCAGCTCAATTTGGGTGTTCCATCCCTCTCCCAGCTCAGTTCTAGGATCTCATACCTCTCCCAGCCTAATTTTGGTGTCCCATTCCCCTCCCACCTCAATTTTGGGGTCCCTTCCCAGCTCAATTTTGGGTTCCCGACCCTCTTTTCCCCGCTCTCCCTCCCCTTTCCAGTCGTTCCCCCAGTCCCCTACCCCGTGTTTGGTTTTGGGGGCTCCAGGCCCCTCCTGCTCCGTTTTGGGCTCCCGACCCCGTTTTGGATTAATTTGGGGTCCCCAGACCATCCCCAGGGTCACCTTCCCTGCCTCCCCAAATCCGCTCCTGGCAACTGAAGAGTCATCAGGGAGACGCGCTCTGATTGGCTGGAAATTACCCCGCTCGGTCTCTGAGTATTTACCGCAATGAGAGGCCTTGGTCTGTGGCTGGCAAGTGATGAGTCAGAGTCGGGCCGGGCGCTGATTGGCTGAAAATCGCTGAGCGGGGCCAGTGCTCTGAGTTTGTGCCCAGCAAGTGCAATGTCATCAGTGCCGCGTGTTCTGATTGGTCGGGATCTGTTTTGGGGTGGGGACGGGAGGAACTGGTGTTTCTTGGGGTTTCTTTGGGTTTAATTAGGGTTGGTTTGGGGTTTATTTGGCGTTATTTATGGACTAACTGGGGTTTATCTTGGGTTTTACTTGGTTTATTTCTGTTAATTTGGGGTTACTTGAAAATATTTGGATTTATTTGGAAGTATTTGGGTTTGTTTGGGTTTACTTGGGTTTTTTTGGAATTACTTGGGGTTCTTGGGGTTAATGTTGGTGTATATGGGTTTTTTTAGGTGTACTTGAAATCATTTGGGGGATTTTGACTTTAATTTGGTTTTTTTTGTTTGTTTTTTTAGGGTTATTTGGATTTGTTTGGGGTTATTTGGGGCATTTTCTGGTATTGTTTAGGGGTTTTTGGAGGTTCTTTGGGGTTTATTTCGAGTGTTTTGGGGTTATTTAGGTTATTTGGGGTCATGTGGGGTCAAAAAATCCGGGAAGCTTTCTCCTGCAAAACACGGGAATTTTTCTTTAAAAATCTGAGAGGTTTTCCCCAAAAAACCGGAAATGTCCCTTAAAAATCCGTGACTTTTCCCAGTCAATAGTGACGTGGCCCGCCCCAAACCATCCAATCACCGCCCTTCCTCTCCCAAATTAACAAAT
Source organism: Zonotrichia albicollis (assembly GCF_047830755.1). Taxonomy (NCBI): domain Eukaryota; kingdom Metazoa; phylum Chordata; class Aves; order Passeriformes; family Passerellidae; genus Zonotrichia; species Zonotrichia albicollis. The sequence goes on from NC_133849.1 coordinate 3,331,210, forward strand.
CACGGTGCACCCTACCCCAAACCATCCAATGACCGTGGGTCTCCCCTCAGCAACTCCTGCCTTCTTTGCCTATATCCAGCCAATCACCGTGCGCCTCCCCTCGGCAAAGCCCGCCTCGCCACCCCATCCTGTCAATCAGCACGCCCTCTATGAAACCAACCAATCATCGGCCGTCTTCCTCACAGCAACTCCCGCCCTCCCCGCGTGTACCAGCCAATCAGAGCCGAGCCTGAAGCAGCGCCCCCTGACCCCGGGGCCGGGCATGGAGCGGGCGCCCCCGCCCCCGGGACCCCCTCAGGGACCCCCGGGAGCCGCCCCGGGCTCGGGCGGGTCCTGCGGGAGGCGCTGGAGAGAGCGGGGGAGGCGCTGGGAGAGGACGGGGGGCTCCGGGAGCTGCTGAGGAGGCGCAGGGACAGGTGTGGGGTCCTGGAGGGGTCGTGAGGGGAATTTGGGGAGGGGTCTTGAGGAGGTTTGGGGGGAACTTGAGGGGGTTTTAGCGGCGGGCTGCTGGGGGGGCTCTGGGGGGGAATTTGGGGAGGGGTCCTCGGGTTGTCACGATCCGTCGTCAGGGACGGGTTTTGTGATGGTTCATGGATTTGATCTCAGGGTGCAAAAAGAACCATCACGGTACAAGGGGGTTTGCAATGATAATTGAAGCAAATGCACCTTCATTGAATGAGCACAGCAAAATGCGATAGAGGGATTAAGGGAGAGAAAAAGATGGGGGAAGAGAGAGAGACAAAACAGAGAGAGAGATAAAGAGGGGATACAGCTACAAAATGTAGAGATGGGGTCCTTTGGTCCAGTCCAGTCGAGGATCCGCCTGTTACGTTGGAGAGATCTCGAAGTCTCTCGCTAACTCAGAGGTTTTTATTAAGATAACTCTATTGGAAATTGCGAGGATGGGGAAACAGATACAATAAGGAATAGATGTAACAGGTAGTCCATGCTCTCAGCAGCAAACGAGAGCCATTGTCTTCTTGGTCCAGTGGTCACAACCTGCAGGCAAACATCTCGCTTTGGTCAGCTTGCCTCCCCCACACACCTGCCCCGGGCTGGGGGTTTCAGTCCCAGTCCTTGGAAGGAGCAGAGGGGCCTTTTCACATGGGGGTTCCATGTCTCAGTCCTTGATGGAGAGGCTCCTTCCATCTCAGTCTGTCTGTCCCGGTGGTTGTGAAACAGGTGAGGGTCTTCTGTGGAGAAACTCAGGAGAAGTCCAGCCAGGCCGAGAGGTGGGACAGCTCCCAAGGCTGTTGTTGCACAAAGGGCACGGTGCCCCTTCTTCTTCTCCTTGGGCTCAGTGTAGCACACAGAAAACAACACCTGTGAGAACAATGGCTTAGCAACACTCTCAGGTCTCAGGCACATGACTTTCTCCCTTGGAGCCAGAGATTTAAGACAGGGGGGGTCTTCTCTTCAGTGGTCCCCCAATGACGATCATGAGGCAGATGAGGGAAAATTCGGACAGACTCTCACATGACCCCATGACTCACAATTGTCTTGAGGGATCTTCATCAGCAGAACTCTGGAGCATCATTGATGAGTCTGCAGAACTCGCCATACATTGGTGGTATAACCCGGAAAAATAGGGACGACAGAGAGAGGAAAAAGAGAATGAGAGAAGGAAAAGAAAGGATAGGAGAAGGAGGGGGAAAAGCAAACAATAAACATCATATTGATTATCATAAAAATTTTCACAAATGGTTGATTAATTAAAACAATATTACTTTTAAAACAATATTTAAAGGGTTAAAACCAGTCACAAATAATCAAAAACAAAAGCAATCAGGACATATTAATACAAGCATTAACTTTAAAAAATTATTTTCTAAAACAATTCACTAAAAATCAAACGTAATTTCCACAAAATCATAAATGGAAATCAAGGATTATACCAAAACACATGGGCTTCATTCATAGTTGCCTTGTGTCAAATGTCCTGGGGATGTGCACATTGTAGAGGACATCAGCCAAGTTGAGTGCATTAACTATAGACGTCAATCTTGTCAGCTGTTTCATGCTCCAATTAATAATGAATAGGACTGCTGATAAAATAAAACCAAACAGAATTAGTATCAAAAGGATAACAATGGGATGACGCTGTTCAGGACACCCGTGTGTCCTAGGGTGACGTTACGATGCTTGTATCCCCATTCATATGTTCTGTGCCTTTAAGACTGTCTCTGTAGTGTGAAAGTTTTGTTTGGGTTTTTCTTATCAAGGACACGGAGACGGGGCAGTGCATAGTTCTGCTTTCGCCTTTTTGCTTTGCTCTCTCTCTCTCTCTGGCTCTTACTTCTGCTTCACTTCTGCTTCCTTTTGCTCCTGCTCATTAGCTAGTTTAGCTAAGCAGTCCAAATTCCTTCCTGGACTGTTTCTCCTTTCCTTTTTTCAACCTTCTCGAACCTGCTCTGGACTGGGACCTGGGAACACCGAGAGTTTGCACCTTGTGGCTGCAGCAGCTGCCCCAGCGCCAGAGGGACTGAGAACAGAGCGACCACCCCCGAGAGAGACTTTCTGAATTTGTCATCTTTGTCAGAGCGGTGTCATCTGGTATTGATCATTCTGTGTGCTGGGGGTGCTGTGCCTGTTAAATAAACAGGTTCTTTCCTCTTCTCTCTGAGGAATCCTTCCCAAACCGGTTGGGGGGAGGGGCCGTGTGGGTTTGCTTTCTGGAGGGGCCCCCTTTGGAGATTCTCTACCAAATTTACCCTTAACTGGGACAAAATTTGGCACCCAACATGTGGCACTCGAGAGAGAGTGGAAAAACCCTGTTTTGAGTGCATTTTGGTTGCCATTACTCTGTGTTTGTGTAAAGCAGTTAATACCCGTGCTTTTTGAATTCATAATGTCTGTTGGGGTGAAGGCTTGCATGCATTTCTGGTCCCTAAGGTTTTTTCAGATTTTAATACCTCTATGGTGCCTAGGTTTATTTTCTTACCCAGAAATAGCTTTGGTATTGTCCCTTATATGTAGTTTTTATAGCAGAGGGGCAGTGACCAGAATAGCTATCCTGCTGGGCTTGGTGGTAATGATGTGTAAAAAGTTTATAAACATGCTGGGGTCTGCTCCAGGTATGAATGGTTCATGGCTGTGGTTATGCATCCAGTTTGTTAGAGGAGGAGCAGCAGGGGATCAGGCATTTCAGCCTTTGCTTTCCTTCTTCTCCTATGAATCTGGTGCATCACTATTGAAGGATGTTCAAATCCCCCTCAATGTTAAAGAAACCATCTTTCTGGTATTCAATCTGGTAACCTTCGTCTATACAGCCTGCTGCTTCTCTAGGATGAGGGCTGAGATTTCTAGACGAGCTGATGAGACCCCTGACTCAGGAGAAAACCCTGGTGTGGAAAATCCTAAGTGGTGTCGAAAATGGGAGGATTTGGGCCAAATCCTGAAGGAATTCTCTGACCCTGTAGTCTGGGATTTTCCCCATGAGCAAATTCACAACCCAGCTGAGGTGAGGAAATATCTGAAAGATAAGTACCAGGACGAGCCTAAGGAGAGGAAGGTCATTGCAGTGAGCTGGGCCCTGGCTTGTGCTCATGGCTCACTGCTAGATCCTGTCGGGCAGCAGACAGAGGCAGGGGGCAGGGAGATAAATCAGCAACTGTCCCGGTGACTCAGGCTGCAGCCAACAGCCCAGGCTCGAAGCCAGCAGCCAAACCAGATAGTGAGCCTAAGCCAGCAGCTAAACCAGAAAATAAGCCTCAACCAATGGCTGTTGCTGCCAGTACTAGAAGTGGGAAATGCATGGACAAGACCAGTCGACCAGTGGATGATGAGGATGATGATGATGAAGGAGAAGGAACCTGAATGCCTCCTGACATAAAATCAGGAGTCAAAGCAGCAGGTGCAAGATCAGATGCAAATATTGAGTCCTTTTCCCTGAAGGACCTTCGTGGCTTACAGAAGGATTACATGTGGGGACGGGGTCTGTTTCTATTGCTGGTGTGACAGGGGGATCACAGGATTTTACTTTGGTGGAAGCTGAGGTGAGCCTGACTGGAAATGAGTGGAAGAAACACCCTATTGTGACTGGCCCAGAGGCCCCATGCATTTTAGGTATAGACTTCCTCCAAAGTGGCTATTTCAAAGACCCAAAGGGACTCAGATGGGCATTTGGAATAGCTGCTGTAGAGACAGAGGGTGTCAAGCAGTTGAACAGCTTGCCTGGACTGTCAGAAAACCCATGGGCAGTAGGACTTCTGAAGGGAGAAGAGCAACAGGTGCCAATTGCCACTTCCATAGTGCATCGACGCCAGTATAGAACCACTCGAGATGCTGTGATCCCCATCCAAAAGATGATCCAAGAGCTGGAGAGCCAACGGGTGGTCAGCAAGACCCACTCACCCTTCAACAGCCCCATTTGGCCTGTGCGAAAATCTGAAGGAGAATGGAGATTGACTGTGGACTATCGTGCATTGAATGAAGTGACTCCACCACTGAGCGCTGCCGTGCCAGACAAATTAGAGCTCCAGGACGAGCTGGAGTCCAAGGCAGCAAAGTGCTTTGCCGCTACAGACACTGCCAATGCATTTTTCTCCATTTCTCTGGCAGCAGAATGCAGGCTTTAGTTTGCTTTCACCTGGAGGGGAGTGCAGTACACCTGGAACCGACTGCCCCAGGGGTGGAAGCACAGCCCCACCATCTGCCAGGGACTGATCCAGGCTGCACTAGATAGGGCTGAGGCTCCAGAACATCTGCAGTATATTGATGACACCATTGTGTGAGGGGAGCACAGCTGCGGAAGTGTTTGAGAAAGGGAAAGAAATCATCCAAATCCTCCTGGGAGCTGGTTTTGCCATTAAAAAGTCAAGGTAAAGGGACCAGCTTGTGAGATTCAGTTCTTGGCAGTGAAGTGGCAAGATGGACTGTAGTAAACCCCATACATTTAGCAAAAGCACCATGGAGAATCTAACAAAAGGAATGCTGACACAGCAGCAAGGAAGCTTCCTGACTCCATGGACATCTGCCCTATAAACTGTCTCTATAACCATGTGAGGCAATGCCATGGTAGCCTTTACCTATCAGTCATTTTATGGTCCCCCTAATCCCTTGCCATTGGTCAAGTTTGGATACTTGCCAAGCCTATAAAAGTAGCATGCTGTACCCTACTAGCTCAGAAGAAGAGCTGAGACCCTTCGCGGACCCCCAAATAAAGCCTTCTCTGTGGAACAGCTTCTGCCTTCTCCTTCTCGTCTCTCTGTCTGCTGCTGCCTCAAGCCTGGGGCTCCACTACCCAGCAAGCAAAGAGCTGAGGTCCTAAGAGCTGCTAATCACTATAGAGCTGAATATCACCAGGCTTGCTAGAAAGGCAGCCCCCGGCATTGGTCTGAGCTGGCTTCGGGCACCCGGTCCCTCCTCAAGGACTGAGATCCTGAGCACCAAGGCTCTGCTTCATGATAAGGCTGATCGGAGGCCTTATTAATGGACGGCATCAGATTCTTACAGAAGCAATCAACAAGATCACAGCAATGTCTCCACCCACCAATAAGAAAGAAACACAAGCTTTCCTAGGGGCCATAGGCTTTTGGAGAATGCACATTCCTGAGTACAGTCAGATTGAGAGCCCTTTTTACCTGGTCACCTGCAAGAAGAATGAGTTCCACTGGGGCCCTGAGCAGCAACAAGCCTTTGCCCAGATCAAGCAGGAGATTGCTCATGCAGTTGCCCTTGGCCCAGTCAGGACAGGACCAGAGGTGAAGAACGTGCTCTACTCTGCAGCCAGGAACCATGGCTTGTCCTGGAGCCTTTGGCAGAAGGTGCCTGGGGAGACTCGAGGCCGACCACTGGGATTTTGGAGTCGAAGCTACAGAGGGTGAGAAGCCAACTACACTCCCACAGAGAAGGAAATCTTGGCTGCCTATGAAGGAGTCCAGGCTGCCTCAGAGGTGATTGGCACGGAAGCACAACTCCTCCTGGCACCCCGACTACCGGTGCTGGGGTGGATGTTCAAAGGAAAGGTTCCCACCCCCCACCACACCACTGACGCTACATGGAGTAAACGGATTGCTCTTATCCCACAGTGTGCCCGTATTGGAAACCTGAATTGCCCTGGGATTTTGGAGATAATTACAAACTGGCTGGAAGGAGAGAACTTTGGTCTTACTGATGAAGAGGAACAAGAACCAGTGACACGGGCTGAAGAGGCTCCTCCCTATAACCAACTGCCCCCAGAGGAAACGCGCTACGCTCTTTTCACTGACGGTTCCTGTCACATGGTAGGGATGGACCAGAAGTGGAAAGCAGCTGTATGGAGCCCCACACGACAGGTTGCAGAGGCTGCTGAAGGAGAAGGTGGATCAAGTCAACTTACAGAACTCAAAGGTGTTCAGCTGGCCCTGGACATTGCTAAGGGAGAGAAATGGCCAAAGCTCTACCTCTGCACTGATTCATGGATGGTAGCCAATGCTCTGTGGGGATGGCTGGAGAGGTGGAAAAAGGCCAACTGGCAGCGTAGGTGTCACGGTTTGATGCTGGCACAATGCCAGTGTCCCCATGAAAATATATGCTCCCTGGTGTCTGCTGTGAGATGTGACCAGGAATAAGCAAAGCAGGCCCCCACTTAGAAATAAAGAAAAGAAACCTTTATTAACTAAACTACAACTCTAAGTAAAAAGAAACACACAGGGAAAATGAAAACTTTCCAAAAACATTTCCTCCCCCCCACCACCAAATTTCCAATACATCTATCCCCCAAATCACCAATTCTCGGTCCATCACAACCCTTTAGGTAATCAATTCTCAGTTCATCAATGGGAGAGGAATCCTTCTTGTGCCATAGCCTTCCCCAGGAAACTCTGCTGAAACCTCGTGTGTTTCCATGTCACTCGTGGCACCGCCTGGAGAACATCTGCCATCGTGACATCTTCCTTCCATGTCCAGTGCTCTCACCACTGCACATGGACCAGAGCTGCTTCTAGGGTTGTCCTTTCAAGGATGCTTTGTCCCGTTCCAAAAAGAGCACAGTCTCACCTTTGGGACACCTGTGCCCCCCAAATTTCACCCCCTGGGGCCGAGGGGTACCAACACTGAACCCTCTTGGCTCTGAGCCATTGCCTCCCCCTGGATGCAGTCTCTGTGTCACAGGAAACATGGTTCTGTCCATGGCTACACAGGAAAAGTCCAGCTAAGGCCACTCCATCATCTCTTCCCATCTAAGATTCTTCTCTACTCTCCCGACATCTTTCACTTTCAAAATGTGCAAGTGTGAAGTGCCCAGACCTTCACACTTGCACATTTTCTTCCTCCATTTCATCTCTTATCTCTCTTCTAGGAAAGGTTAATGTTCTGCAAAGTTTTCCTTGTCCGATAAAGGGTTAAAAGCTCGGGCTCTGCCCGCCCAAAGCTCCCACAGCTGCCGGACCCCTTCTGGCTGCATCCCCCCGCCCTTCTCCGCCAGCCGGGCTGTGCTGCCAGCACAGGATATCAAATTTCACGGTGGCACAGGTGCTCTGTCTCTCTCTCTCTCCTGGGGGGGAGGTGTGGCTGCCGATGCCTCTCCGGGCTCTTCCACCCTTCCATCCTCGGGCCAGGCCTACCTCACCCAGCCCCAAACCAGCCAGGAGCTGGGCAGGGGAGGCCCGACCTGCTTCCCTTGCTGGAACCCAAGAGAGCTTCCCCCGGGAGTGCTCTGCTTTTTAACCCCTGTGTTCTCAGAGGCGTATCCAATGTCCCCAGCGGCCAAAAAAACCAGGTGCCAGTATTCAAATGTGAGCACCTACTGGCCTGACCACTTCATATCCCAGAAAACTAACTTCCTCTCAAACCACGACATCTATATAATCTCAGTCCAGTTTATCCCAGTCTGTAGGAACCCAGTCCATTTGATCCCAATCCATATTTGATCCCAGTCCATATTTGATCCCTGTCCATAGCTTATCCTAGTCCATATTTGATCCCAGTCCATAAAATCCATCATATTTGATCCAGGCCATATTTGATCCCAGTCCAAAGTTGATCCCAGTCGTGATTTGATCCCAGTCCAGTTTATCCCAGTCCATAGTTGATTTTAGTCCATATTTGATCCCAGTCCATTTTTTATCCCAATTCATATTTGATCCCAGCCCGTATTTGATCCCAGTCTATATAAGCTCAGTCCAGTTTATCTCACACTGTAGGACTCCAATCAATAATTGATCCCAGTCCATATTTGACCCCAGTCCCTATTTGATCCCAGTCCCTATTTGATCCTAGTCCCTGTTTGATCCTAGTCCATATTTGATCCCAGTCCATATTTGATCCCAGTCCATGTTTGATCCCAGTCCGTATTGCCCTGCACACATTCCAAAAGTCTGCAATTCCAGCTTCCATCCAGGAAAAGATGTTCCTGCCCTTGAAGGGAAATGGAGTGTCATGGTTTAGGCCTGGCACAGAGCCAGTGCCCCCATGAAAATGCCCTCACCCTGGTGTCTGCTGTGAGATGTGACCAGGAATAAGCAAGACAGGCTCCAGCTTAAAACATAAAGAAAACTTTATTACCTAAACTACAGGAGAAAAAAAACTATAAGAAAAAAAAAAATGGAAAACCTTACAAAAACACTTTTCTCCTCCCCACCACCAGAATTTCCCAGTCCGATACATTCTCCCAAATTACCATCTGCCCAGCCTGGCAGCACCCTTTAGGATGCTCAAACTTCAGTTCATGAAGAGGAGAGGAGTCCTTCTTGTTCCATAGTCTTTCCCTGGGAACACGCTGAAACCTCGTGTGCTTCCATGTCACTTCGGCACCGCCCAGAAAGTCCTTTTGCCGCTTGTGACATCTTCCCTCCATGCCCAGTGCTCTCACCACTGTGCATGGACCAGAGCTGCTTCTAGGGCTGTCTTTTAAGGATGCCTTGTCTCACTCCAAAAGGCACAGTCTCTGCTTTGGGACATCTGTCCAACCCATATTTTTCCAACCCCCTGGGGCCGAGGGGTCCCTACGATGAACTCTCCTGGTTCTGAGGCACTGCTTCCCCCCAAGCGCAGTCTCTGTGTCACAGGAATAAAACTGAGTCTATGGCTACACAAGAAAAGTCCAGCCAAAAGGTCACTCCAATCATCTCTCCCCACTCAGTCATCTCCACATCCTTCGGGCCAGGTCCTTGTCTCATCTCCTATCTCCCTTATTATTCAGTTCTGAGGAGGATCAGCATTTTTGCAAGGCCCCAATCATGTAAGAAAGGGGTTAAAACTTTCAGTCTCTGTCTGTCCCGGAGCACTCCGGCACTCCCACACACGCTGTCGCTCCGGCCGGCCGGCACTCTTTCCCCCACCTTCTCCTCCTTGGCCGGCTGCTATCACATTCAGACGCTGGCTCTCCTCTCTCTCCCTCCTGGGGGGGGGGCATGGCTGCCCGAGGGCTGACTCTTGGGGCTCTTCCACCCTTCCATCCTCGAGGGCCTTCTCACCCCCCATCTCTGTCCAGGCCCAAGCCTACCGAATGGCTGCCCCTCCCCCGCCCAGCAGCAGCGACTGGACAGGGGAGGGAGGTCTGACCTCCGTCCCTTGAAGTCCCAAGAGGCCTCTCAGGGCCGAAGCTCTGCTTTTAAACCCCTGTGTATTCTCAGAGGTGTGTCCAAACCCCACTGGCTACACCAGGTGCCAATATCAAACTCCGAACATCCATTGGTTTGACCACAGCCTCCCAGAATTCCCACGTCTTCCTGGTCAAACCACCACAGCAATTGAGGGTTAAGAGAGTTTTATCCGAAAACTGCCATAACAAACAGGCTGTCCTAACTACCATAACCAACTACAATGCTAACTACCATAACTAACTACCAGTGCTAACTACCATAACTAACTAGTTGACCTGACTACTGTAACTGAAAGCTGTCCTCAAGGGCTTCATCTCCTCTGCTGCTCCCTCAGTAGCTTCGCTGCAGTGATCAGAAGGGTCAGGCTGGAGAGAGGCTTGGCTGATGATAAAAATGGGTGCTGCCCAAAGGATAAAAAGGAAAGAAATGAACTGTTACTTTCCAGAGTCAAGTTCCTCACAAGCTCTGTTGCAAGAGGACAAAGGGAAATGCTTTGAAACACAGGAGAGGGAAACAGGCTCAGGTTACATCTAAGGAAGAATTTTTTAACCAGCAGAGTGGGGAAACACTGACAGAAGGTGCCCAGAGATGTGGGAGGTGCCTCCTCCCTGGAAACATCCAAGCTCAGGTCAGGCAGGGCTCTGGGCCCCCTGAGCTGCTTGAAGATGTCCCTGCTCGCTGTGGGGCACCAGGCCCAGATGAGCTCCAAAGGAGCCTGCCAAGCCACAGCAGGCGAGGATTCTGCTTGCTCTGCGTGTGGAACGCAGCCAGACTGGAGACTGTCGGAGGGGGCCCCACAAGAAAAGCCCTCCCTGGCGCTGCTGCTTCCCCTGCAGCCCCTGGCCCTCACCTGCAGCAGCTCCTGGGCAGCCCAGCGCCGCTCCTCGTCCGGCTCCAGGCTGCACTCGAGGCAGTCCCGCAGCAGAGCCGACAGGCGCCGGGGCTGCTGCAGCTGCGGGCTCCCGTTCTGCCGGATCAGAGCGCGAGCCTGCAGGGAAAGCAAACTCAGCGCTCTGCCAGCTCCCTTCACACCCACACGGGCTCACATCCACCACGGGGCCTCAGCCCCAGCTCCAGGGGCACTTTCCTCCCTGCCAGAGATGCTGCTCAGATCTGATTTTGCTATGCCAGCCAAAAAACCCAAACCCTGGGGCTGCCACAGCCACTGCAACATCCAAATGATCTCGCCTTGAGAGCCAGTTTCACTGGCTGGCTTTGTTAGTAGGAACCTCCATCAGAAATAGCACATTTTGCTTCTCCAAATGTGGACACCAGCTTTACAGGCCATTTTCCAGAGTCAGTGTGGTCTGCCTGTGTTATTTCAGAGGATTCTTACATCAAGTGCATCTCGGCAGTGCCACTCACACTCAAGTAAATGCATTCCTGATGCCCCATCCCAGAAACTGCCAGGCAAGACACAGGAGGTTTGTGATGCTGAAAGCTCAGGCTTGGTGACACAGAGAAAGTAGCTTGGACTAGGAAAGAAATATGTTAGACTATGGGGATGTTAAACAACCATCTTCATGTTCGCAACAAGTTTCCCAGTGAGAAGAGTCAGAGGGGAGATCTCCTTGCAAAATGTCTTTTAGAAGCTCCTGCAGAACTCTTGTTGTGTTTGGGGGCGGGATTTGGGGTTGGTTTGGGGTTTTCTTGCAAGGTACCATTAGAGCTGATGCACTTGCTTCATATTTCCAGGTCATCCTCACAGCCAGAAGAGTGGCAACAACATAAAGCCCAAAGCAAATTGTTGCTGGAGAGTGAAGAATATTCTTCTGTGTGGAGGCTGGAGTCCTCTGGGAATTCCTTTCCCATGTACAGAAACCTCCAGCTGCTGCTCCCAGTGCAGGGTCCCCCTGTGCTCACAGGCCTCTGCAGCCACTGCAGAATTTGCCTCTTTCCATGGCCGCCGTTTCCCTGAAGTAAGGAGGTTCTCCTTCCACCATCTCGATGGTCACAGTGCCAAAGGCCCAGATGTCCACCTTGGGGCCATAAGGAGATCTGGTCACAACTTCTGGGGCCATCCAGTGAGCAGTGCCCACCATGGAGCTGCACTGGTCCTGCTCAGGGCTGAGCTGAGCGCAGAGGCCAAAATCAGCTGAGGACAGAAACAAACCCTGTCAAAGGCAGCTGGAATGAGGAAACCAAGCACCAAGATTCCCCACTCTCAGTTTGAGAGTGCAGTAGTGAAGTCAGCTGGACAAGCCCTCAAGGCTGTAGCCAAGGAAAAATGGAACTGGAACCTTCAAGAAGCCATTGAGGAAGGGTCGGGGGATGTGAGAGAGAAGAGGGGAAGGAGGCGGGAGGAGGACCAGGGGACGGTGTTGGGGAGAGTGATTGAACCGGGGGAAGAGAAGGGGGAGATGATGAGAGGAGCAGAAGCAGGAAAAGTAGCGGGGACCCCCTGGCCTTCATCGCGGTGTCCACGGGGGGGGCCAGGAAGATGTGGAACCCCCAGCCAGGTGTGTTCCCAACACAGGGGGCTCTGACCCTGGGGGTCACCCGGGATTATCCAGCGTGGATCCTCCCATGGGGGATGGAGATGGGACTGGCACCAGCAGCCATTTTCCCTGGTGTCACGGTTTGATGCTGGCACAATGCCAGTGCCCCCATGAAAATACATTCTCCCTGGTGTCTGCTGTGAGATGTGACCAGGAACAGAGCGAAGCAGGCTCCAGCTTCGGAATACAAAGAAAAGAAACTTTATTAACTTACAATATATAAAAGAAACACACAGAAATAATGAAAACCTTCCAGACATTCCTCCTCCCCCCAACCAAATTCCCAATACATCACAGTAAGGCAAAACCTTGGACTTGCAATTCAGTTGCCACCCCTCAGGTCACCAACTGTCAGTCCATCACCACTCCTCAGATAATCAACTCTCAGTTCATCAAGGAGAGAGGAGTCCCTCTTGTGCCATAGGCTTCCCCAAGAAACACGGTTGAAACCTCTTGTGTTTCCGTGTCACACATGGCACCGCCCGGAGATCATTTCCCATGGTGACATCTTCCTTCCATGCCCAGTGCTCTCACCACTGCACACGGACCAGAGCTGCCTCTGGGGTTCCCCTTTTAAGGATGCTTTGCCCAGTTCCAAAAATGAACACAGTCTCTCACTTTTGGGACACGGCTACACAAGAAAAGTCCAGCCAAAGGCCACTCCATCATCTCCTCCTGTCTAGGATTCTTCTCAGCTTCTTCTGACATCTTTCACTTGTACGGACTTTGATCACACTTGCCCATTTTCTCTTATTTCACCCCTATCTCTCTTCTCATTCAGCTCCAGGAGGATCAGCATTTGTAAGGTTTTCATCATCCAAGAAAAGGGTTAAAATCTCAGGCTCTGCCTGCCCAGAACTCCCACGCTGGCCCTGCCGGGCACCTTCTCTCTGCACCCCTTCTCCTTCTCGGCTGTGCTGCCAGCACAAGATGGCAAATTTCAAGGTGGCACAGGCACAGACACCGGCTCTCTCTCTCTCTCTCTGTGGCCACTGCCCGATGCCTCTCAGTGCTCCTCCACCCTTCCATCCTGCAGGGGCCTTCACCTCCCTTCTCTGTCCAATGCCCGGCTCCCCTCACCCGGCCGCATGGCTTCCCCTCCCGCACCCAGCGCGCAGCCGGGCAGGGCAGCTCTGAACCCGCCAGAACCAAGAGAGCTTCCCCTGGGAGTTCTCTGCTTTTAACCCCCTGTGTGCTCAGAGGTGAATCCTTGTCCTCAGGGGCCACACCAGGCACCAATATTCAAATCTGAGCACTGATTGGTTTGACCACAGCATCCCAAAATCTCACTTCCTTTTCAAACCAGGACAGCGGGACAAAGGGATCTGAACAGAAAATCCTGAACGAGCTCAGTAACCCAAAAACAGGGGCAAAATCTGAAATAAGTGGCTCTGATTGGCTGGTCCAGCACAGCCCGCGTCTCTCCATCCCCACCCCCACCTGCCCAGCGCCTCAAGGTTCCCCCTCCACAAAAAACTCCCAGCCCTGGGCTGCAGCGTCCCGGAAAGGCCTCAGCCAATGGGACCCCAGGCAGCAGGCGCCTTAGCCAATGAGAGCTCTGAACGTTGGATTGCCTCATCGGTTGCCGGGCAGAGCCCGTGGCCGGTCGCTGCCCAGAAGCGGCGGCAGCCAATGAGAGCGCGCGGCGCTGCCGAGCCCGCCCTGCTCCGAACTGGCGCTCTCAGCGCAGCGCGGCTGCTTTGGGGCTGCTGCTCCCTGCCCGGCCCCGGCCATGGGGCGAGGGGCGGCAGCTGGGGCCCTGCTGGTGGCACTGGTGGTGCTGGGAGCCCCCCCGGCTGCGGGCGCGGAGCTCTCGGGTGAGCGGGAGGCGGAGGCGCTGGGACAGGGGGGGAGAAGGGGGAAAAGGGGGCGAAGGGGGGAGCCTGGAAAGGAGGGGGAGGAGGAGGGGACCCCCTAAGGGAGAGCGGGAGGGGCTGAGGGGTGGGGGGAAGGGAGGCAGGGGTGGGAGAGGGTGGAGAAGAGGGGAAAAGGGGAGGGGGGACCTCAAAACTGAGCCCGAGGGGGCTGAGGATTGTGGGATTTGTGGGAAAATGGGGAAATGGGACCTCAAAAGTGATTTGGGAGTGGCTGGATGTGGGAAAGGAGAGGATGTGGAAGGGGAAATGGGGGAAGGGCGGCAAAGAGGAAGCCACAGCGCGCGCAGGAGGGTCCCATGGCGGCCGTGGGGCACAGGGGGGGCGGAGTGGGGATCCGGGGTGGCTCCCGAAGCTCTGGTGGTGCTGCTGGAGGGTGCTGGGGGGCACCCCCTGAGCTGTGGCCTGCTGTCACAGGGGTGTTCCAGTTTTTGGCAATGTCCGTGTTTCACTTCATTAACGGTACGCAGAAGATGAGGTTCGTGCAGAGGTACATCTACAACCGGGAGCAGTTCGTGATGTTCGACAGCGACGTGGGGCACTAAGTGGGGTTCACCCGCTATGGGGAGGGGTGGGCCAGTGACTGGAACAGCAACCCGGCCACACTGGAGTACGCACGGTCTGTGGTGGACATGGTTTGTCCGTAACAACTACAAGGAGGTTCGCCCGTTTAGCACCGAGCGCCGAGGTGAGCGCGGGGCAGAGCGTGTCCCCTCGGGCCCTGCCCTGCCAATGACCCTGGAGCCCCACAAAACATCCCCGGGTATCGCCCCAGAGCCCTCAGCCCTCTTTGTGCCCATCCCCGGGGCCTCCAGTCCCTGCCACTGACCACCATGGCTCCCCCAGTCTATCCCAGTCCCTCTCAGCGCCACCCCGCGCGTCCATTTCAGCCACGCGTAAAGCTGACGCTTCTCATCTAATCAGAACGCGACCCTTTGATGACTCATCTGTTGCCAGGTAGACCCGCAGCGCCGAGTGCCCCGCGCTGGACTCGGCCTCCCAGTGCCGCGCACTTCATCCCCAGTTCCTCCCAGCGCCACCAGGGTCCCTCCCATTCCCTCGCAGCCCATTCCCAGTCTGTTCTCACTTCATTCCCAGTTCACTCTCAGACCTCTAGCCTTTCTCTCAGTGCCACCCATTCCCTCCCATCTCTCTCAGTGCCACCCCAACCCATCTCAGTCCATCCCCAGTCCCTCACCAGCCCACGCCAGCACTTCCCTCTCTCTCCCAGAGCCCCCCAGCTGATCCCAGTGTGTCTCCGCTCTCTCTCTCTCTGTCTCTCCCAGTGCCCCCCAGCGTGTCCATCTCGCTGGTGCCCCCCTCGAGCTCCCAGTCCGGCCCCGGCCGCCTGCTCTGCTCCGTGATGGATTTCTACCCTGCTGCCATCCAGGTGAGGTGGTTCCAGGGCCAGCAGGAGCTCTCGGAGCACGTGGTGGCCACCGACGTGGTCCCCAACGGGGACTGGACCTACCAGCTGCTGGTGCTGCTGGAAACCCCCCCCGGCGCGGGCTCCGCTACAGCTGCCAGGTGGAGCACGTCAGCCTGGAGCAGCCCCTGAGGCGGCACTGGGGTACGGGGGAGCCCCTGGGGGCGCTGGCAGAGCCACTGGGCTGTGCTGGGAACCACTGGGAGGGAGCTGGAGAGAGCCGGGCTGGAGCTGGGAGAGGGGCTGGGGGCTGGGCAAGGGCTGGGCAGGGATTTGGGGGATGCTGGGGAGGGTGAAATGGGCTGGGTGGGGATCCTGGTGGGCACTGGGAGGGAGTTTGGGGGCGCTGGGTGTGACTGGGAGGGATCGCAGCGAGCCCCGAGGGGCTGAAAGAAGATCGGCGATGGCAAAGCGGGGCTCGCCATGAGCTCGGTTGTGCTGGGCACAGACTGGGAGGGCTCTGGCTGAGTCCTGCTGGGGCTGCCAAGGGACTGCGAGAGGCTTTGGGGGTCCTGGGGCACAGGGAGAGTGCTGTGGGATGCTGAGAGGGACGGGAGGGGCTTTGGTTGCTCCTGGGCAGGACAAAAAGGGATCGGGGGGAGGTTTCAGGGGGCCCTGGCTGGGCCGGGGGCCACAGGGAGGGCTCTGGGAGGGGCTTGGGGTGTCGGTGAGAGGTTTTGGGGGTGCTGAGCCCTGCGGACCCCCCAGAGATGCCGCCGGACGCCGCCCGCAGCAAGATGCTGAGGGACATTGGGGGCTTCATCTTGGGCTTCGTCTTCCTGGCGCTGGGGCTCGGCTTCTCCCTGTGCAAGAAGGTCAGGGCCGGTGCCGGGGGTGGCGTCCCCGCCGTGGCGGAGCGTGTGCGCTCATTCTGGGCCCCCAGCCCAGTGTCACCCCCTTTTCTCTGCCCACAGAGCTCCTGAGCCGGCGGCGACCGCAGCCCCTCCCCATGGGCCGGGACCCCCCGCTCCGCTGATTTTGGTGGGGGGAGGGGGTTTGTGTCTCCCCCAGCCCTGCTGGCACTCTCAAGAGAACTTGCTAATGCTTGATATGAAGTTCAGAGTTATATACTAGCACAGTACAGAATATGGAAAATATGAAAGCTACAATGTAAGCCATCATTCTTATGGTCTAGATCACCACATGGCCATGGTTGCATTGTGGTCATGTCTTGGTCACAATTATCTCATGCTCGTGGTCATCTCATGATCACAGTCCTGGCATGGTCACATTCATGGTCATCTGACTGTAATGGTTATCTTATGATCATGGTTGTGTCATGGTCACGGTCATCTCATGATTGTCTCATGCTCAGCTCATGGCCAAATCATTTCATGGCCATCTCATGGCTGTGGTTGTGCCATGTCATGGTCACAGCCATTTCCTGATAACCATTTTTGATGGTCATGGTCATCTCCTGGCCATATCACAGTCACCTCATGCTCACACGGCCTCAGTGTGTTGTTGTCATCTCTCGCTCACAATCATCTCATGCTCATGGTCATTTCACAGTCATGGTTATATCGTTGTAATGATCATCCTGTGGTCCTAGTCATTTCATGATCATGGTCATCTCGTAGTCAGGGTCATCTCAGCCATATCATGATCATTTCCTGATCACCATAATTTCATGGTCATGATCATATGGTCATGTTCACAGTCATGGTCATAGTTCTGTCAAGTTCATACCATGGTCATGGTCATCATATGGTCATGGTCATCTCAAGGTCATTGTTGTGTCCTGGTCATTGCATGGTCATGGTCATTTCATGATCATCTTGTGGCCATCACATGGTCACTATCATGTCATGGTCTTGATGCTGTCATGGTTGTGGTTATCTCACAGTCATGGTCATCACATGGTCATGGTCATGGTCATCTCAGAATCACCTCATGGTCACAATGGTCTCATGGCCATGGTTGTGTTGTGGTCATCTCATGGTCATCTCTTGGTCACAATCATCTCATGCTCATGGTTGTCTCATTTTTATGGTCATCTCATGTGACCATCATCATGGCCATGGTCATCTCTTGCTCATCTCATGGTCTTTATGATCCCATGGCCATGGTTAAGTCATGGTCACCTCATGACCTTGCTCACCTCATGGCTGTGTCATGGTCATGAAATGCTCAGAGTCATGAAATGGTCATGGTCATCTTGTGGTTAGCTCATGGCCACAGTCATGTTATGGTCGTGGTCATAGTCATGTCATGGTCATGGGCATTTCCTAAGCACCATCATCTCATGTTCATGGTCACCTCCTGATCTCAATCATCTCATGCTCATGGTCCTCTCATGGTCATGATCTCATGCTCATGGATTTGTTATGGTCATCTGATGGTCATGATGATGGTCATCTCAAGATCGTCTCATGATCAACTCATGTCCACAATCATCATGGCCATCTCATGGTCATGCTTAGCAATGGGGAACAAAGACACATGGACCTCCTTGCTTGCTCCAAAGAAGATCATTTATTGTAACCAACCAAGCCTTTTTATACTTGAAAACTTAACCCAAACTTAACCAAACTTAACCAAAATAAGCACACATTGGCTGCCTGCCACTGCAGTGTTGCTGTTGATGCATCCCTTTACCCAATCAGCTCTCTGATCATGTGGTGTCTACATGTCCCCCCAGCCAATCCCTGCCTCACACGCAAGGTGACCACCAACCCATTCTCTGGCTATCTGACCCACAGCTGAACTTTCCCAGAATGCCTTTAGGTGAACAGAAGTGAACAGGATTGAACAAAGGTGGAAAAGGTCCTTATTCTGTGAGGCTTTTCCTATTTCCCACAGTTATAGTCATCACCATCATCTTATGGTCATGGTCATCTCATGGTCATCTCACAGTCACCTCATGGTCACAGTTGTCTCACAGCCATGGTTGCGTCATGATCGTTTCATGGTCACGATCACCACATAGCCATGGTGTGAGACAATTGTGGTTATCTCATGGTCACCTCTTGGTCACTATCGTGTCATGGTCACCTCAAGGCCTTCATAATTTTATGGCCATGGTGGTGTCATGGTCATCTTATGGTCATCCCATTGTCATGATCATCTTATGGTCATCTCATGGTCATGGCCATCTCATAGTGATGGTCATGGTCATTTCCTGATCACCATCATCTCATGCTCAGGATCATGTCACTGTAATGGTCATCTCATAATCATGTCATTGTCACTTCATGGTCATTTCATGGCCACAATCACGTCAGGGTCACCTCAAGGCCACAGTTGTGCCATGGCCAACCCACAGTCATCTCTTGGTCAAAATCATCTCATGGTCAGGATTGTGGTTGTGTCATGGTCATGGTCACAGTCATGGTCATCCCATGGACATGGTCATCTCAGGGTTGTGTCATCCATGGTCATTCTCACGGCCATCTCATGCTCATGTCATGGCCGTGGTCATGGCCAGGGAACCTCTCTGAGATCCTGAGCCCTGATTTTTGGGACACTCAAGGACCTCTGGGGACAACAAGGCCTGGCCTGACCCCTCCCCCCATCCCACTGCCCCTCCAGGAGCCCAATGTGGCCAAACCCTCCCATGGACACCTCAGACATGGGACATGGAGTGGGAAATGAATCCCAGGGGATGGAGCCGGGTGTGGCTGGCAAGTCCCCATCCTGCTCCTGGTGTCCCAGTCCAGCTCCTGATGTCCCCATCCCAGTTCCTGGTGGTCCCATCCTGCTCCTGGCTGCCCCTATCCCAGCTCCTGGTGTCCTCATTCCTGCTCCCAGTGTCTCCTTCTCTGTCCCAGTGACCCCATTCCCATTCCTGGCTCCCAGAGATGAACTGCCAGACACTGCAGGAGGGAATCTGGATTTATTGCCCCAAGCAGGATTTATTGCCCAAAGCAGGATCATTTCACACCAGAAGTGAAGAATTATGAATATTTGTGGTTCTTGCCTTTAAAACACTGGAATATCGGAAACCGATTTGTCAGGAAAAGTTATGAGGTGAGTGGGAGCAGCAGGATCAGCTCCGGTGGCAGCTCTCAGATTTCCTGAGAAGAGGGAAGGGGCTGGATCCAGCTCCGTGGATTGCTCAGGCAGTGATTCCTGACAGGATGAGAGAGGGTCACAGTGTCACCCTGTCCCTGTCCCCATTCCACAGGATGGACCTGGCTGGAGCCCATGGAGAACAGGAGCTGCTCCAGAATCCCATGTGATCCCACCCCAATCCTGCTGCAATCCTGCTCCATCCATCCCACCCGATCCCACTCCATCCATTCTGCCCCAGCCCTGCTCCATCCATCCCACCCCCATTCCGCCCCATCCATCCTGCCCCAATCCTTCTCTGGAACCCCAACCTGATCCTGCTCCATTCCATCCCACCTGATTCTTGTCTGGAATCCACCCCTGATCCCACATCATCCCTCCCACACCAATCCTGCTCCATCCATCCCTCCTGAGCCCACTCCATAATCCAGCCCAAATCCCACTCTACAATTCCACCTGATCCCACTCTCGATCCTGCTCTGATCCAGAATCCCTCCTTGATCCCAGTCCATCCATCCTGCCCCGATCCCTCTCTGGAATCCCACCCTGATCCTGCTCCATACCTGTGGTCTAGATGCTGGTTCCCATGTCCCTTCCTGCAGAAAAAGAAGATCCGTGAGATTCCAGCACGGATCACACACCAGGATTAACCCCAGGATCCATCCTGGGATCCGCACAGAGGGGATCTAGAGCTGGATCCATCATTGGAACTCACCGGCTGCCGGTATCCATTCCTGTCCCTCCTCCCTGTGGAAACAAAGTGGGATCAGCGTCAGTGGCACAGGATTCCCAGAACGGTGCCGGGTGGATCTGTGTCCCTTCCCAACCCCTATCCCGTGTGTTACCGGATTGGAGCTTCCAGATGCCGAATCCGATGAGGATGGCAGCGATGACGGACACAGCGACCACCACAGTGAGATTCCCGCCAGATGTCGGCTCTGGGAAATGCGGGACAGTGAGGAGGGTGAAGAAAATCCCCATTTGGGAATTCCAAATTCCCAATCCCCACATTCCCAGCCTCACCCCAAGCGAAGATCCCGGGCTCCGGCATTCCGGGATGCTCCACCCTGCACCGGTACTGCTCCCGCTCCTCCGGCAGCGCCTCGATCCTGGCCCAGGTGTGGAAGGTGCCATCGCTGTTGGGAACGACCCCGCCCCACTCCGTCTCCTGATCCAAGGTTTCACCCCCCTTCATCCAGCTGACTGCGATGGTGTTGGGGTAGAATCCGTACGCGTGGCAGGACAGGATCAGGGTCCCGTGTTCCTCTCTTCCAGACACGTGGACATCAGGGGGCTCTGGAATGGGATAATGGTGGTAGACATCCATGGAATTCCCATTGGAATGGGACTGGGGCGAGTTCTACCCATGGAATTCCCACAGGAATGAGATGGAGATGAGATCTGCCCTTGAAATTCCATGGGAATGGG
This sequence comes from Zonotrichia albicollis, assembly GCF_047830755.1. Taxonomy (NCBI): domain Eukaryota; kingdom Metazoa; phylum Chordata; class Aves; order Passeriformes; family Passerellidae; genus Zonotrichia; species Zonotrichia albicollis. The sequence continues at coordinate 3,351,971 of NC_133849.1, forward strand.
ATGGAGAGGAGATCTACCCTTGGAATTCCCACAGGAATTCCCATGTTCCCAAGTTCTCTATTCTCAAATCCCTCAGAGGAATTCCGTTCCCACCTTTGCGCTCCAGCTCCTTCTGCCCGTATCCGATGTATTTCCGGAGCGATTCCGGGCATTCATGCTTCAGGTAATTCAGGTGCCTCTCAGCCTCGGTCCCTTCCTGTTCCCAGCGCCTCCTGGTGATCTCAGCAGCGCTGTCGGCCGGCACGAATCTCCCGGATTCCAGGTCAAAGGAGATGAAATCCCGCCCATCGTAGCCAATCTGGTGGGACCCACGGATGCTCCCGTCAGACAGGAGGTCACAGCCAGAAAGCCACTGTATGGTGTGGAGACCTGGGGGGATCGTACCCACAGAGACCCATGGAATTGTGTCCCAGCCCCACAGAGCCCCATTCCAGCCCTATTGAGCCCCAGAGTCTGATGGAGACCCACAGAGCCTCATTCCAGGCCCTTGGAGCCCCATGGATCCACATCCTAACCCCATGGATCCCAAGCCAGCCCCACAGATCTCCCACCTCCATGGATCGATTCCCAACCCATGGATCATGAGATATTCTATCCCAGCCTAATGAACTCTCATTTCACCCCCTTGGAGCCCTGTAAGTCCCCACCTGAAACCTATAGATCCCATTCCAGCCCCATGGATCCCCATCCCAACCCTATGGATCCCAACCCAGCCTCACAGATCCCATCCCAGTCCCATTGATCCCATCCCAGCTCCACAGATCCATATCCCAGCCCATGGATCACAAAATATCCCATCCCAACCTAATGGATCCCCATTTTCAGTCCCTTGGAGTCCTGTGAATCCACATCTGAGATCTATAGATCCCATTCCAGCTCCATGGATCTTCACCCCAGCTCTGCAGTTCCCATTCGAGCCCCACAGATCCCATTCCAGCCCCATGGATCCCAACCTGTCCCCATAGATCCCATCTCAGCCCCATGAATCCCCATTCCAGCCCCATGGATCCCCATCTCAGCCCCACAGGTCCTCCCACTCACCCCTGCTCTGGTTGTACCGCTCCCGCAGTATCTCCAGGCCCCTGGCAGCTACGTGCTGGTTCCCCACATCGATCTGGGTCCCCCACTCCCAATATTCTGGCTCGACTCCATCCTTTATCCACTGCGTCAGCGGCTCCAGCTGTCCCCGCTCGCTGTCGTAGCGCTCAAAGGGGATCCCATCCACAAACCCCATTTGCATGTACTGGGAGATCCCCGGACTGGGCTCTGACACCCCCACATCCAGGAAACGCAGGGAGTGGAGAACTGGGGGGACACGGAGATATGGGGGGGTTGAGGGGATCACGGATCAATGAAAGGGGAACTTGGAGAGCTGGGAAGGGGCTTGGGGATTCTGGGGCCAAGGAAAGGGTGTGCAGGGTGGGAGAGGTGGGACGGACAGGAAGGGGCCTGCAGGGCGTCCTGGTGTCCAGGAATGGGGGCTCAGGGGGTTCCAGGGTTACGGAAGGGGAGAGGAGGTGCAGGGACTGGGAAAGTGAGATGGGGGTTCCAGGGGATCCCTGTGCCAAGAAAAGGGGGTCCAGGGATCCCCAGTGCCAAGGAAAGGGGTCACAGGGTGGAGAGAGCTGGGAATGGGAGGCTCAGGGGTCCTTGATGCAGAGGAAAGGGGAGTTGGGAGCTGAGAAAAGCAGGAATGGGGGTCCAGGGGGTCTCAGGGTCAAGGAAAAGGGGGGGACTGGGGAAGGCAGGATGGATGAGAAAGGGGGTGCAGGGGAGGATTGGTACTGGATAAGGGAGTGCAGGGGGGTCCTGGTACCCAGAAGTGAAAATTCAGGACCCCCACGAACCTCCCCCCAGCAGGACACAGGGGGTGGAGAACTGGGGAGACGCAGAGATTGGGGGGTCTGGGGGTGTCCAAGAGTCAGGAAGCGTCACTGGGAGAGCCTGGAAGGGTCCAAGGTCCAATGAAGGGACTGAGAGAGGTGGGATGGGGGATCCAGGGGGTCCCTGTGCCCACCAAAGGGGGTCCAGGGGTCCCCGGTGTTGAGGGAAATGGGGTCTGGGAGCTGGGAAAGGCAGAAATGGGGCTCCAGGGGGTCCCTGGTCACGGGAAGGGGGGTCTGGGGCTCGGAGAGGCGGGCAGATCCCGGGGACGCAGCTTGGGAGACGGAAAAGAGAAAGATACCGAGGGAACGCGGTGGGGAGGGGACGGGGGAAACGGGGAATTCCAGGGAGTTCATCTGGATCCCCCCTGCGACCCCCTGAGACCCCAGGCTCCCTCTGGGACCCCGTTTCGGGAAGCGGTGGGAGTGGAAAACGGAGGGGACACGGAAAGTTGGGAATTCTGGGAGGTCCAAAGACCAAGGAAAAGGTCCAAAGGGTCTGGGGTCTGGGAAGGGCGGGATGCCCGAAAAGGGGGGCAGGGACGTCCCAGAACACTGACGGGGATGCAGGGGGATCCCGGTGCCCAAAAATGGAGATTCAGGGGTGTCCCAGTGCCCAGGAATGGTAGTTCAGGGGGGTCCTGGTGCCAGATGAGGGGGTACAGGGAGGTGCCGGTGCTGAAGAAGGGGATTGAGGGGGCTTACAGCACCCAAAATCGGGCTATGGGGGTTCCCGTGCCCGGTAATAGAAGTTCAGGAGGGTCTCGGTGCCCGATCATGGAAATTCAGAGGGTTCCTGGTTTCGGGGTTCCCACTCACCTTTGGTCGCGCCCCCCGGGTCCCCCAGGAACCCCCAGAGCAGCCCCAGACCCAGCGCTGGAGCCATGGCGCTGCTCGGCTGCGGCCCCGTCCACAGACCTGACCCCGCCCCAGCCATGGCCGTGCTCCTAGAGCAGCATCCGGCCCTGCCATTGGCCCCGCTATTTCCTGTCCACCAATGGTAGCCCGATCTGTCAGTGATGTCACCGGTCGCCGGGCAGATCCTGGTCTCGCAAGTTGGGACGCGGAAGCGAAAGGGACCCAGGAGGGCGGGGTGGGGAGGGGACGGGGGAATTGCAGAGAATCCCTCTGGATCCCCGCTGAGCCCTCGGAGAAGCACCTGGGACCCCCTTAAGAAAGCGCCGGGAGTGGAGAACTGAGAGGACAGGGAAATTTGGGGACATCTGGGGGTGCAAAGGTGAAGGAAAAGGGCGGGTCTGGGGTCTGGGAAGGGCGGGAGGGGCAGGGAGGGGTGCAGGGAGTCCCAGAGCACTGACGGGGCTGCGGGAACTCTCGGGGATTCGCCTGGGACCCTCCAGGGCCGCTCCCTACGAAACCCCCGGGCCGGGCTGTGCTGAACTCCCGGCCCTGCGCTCAAACTCTGCCCGGACCCCGCTGGGCTCGGCCCAAAGCCGGGAAAGCACCGCGAGCAGCGGAGCCAATTTTTCCTGCGGGTGCGGGTCCCACCCCCGGCGGAGCAGGGCTGGGCGCTGGGACCCGAGCCCTGATTCCCAATCTCCTCCTCTCTCTCTCCCTCTGCTGTTCTCTCCCTTTCCTTTGGGGGATCACAAATCCCAGAGCGGCCGCAGAGCCCCGTGCTCAGGCCGGGTTTCCCAGCAAAGGGAGGCTGGGGCTGAGGTGCCCCGGGCTGGCTGGGAATGGGGCCCCGAGGGTCCCCGGGGTCATAGAAACGGGGGATCCAGGGGCTGGGAGAGGAGGATACCCGGGAAAGGGGGTGCAGGGGGGTGTTGGTGCAGGATAAGGGGGTGCTGGGGGATCCCAGTGCCCGGGAATGGGGTGGGGGTGGGGGAAGGATCTGGGAAATCTGGGAATCTGGCAGCAGCTGCTGGGGAGGGACTGGGACAGACTGGGATGGACAGGAACAGACTGTGAAAAGAACTCACTGGGAGCAGAACTAGGGCACCAGGGACCATACTGGGATATACTGGGGCCAGCACTGAGGGCTACTGGGAGCATGCAGGGGACAATTGAGATATACTGGGAGGGACTGAGAATGGCTTGGATCATCCTGGGACTGACTGGAATCATACTGTGAGTGATCAGATCTGTGGTAGGCATGAAGAGGAGAAATGGAATAATGCAGGGAGCAACTGGGATCATACTGGGAGCAGCTGGCCCATGCTGGGGTCATACTGGGATTATACTGGGACTGATGGGGTGACACTTGGAGTGACTGGCATAGTACTGGGAGTGTCTGGGAGTAACTGGGATCATACTGGAGGTGACTGGACTTATACTGGGAGCAACTGGGACCACAGCAGGGGTAAATGGCATTGTGTAAGGTGTGACTGGGGCCACACTGGGCTCTTACTGAGAGGGACTGAGAGTGAAACGAACCACACAGGGCATGACTGGGAGCCACTGGGACCGTGTTGGGGGCAACTGGGATCCTACCGTGAGTGATTTGGAACATACTGGGAGTGACCGGGACAGGTGAGGCGGCGGCGGAGCTCGGAGGCGGCCGCAGCGCAGGTGGGAGCCGCGCTGGGTTGTGCGGGGGCTCGGGGCTGGCTGCGGGCCTCGGGGGCGGCAGGGGGCTCGGGCGGGTTCGTTGTGCCGTGTCCGGCCCGTGTTGCCGCTGGGTGAGGGCGCTGCGGGAGCGGCTGCCCGCGGTCTCCTTGCGGCCGCTGCCTCGGCAGGAGCCGCTGCCGGAGCAGCACTGGCTGGGCCCGGTTGCTGTGGCTGGGACAAAGGGGGCTGCCCCGTGCCCGGGGCTGTTCGGGGAAATTCCCGTGGCCGGAGGTTTCTGTGCCCAGAGGAGACAGAGGAGTCCTGTAAAAGTGACTTTATTGCTGGGCAGAGGGAGAGGCCTTGGGGCATTTGCCGTGCGCTCTCTGACATTGTTGTAGTTCGCAGCCTCCTTTGTATCCTCGTTTTCCCGGCTCATCTCCCTCTCCCTTTGCCGACGGGCTGAGGTACTTGGAAGGTTCAGACCTCCCGATCCGCCAACTGCATGTCCTCGTTAATGTGCATCCCCACTTTTGTATAACAGCCGGTATTCACGGCTTAGTTAAGTCTTTGTTCTTCTGGAATTTCTGGAATTCAGCGGGACTTTGTGTGAGCAGCAGTCCTTTTTAATTAGTAACATTTATTGCAGCTGGTGGTTTCGCCCAGTTACTTCCTTATCTACAAATCCCAGGTGACTCGGTCCCCTGCTGAATGAGCTGCACTCTCAAGGTGTGGATCATGGTAAAAAGATGAGAGTTGCTGTAGCACATCAGAGGAGAAACAGCATTCGTTTAACCCATGGTCTGCCAGGGAGCCACAAAACCGCGTCCAATTCCCATTCTTTCTGCGTTTCAATCCATACATGAGCTGCTTAATTTTTCCGTTGTTTTTGGTTTGGTTTTTTTTGTTTTCACCACTTTTCCTTTGTCATGTATTTGCCAACAGCAGTTTGAATCATTTAATTTTCCACAAACTCCTCCTTTTTCTGCTAACAGCTGATCTGATCCCATCCCATGGTTAAGTGTTGTGTTCCTCATTTCAGTGGATTGGTCAGCAGGAAGGTCAGGAGCTGGAGCTGTCTGGTTGGTTATTATTGCAAGGACAGCTTGTAATCTAATGATGGCATTGAAATGAGAAATGGGTTCTGTGGCTCCTGATATGAATTGGTTCGGGTTCCCAGGGCCTGGTCCATGGTGTTGTAGGATTTGTTCTGCTGGCCGTTCATCTTTTCCCCGATTTTGGCCACTCTCTCCAGCCAGAGCTGCATCAGTTGACTGCTTTTGTCTAACAAAATCATCAAATACTTGGATTCCCAACTGATTTCCCTGAATTTTTGGTAGCAAAAACCCCCACTGCTCTTTTATACCCTATATAACATAGACAGTGCCAGCACATGTTGGAGTGGGCAGAGGGATGATTCCCCCTAATTATTTATTCTGAAGTTTTCCCAACATTCTCCATGTGCTGTTTCCCTTTGCAGCTTCACCCGTTTGTGTTGCAGGGTCAGATATCCTCCCCCTGGGCTCTGCCTTGAGCTGTGCAAATTCCATCAGTGCCAGCAGGCAGAGCTTGGGGTGAGGGGCAGAGGGAATCAGCCCAATTCCTGCCCCAGGCAAGAGACCCAGGTGCATTGTCCACACTTTGCCCAGCAGTGTTCATTTGCATTTCTAAAGCTCCTCTGCAGGCTGCCTGGAATGGAGCTTCCCTTCCTGCTGCTGGGCAATGTTGATGTTTTGTTGCTGGTCGTTATCTCTGAGGGTGTCTTTTGTGCTGTTCCCAGTCTGTTCAGGTGTTAAATTCATCTCCATTTAGCAGTGTAAGACCCTTTAAAAACAACCTTTAAAATTCATTTCCCCAGTGCAAAGAAAACCAAGCCTGAGTAGAGAAATAAGGTTTAAAAGTACCGAAATCGGTACATTTTGCAGCAGTGCAATGGCAGGCAGGCCAGAGTGTGGGTGTCAGTGAGCCCCAGAGTGGAATTGTGCCCTGGTGTTCCCCAGCAGCTGTGGCAGTGCAGGCCCAGGCAGCGCTGAAGCTGCAGCAGTGGCAGCAAGGCTTGGCCCCAGTGGCTGGAGATGGCAGAGGAGGGTGGCCAGGGTTGCAGAGGATTCCAGGCGAGAATCTGTGGGCAGGCGCAGGGGCTTGGCCCGCTGTGGAGCCCTGGCTGCTGCTGCGTTGCCTTCAGGGCAGGCTCAGGGGCGGCCTCCCATCTTCCTGCTGCAGGCGGGAAGTGCAAATCTCCGGGGCTTCAGAGCCCTTGAGGCCAGGCTGAGGGGTCCCCCCGTGTTGAGCTGTGCTGGCGGCTGTTTCTGGCCTCAGGGACACTTGGCATGGGCCCCTTGGCCACCAGTGGTGCTGCTTTGCACTCCTTAGGCAGGAGCCGATGTCCTGGCTGGGTGTTGGCAGCAGCAAAGTGCCAGGGCAGGCTGTGTGCCAGCCCAGCTTCCTGTGGGAGAATATCCCTTGATATCTGCTGCAGTGGTTGCTGAAGCAGTGAGAATTGCTTTTGCCCCCCTGTTAGGTGCCATGGTGTCAGCAGAAGATATTGAAGCCTTCCTGCTCAGGGCATTTCAGTGCCAGGCTCTCACAAGCACCCAGAGCTGCGCGGGTTGAGCTGAGCATGGGGCGGTGACCTGCGCTGTGTCTGATTGCCCTTCCTTCCCTCCCCTGGAACAGGGTGTTGCTTTTAGACACCACTTGTCCTGGTTGCTTCAGAGTGCTTTGGAGAGGCTCCATAGCTAATTTTCCCTCTTTCCCTGGGGCTGCCCACATTTCTGGGTTCACCTCAGAATAGGCCTGACCAGACATTTGACACAGAGGTAGTTTTTTGTTCCGAGTTTAGTGATTCAATCTTATCCCAGGAAATCATTACAGCAATTAGGAATAAATAAAAATTCATGCATTTCAAATCCATCTCCCAGATCTACTATTAGTGGTTGAGTAAAACCATACATCTTTCCCACTTTTCCCACTTATCCCCTCTGTAATCACACATATTTTTAGCATTTTTCCCCCTTCGATCTAAGATTCAGAGTTAATTGAGAGGCCGCTGTGTCCATCAGGAAATGCCTCCTCTCAATGCAGACCCACCCTGAATGTTCTCAAGGGCTGCAGTGTGGAGGGTCCCTGGTGTGATGGGAGCTGTGCCAGCCCTGGCAATCCATGTCCATCAAGGGGTGGACTTGCTCGTGCTGAGGGTGCTGCTGTCTGTGCTTGCAGTGTCCTTGTGCCCTGCAGCTGGAGCCCTGGTTCCTTGCCAGGGGCTGTTTGGGTGGGCTCTCCCCTGCCGAGGAGGGCAGTGCCTGTGCCAGGTGCTTGTGGCCGAGCCGTGCCCTGGGTGCTGGGGCCCCTTGGGCCCTGGGGTTGATCCCTCAGGGGCTGTAGGAACTGTGCCCTGGCCTTTGCCTTCAGCTTGGCCTTTTGCTGCTCCCTTCTTGCACTCACCTGCTGTGCCTTTGTGCCCAAGAGCTGCAGGGCCTTCTTGTGCTCCTCCTGCAGCCCCCTCAGTGCCTGTGGGTGCTTGTCTTGCTTTACAAGAGAGGTGTCTGCTCGGGAAGGCAGAAAAAGCCTCTCATGGAATGGAGAATGCAAACCTCCTCCCTCTTAATTTTTAGACTAGTGAAATGAAGGGGCTCTCAGGCAAAGATAGGGGAATGGGAATACCAGTTCTTTACTAGTGTGTATAATAAAGCAAACAAACAGCAACAGCTGCGGCACTGACAGCAAACAGAGCCCGGAGCCAGTCCCGGCCTTTGGGCTGCGGCGCTTTCCCCTTGGGTGCAGTTCCGGGCACGGCCGGCAGGGGCGCTGGTGGCTCCCGCGGGGCGGGGCAGCGCATCCCTCCCATGGGAACCTCTGTGAACGGAAATAGAGCAATCCCTTCATCTAACTCTTTCACTTTTTTACCTTCTATGGCCTTTCTCCCGTGTTTTGGGAAAGAATTTGGAGAGGGCTGTCTTTTAACTGCGCTCCTAGTGTTTTGATAAGGTGCTTTCTGTAGAGAGAGAGAGTTTCCCTGAACAGCCGGAGCTGTCGTTACCAAGGGGGCGTAACTCAGAGCAGGACGGGGTCAGGGGAGGATATCCCGCCGAGGCTCGGTGGGAGTGTGGGCAGGGTCTGCTGCCGGAATCGGCAGAGGGGGATGTTCCCGTGGAGCCCGAGGCGGAGCGTGGGCAGCCCCCAGATGGCTGATGGCGGCTGATCCGGCAGCTCCCGGCAGAGCAAAGGCAGGTGGGAGAGCCCGGCAGCAGCGGCGGTGCCCAGCGCAGGTGGCACGGGCAGGGCAGGCGGGGATGGGATGGCTGGGACCCCCCCTGGGTGCGGTGGGCGCGGTGAGCTCGGAGCAGGCGGCAGGACAGAGCAACCCCCATCTTGCCCAGCATGGGCGGCAGAGCGGCCGCGGGCCAGGCAGTGGGAGCAGGGCACACAAATTGAGCGAGAGCGCCGGGGCAGGTGGAGCTGCCCTGGGCAGTGAGGCCGCACCTGGGATGGAAAGCGGGGCAGGCGGAGCTGAGGCGGGCAGCGAGCCGGGACCCGGGACAGGCGCCTGGGCTGCGAACGGAGGGGGCAAGAGCTGCAGAGGATCCCGCTTTTTTTTTTTTTTTTTTTTTCCTCTGGTGTTTCTGGTACTTTAAAGATTTTTGTTCTCCTAAAATCTCCTTTCTAACACGTGGCATATTCTCTTTCTTCTACATTAAACGATTTTTTTTACAAATAAATCTAGAGCCTAACAAACCTAAACTTCTGCTTGGATATTTTGAAATAGTCAACCAGCTAACTCATGACCTCCAAATGTTGTTTTTCTCTTCATCTTTTTATTTCTCCTTTGGCAAATTAATCATCTCTCAGTTACTTTCTTTGCTACTCCAAAAATGCCAGTGCACCCATACTTCCTTAAAAAATTATCACACAAAGCTTGAGTACCCCAGTGGGTTTTCTGATGCAAGTCTTCTAATATTTTCCTAGTAAGCACATTTTATTAAGTAATTGTCTTCCATCAAAAAGTTTCCATTTCCCTGATTTATCTTGTTCACTTCCTGTCTTGTTTAATTCTTTTTTCTCGGCTTCCCTAAACTTTGGAATTTCCAGCTTTTCCTCCTTTAGGGTTTTTATTAACATAACTCTTTTATCTCCAGTTTCTGCTGCATCCTTAGCTTTGTGATGTGCCCCCAGTTTGCCCAGTTTGCCTCTCCTTTGGCCCGGGCCGGGTTCCCCCCGCCCGCAGCGGCTGGAGCAGCCGAGAGCCCCGCGCTGCCCATCCCGACCTGTCCCGGCTCCATCCCCGCTCCTGCCGCGGCTGCGAGGGCTGCGGGAACGGGGCAGCGAGGGTGTGGCTGCTGCTGGGGGAGGAGGAGGAGGGAGGGAAGGGCAGGGATGCAGGGAGAGGAGGAGGTGGGGTTAGGGAGGAGGAGCAGGGGGAGGGATGGAAGAGGAGGGATGAAGGCAGAGAGAGAGCAGTGGTGGAAGGAGCAGAAGGAGGTGGTGTTATCGAGGAGGAGGAGGAGAAGGGATGGAAGGGGAGGGATGTAAGACGAGAAGGAGGTGGGGATAAGACACAGCGGGAAGAGGATGGGGGATGGAAGGGGAGGAGTTGGGGGGAAGAGGAGGGACAAAGGCCGATCGAGGCTGAGCTGAGGGAACCACGCGGTCGATCCCTGCCTGAATTTGCAGCCCCCACCTGTGGGATCATCGCCCCCCCCCAATCGCGCTGGTGAGCGGGGTGGGGGAGCTGGGCCCGGATATCCCTGGGGGTCCCTGGGTTGGGCTTTTTGGGGTTGTTTGGAGAATGAAGAAGTCCAAGTCTGAGCGGAAAAGGCCCCTTGGGGGGACATCGGGGGTGGCGGTGGCGGCTGCTGGCAGAGGCAGCCTGGAGGAGCAGAGCCCTGTGTCCCCCAGGAGCCCAAAGGGGGGAGCGACACCATTGGTGGGAGCCTGAAGAGCCTGGAGAGGGGCAGGGGGGACTCCTTGGAGCTGCTGCAGCCCAAAGCAGAGAATGAGGGGAGAAGGGAGCCCTGGAGCCCAAACAGCCCCGGCATCCCGAAATGGGGAGAGCGAAGTGGGGGGAGCTTCTGGCATTGCTGGGACTGCCAGCAGCCTGGGCAGGGCGGGCACCAAGGAGAAGGGGGACCCCCAATCCAAGCGTGACTCCCAGCAGGTGGGACAGGGGGGAACCCCGGAACACCAGAGGGGAGGGACCAGGGACGGGGAACTCCTGGGAGGCTTTTTCAGGGCTGAATCTGGGTGTTTGGGAGGTTTTTCTGGAGCTGAGGTGGCCGGTGACTTGTAGAGATGAACTTGGGCAGAGGGACCTTCAAACTCAATGTGTGTTGGGGAAGGTGAAAGAGGAAAGACTTATAAATACGATTGTCTTGCAAAAGATTTTGAGAATATAGAAAGTATAAGGCAGACTGAAATGAAAGCAAGCTCTGAGATACCTCACTTAGTGAACAACTGGAAAACAATGTTGTGGCCCACTGAAGGTAATCCCCTTTTGATGAAACAATTCCCTCTGCTTGCAGACAGATCCAAGGGTCAAAGCAGACCCTACTGGCTCAGCAGAAGGGGTCCAAAGAGGGGTTTTTAGGGCGTAGAATGTAACACTGTGTGGTGATGTAATGATTCTTACACGCTCTATGTAAATTCTGTAGGATTTGTATGTTGTACTAGACTGGTTGATGAGAAGTAAAATATTCAACACAGAAGAAAATTTTTGTATTGTAATGGGAATGTTACTCTCTTATGCTCTTGCCTGTCTTCGTCTTTAACCCTGTCCCCCTCTCTACCCCTCTCTTCTCTCGGGCCTGCTCCGAGCTGTGCCTGGCAGCTCCAAGCAGGGCCCTGCACCCAGGCCCTTTGCAATAAACCGCAAGTTCCACGCCCTGGCTGCAGAGCTCTCTCGTCTCCGTCCGTCCCGACCATCCTACACCTGACACTCCTACAAACGCTCTCATCCCTTGTTTTCCCTAAACCAGGATTTCCCATTTCCAACCCCTGGGAGGCTGCGAGGAAGAGGAAGATGCCCCGGGACACTGAGGCAGGTGAGGAGGAAGTCAGTGCCCCTTTCCCCTCTGTGCTGCTCCATCTCCCAGCCCAGCACGGCCCCGGCTGCAGCTCAGCCCTGGGGGATCTCCTTGCCCTTGCCTGTGGCACGGAGGCAAATCCCATCCTGTCCTTGTCCTTCCTCCCCCAGAGCAGGAGCTGGGCATTGAGAGCAGGGAGGACAAATGCCCGCGGCAGAACCTGGTGGAAGAGGCCGTTTTGAGCGGCTCCACGGCGCAGGAAGCCAACGGGGAGGAAAAGCCCCGGAGATGCCGCACGAGGAGGGGCTGCAAACGCAGCCGGCGGGGATCTGAGGAGGAAAGAGCCAGCCTGGGCCGGGAAGGCGGCCGGAGACGGAGCCAGAGCTCGGAGCTGGTGCTCCATGAGCAGCTCCATGGTGGGGAGAAGCCCCACACGTGCGAGGAGTGTGGGAAGAGCTTCAGGTGGAACTCTGAACTGATCAAGCACCAGAGGATCCACACTGGGGAACGGCCCTACGAGTGTGGAGAGTGTGGGAAGAGCTTCAGCCGGAGCTCCATCCTGATTGTGCACCAGAGGATCCACACTGGGGAGAAGCCCTACGAGTGTGGGGAGTGTGGGAAGAGCTTCACAGAGAGCTCCAGCCTGATTGTGCATCAGAGGATCCACACTGGGGAGAGGCCGTACAAGTGTTCCGAGTGTGGGATGTGCTTCAGCCAGAGCTCCAACCTGATCATGCACCAGAGGACCCACACTACTGAGAGGCCCCATGAGTGTTCCAAGTGTGGGAAGAGGTTTAAGACCAGCTTCATTCTTCTCCGGCACTATCGGATTCACAGAGAGGAGAGGCCCTTCCAGTGCCCCGACTGCGGGAAGGGGTTCAAGCAGAATTCCACCCTCGTCAAGCACCGGCGCATCCACTCTGGAGAGAGGCCCTACGAGTGTCCCCAGTGTGGGAAGAGCTTCTCACAGAGCTCTAACTTGATCCGACACCAACGGAGGCACCGGTAAGGGAAGCCCTGCGAGTGCCCCGAGGGCGGGCAGAGCTTCGTGCGCTGCTCCAGCTCCATCCCCCACTGGAGGAGGCACTTTGGGCACAGCCCTGGTCACTCACATTCCCTGTGATCCATGTTGAGAGCACACCTGGCTGCTTCGCCTTTTGGTTTGACCTTAATTTTTCTCTGCTTCACCTTCATCCTTATAAACACCCAAAACTGGGTGAAATGAATGAAATTCATCGAATATATCTGAAGTTCCATAATTTCTCAGTTGTTTTAGAGGGAATTTAGTATTTGTGGACACGTTCTGTGTGGAGTGGTGCTGTTACTAAGAGGCAGGAATTTGATTTCACCCTTCTTGTGTTGCTGAGAACTCCTCCCCTGTCCCAAACCCCAATTCCACCCTTTGGATACCCTATAAAAACTCCATGGCCCTGCCTTTGCCCTGTCTTTGGGGGTTAAGAAATGGATTCCCAAAGGATCAGCCCTTTCCCACTGGATTCCATGAGGATCAGCCTTTTTCACTGAATTCCCAGAGGATTCTGACTCTGTCTCTGTTTCTTTCTGTTAGTATTACTGCATTTGTGTTTTCAATTTTTGCTAATAAAGTAGTTTTTTCTGCTCCTATATCTTTGCCTGAGATCCCCTTAATTTCAAAATAAATTACTATTATTATCATTATCATTAATAATAATAATAATAATAGTTGTAGTAGTAATAATAGTAATAATAATAACAGTAATCAAAGGGAGGGGGTTTACATTTTCCATTTCAGTGGAGGCTCCTGAAATGGGGAGACACCCCCAAGGCTGGGCCATGTCAAATAGGTCCTGAAAGATGTAAATTAGTTGATGTATATGCATGAGGGTCTATGAATATGCAACAGGCTGATGTAATTAAAACCAGATTAATTAAGGTGTGTCCCCAAACATAACTGGGGGGTCTTGGTGGCCATAACAACCTTTGCTCGATGCTCCTTGTCTCCCATTACATCAATCCGTTCCATATTCATGGCCTTGTTGCATATCCATGAAGTACTTTACATATTCCAGGAACAAAATTGGCTTAATCCTGTTTGGGGGTCCAACCCCCCGCCCAGCTCAATTTGGGGTGTCCCATCCTCCTCCTAGCTCAGTTTTGGGATCCCATACCCATCCCAGCTTAATTTGGGGATTCCATTCCCCTCCCACCTCAATTTGGGGGTCCCATTCCCCTCCCAGCTCAATTTTGGGGTCCCGACCCTCTTTTCCGTGCTCTCTTCTTTCCGATCGTTCCCTCAATCCCCTCCCCTGTGTTTGGTTTTGGGGGCTCCAGGCCCCTCCTGCTCCATTTTGGGGTCCTGACCCCGTTTTGGTTTAATTTGGGGTCCCCATCCCCAGGGTCACCTTTCCCCCCTCACCAAATTCCGCTCCTCGCAACTGAAGAGTCATCAGCGAGACGCGCTCTGATTGGCTGGAAATTACCCCGCGCGGTCTCTGAGTATTTACAGCAGTGAGAGGCCTTGGTGTGTGGCTGGCAAGTGATGAGTCAGAGTCGGGCCGGGCGCTGATTGGCTGAAAATCGCTGAGCGGGGCCAGTGCTCTGAGTTTGTGCCCAGGAAGTGGATCGTCATCAGTGCCGCGCGTTGTGATTGATCGGGATCTGTTTTGTGGTGGGGACGGGAGGAACTGGGTTTTCTTGGGGTTTATTTAGGGTTTGTTTGGTGTTTATTTGGGGTCATTTATCGACTGTTTTGTGTTTATCTTTGGTTATACTTGGTTTATTTCTGTTTATTTGGGGTTATTTGGAAGTATTTGGTTTGTTTGGGTTTATTTGGGCTTATTTGGAATTATTTGAGGTTCTTGGGAGTTATGTTGTTGTATATGGGGTTTTTTAGGTGTACTTGAGATCATTTGGGTGTTTTTGGGTTTAATTTGAGTTTTTTGTTTGCTTTTTTGGGTTTATTTGGGATTTGTTTGGGTTTATTTGGGGCATTTTAAGGTATTTAGAGTTGATAAGGGGTTTTTAAGGGTTTATTTCCAGTGTTTGGGGGTTATTTAGGTTACTTGGGGTCATGTGGGGTCAAAATATCTGGGAATGTTTCTCCTGCAAAAACGGGAATTTTTCCTTAAAAATCTGAGAGTTTTTTCCCGAAAAAACCGGGAATTTCCCTTAAAAATCTGGGACTTTTCCCAGCCAATAGCAGCGTGCCCCGCCCCAAACCATCTAATCACCACGGGTCTCCCCGCAGGAACACCGGACTCCCTATGCACCGATCTAACCAATCACCGCGCGTTTCCCCTCGGCAACTCCTGCCTTCTTTGCCTCTATGCAGCCAATCACCGTGCACTGCCCCCGCCCCTTCTCTGTCAATCACCATGCCCTATACGAAACCAACCAATTACCGGGCTTCTCCCCTAAGCAACTCCCGCCCTCCCCGCGCGTACCAGCCAATCATAGCCGAGCCCGAAGCGGTGCCCGATGACCCTGGGGTCGGGCATGGAGCGGGCGCTCCCTCCCCCCCCCGCCCCCTCAGGACCCCCTCAGGGACCCCCGGGAGCCGCCCCGGGCTCGGGCGGGTCCTGCGGGAGGCGCTGGAGAGAGCGGGGGAGGCGCTGGGAGAGGACGGGGGCCTCCGGGAGCTGCTGAGGAGGCGCAGGGACAGGTGAGGGGTCCTGGAGGGGTCGTGAGGGGAATTTGGGGAGGGGTCTTGAAGACGTTTGGAGGGATTTGGGGAGGGTCTGGGGCGAACCTGAGGGGGTTTTAGCGGGGTCTGGGGGTGCTGGGGAGGCTTTGGAGGGGAATTTGGGGAGGGGTCCTCGGGTTGTCACAATCCGTCCTCACTGATGGGTTTCATGATGGTTCATGGATTTGATCTCAGGGTGGAAAAAGAACCAACACGGTACAAGGGGATTTCAATGATAATCGAAACAAATGGACCTTTATTGAATGAGCACAGCAAAATGCGATAGAGGGATTAAGGGAGAGAAAAAGAGAGAGGAAGAGAGAGACAAGAGAGAAAGAGAGAGGGAATAGAGCTACCAAACGTAGAGACGAAGTCCTTTGGTCCAGTCCAGTCGAGGACCCGCCTGTTACGTCGGGGAGATCTCGAAGTCTCTCGCTAACTCAGAGGTTTTTATTATGATAACTCTATTGGAAATTGCGACGGGGGGATACAGATACAATAAGGAATAGATGTAACAGGTAGTCCATGCTCTCAGCAGTAAGCGAGAGCCATTGTCTTCTTGGTGCAGCGGTCACAACCTGCAGGCAAACATCTCGCTTTGGTCAGCTTGCCTCCCCCACACACCTGCCCTGGGCTGGGGGTTTCAGTCCCAGTCCTTGGAAGGAGCAGAGGGGCCTTTTCACATGGGGGTTCCATGTCTCAGTCCTTGATGGAGAGGCTCCTTCCATCTCAGTCTGTCTGTCCCGGTGGTTGTAAAACAGGTGAGGGTCTTCTGTGGGGGGACCACCTGAAACTCAGGAGAAGTCCAGGCAGGCCGAGAGGTGGGACAGCATCCAAGGCTGTTGTTGCACAAAGGGCACGGTGCCCCTTCTCATTGGGCTCAGTGCAGCACACAGAAAACAACACCTGTGAGAACAATGGCTTAGCAACGCTCTCAGGTCTCAGGCACATGACTTTCTCCCTTGGAGCCAGAGATTTCAGACAGGGGGGTCTTCTCTTCAGTAGTCCCCCAATGATGATCGTGAGGCAGATGAGGGAAAATTCGGACAGACTCTCACAAGCAGAAATTGGCAGGATGTGTCTGCTTCCAGTGCTTGTCTTGGCTGTTGCTTCACAGTGCTGGCAGCATCATCAGAGGCAAACCACGTGTTCTCTCATGCCAGGCTCATCCCAATCTTCTGCACTTGCCCAGGTGCTTCCCAGGTTCACCAGGGAAAATGGCTGCTTGTGCCAGTCCATCCCCTTGCCCAGAATGCCCCCGCTTGTGTTTGGGCACGAGCTGCTGGCCACAGCCAGACGGGCAGCACCCGCAGCATTGGCCATCAGATGGTGGGCTGATGTTTTTATCCAGAGAGCAAGAAAAACAGCCAGAAGCACACAAGGCAACTTGACAGTATCTCTGTGAGAATGTCATTGTCCTGTGAAAGTCAATAGTGGATGGTGGTTTTGTGCTGCAGAAAATCACTTCTGAGCAAAAATCATTCCAGGAAGGGACAACAGCTTCTGCCTTCTGATGGATAAGTCAATTTGCCACTGCTGTCCAGGCCCATGGCCCCTCCCAGTCTAGCCAGGTTTTGGTCTGGGGGTATTTTTGGGGGTTAGTCTGGAGGCAAAGATCACACTGTCACTTGAGTAATAGTGGCATATACATTCCTGGCAATGATTCTTTCAGTCAAGTAGGTGTTCAGGGCATCCATTCCCCAGTGTGCTTTCTGGTGCTCCTCCCTTACTATTGACTACAAGAAATGGGAAGGGATTACCAGCTTCCCTTCAATGGTAGCCCGCCCTTCTTGGTTGTATGTCCCTTTTTGATCTTTGATTAGTTTTCTATCTTTCTTATTGTATTCTGGCTTACCTTCAAGGGAAATTTGTCCACCTGGAATCAGAGCTCCTTCAATAGTTACTTCACCTTTTGCTGCTTTCTTTGCCTCTCTATCCGCCAGCTCAATTCCTTCTTCCAATTCTGAGCTCACTCTCTGGTGTGCCTTAATATGCATAATTGCTGCCTTTTCAGGCAGCTGAACTGCTTCCAGCAGCCCGACTATCCCGATCATCTCTTGTGCATGTTTGATTTTCTTTCCTTGTGAGGTCAGCAGTCTCCCCTCTCTCCAGGTGGCTCCATGTGCATGCACAACTCCAAATGCATACCATGGGTCTGTATAGATTTTATTCTCTTTCCTCCTGCCATTTCTAAGGCAAAAGGAAAAAGAATCAGTGCAATTATTTTGGTCTTCTGTGCAGAGGTGCGTGTTGGTAAGGGTCCAGATTCTATTACCTCTCTGCAGGTAGTGACTGCATATCCAGCACGTCGCTTTCCACTGGCAACATGGCTACTCCCATCAGTGAACCAGGTCTCTGCACCATCCAAAGGAGTGTCCTTCAAGTCCGGCCATCTGGAGTCAGTAGCTTCAATGGTCTCCAGGCAATCGTGGTGTGCTGCTTCTCCTTGATCCCACTGAGAAAAGAAGCTGGGTTCACCAGGTTAGTGACTACAGAGTCCTTTGCCCAGCACTGACCTCATACCCCACATAGATTATTTTCTGTTTCACTGCCTCTGCCTTTTTTTTTTCTTTTTTTTTTTATACTCTGTATCTTTGGAGCCTGAGGAAATTCAAAAGGCTCACGGTCCAGGCCACACATGCTTCCCTTGTCTGAGTGGATATCAAGAGATTATCCACATACTGTAATAGCCTTCCTTCTTCTTGTGGAGCTTCCCGGGACTCTAGGTCTTTTGGAAGTTGTTCTCCAAACAGAGCAGGGGAATTTTGAAGCCTTGAAGGCCTTGAGGCCTTCACAATCTATGTGAGCTGGGTTTTGCGCCTGCTTTTAGGGTTTTCTCATTTGAATGCAAAAATTTTCTGATTGGCTTCATGAATAGGGAGGCAAAAGAAGGCCTCTTTCAGATCTAAAACAGTAAATTAGGGTAGCTCAGATGCCAAACACGTTAGTAGGGTGTATGGGTTTGCCACAAGGTGTACTGCCTGACCCTAGCCCATTGTTTTCCTTAACTTGGTTAAGGAAAGGTGCATTCTCTGCCCTCCCTGCTATGTTAGAGGCCCATACGCCAGGAAACATTGGATCCATTATTTTCTTGTTAATTTCATCCTTATTTTCAATTTCACTTTCACTAATTGTTAAAATTAAGCTCAACATATCTCCATATTCTTGATCCTTTACCTCTAAAATAATCTCTCCATCTTTAAATGTGATCTTTGCTTCCAGCTGCTCCAACAAGTCCCTACTCAACAGAGCCTTGGGAGAGTTGGGCACATAAAAAAAATTATGAATATTTTGATGGTTTGCAAAATACGATTTTTCAGATTGGCCAGTTGCCCCCTTACCATAACATAATCATCTGTTACAGGCATTGAGGCTTTATTTAACACTAAGTTTGCTGCCCCCGTGTCTACTAAAAATTCCATTCTCTTAACTCCCATCTTTCTACCCCATCCCAACTCTTTGCCTTAATTCTAAGTGTTGGGGTATAAGATAGGCTGAACTCACTCAGCTTTAATGATTTCTGCTAGGTTTCTTAAATTATTTGAAACTCTCTTTTCTAATAATTAAAACATCCTTTTACTTCTTTGCTTCTTGTGACCGGTTGCTACTAAATTCCTTAGAGCTCTCTGAGTAGCCTTGGTTTTCCTTAGAATAACATAAATTATAAAGTACCTGTCTTGGTTTCTTCCACCTAAACTCTGCTTTACAAAATCTCATTCTTTCCCAGTTCTCTTCCCGCACAATCTAATTCAAGCATTGTTTCTACTGACACTCACTTTGCTGCCTTGCAAAAAGCTGTGCCTGTTACAGCAAAAACTCTGATATGCCCACAAACACAGACACAGACACAGACACACACACCCTGCATCTCAAATTCACGAGAGTCAGGGCTTAGGTTGTTGTGGGAGGGGAATTCCTCAAATTCCTTTAATTTGTTTTATCCCAGTTAAACATAAATCACCATACTGCAGTTTTTCTGTGTTAAATGCTACACTTGTTGCAAACAAAATCCTAAAATCTCCACAAACACAAGCCTACAATACCACAATCAAATTACCACAATGTGGGGGAGGAACCACACAAACTCACTGGGAAGGGGCATCTCTTAAGAGTGCCCACTTTTCTCGACACAACCCAAAATACAACATTTCATCATCTACCCACATCAGCTTATCAGCTTTTCCTGGTCCTCATACACTCTGGACACAATCAAATTAACAGCACCCAGTAAAATTCCAGGGACCAAGTCCAAACTGCGGGGGCAGAGAAATCCCCTCCAGCCGTGGTTAAAACGTGCACAATCTACACAAATCACACATCATCACCTTTAAACAGAATAAATTAATAAATGTCCTCACCCACGTTTCTCCACTTGTTCCACTACTCCACGGGGTGTTCCCTGCCCTCACAGCCTGCCCCAGCCAGTGCTCTGGGCCTCACCTGGCTGCTTCAGACACGGGTAGAACTGCCCCCGCACGCCGTGGATACACTCACTCACTCACTCAGTCTGTTTTATACACCACACACTGACACGATTACAAACACGCTAACATTAACCACACAATGCATTCGCCATACAATGTCCGGACACCACAAGCACACAAAGTTCAGGTTCACTCAGCTCTCCCCAGAGTCGCTAGCGGCCGCTCTATTGAACAATGAACCTGTTCCCAGTCGTGCTATCAACCGGGAACCTCTGCCGCTGACCGTGCTCCTGGTCGATGGCTGCCTGCAAGCACAGGGACGAGGCTGTGCACTCAGATATCTCTGAGTGACTTATCAGCAGCACTATCTCCCCAGGGCCCTCTGACAGACATACCGCGTATCTGCACAGCAGCAGGTCATTGTCTGTGTCCGCAGGAGGCAAGCCGAGATGGAGCAGAGCTCCTCCAGGAAAATCCCAGGGAGCGCCCAGGAGTCCGTCCTGCCTTCCGCCCCTGCAGGGACAGTCAATCTCCTGGCTGGCTCACCAAAATGATTAGTGGAAAAAAAGGAGAAACTCCAGTACTTTGTACAAAGTCGTAAAGTCGGTATGTTTAGCACTGGACGCATGTGGGAATCGTTGTTTCCCCCTAAAGGACACATGCACCCCAGAGAATTCCCCCTTGCTTATACATATGCATATAGTCTCATTCATATTCATTTTACAGATTTCACATTACAAGCTGCAATTAGTTTTTATCAGTCCTTGCCTTTTGTGCAGAGACTCTCTAGTCAGCCTCAGCCTTTGGCCCTGGCCTCCGCTTATCTTGGGAGTTTGAATTCCTTCTCTTGGTCGAGGCCATTCTGTGAGCACAAGATTTTTTCTTTGATTTTTTT
Source organism: Zonotrichia albicollis (assembly GCF_047830755.1). NCBI lineage: Eukaryota > Metazoa > Chordata > Aves > Passeriformes > Passerellidae > Zonotrichia > Zonotrichia albicollis. Next base: position 3,372,361 of record NC_133849.1, read on the forward strand.
CCTCTCTTGTGAGAACAGGGAGTCTTAAGCACAGATAAACAAGTTACAGGCTCGGAACAGCACTTTTCACCTAAATCCAAAAATGCATTTCTATCCTGTTAAATTTCTACTTTGTCTCACCCATCCAAGGAAATATGTGCTCTGACTCCATGATTTAAAGGCTGAATGGATGCTTTATTCTATACCATATTATACTATATTACACTATTGCTATACTAAATCTATACTAAATTACATACTAAAGAAAAACCTCTGACCCTTTACAGACAGTCACGACCCAGCTTTGACCTAATTGGTCAATCTGTTGCCCGATTGGTAAAGGACACAAAACTCGGATAAGTTTTGTGCGGTGCTTTATTAAAGGGCCCGGGAGCCTGCGGACTAGCGTCCCCAAATCAGAGCCCCAAATTTCACGTACAGGTGTTTTCCTTTTATATACATGCAATTCGTAACAAAGTCTCCAAGAAACAGTTCCCTTTGCCAAGCGACATACCCCTTGTAATACATTCCTTAGTTCACAAACGAAATCATAAATCTTCTGCTTGTCTTATTGTATGCTGCCCCCAAACCGGTTAGTCTTCTTACTTTCCTACCCTGGTTTAAATTTAAGTTCCTAAGACTACCTGCTAAGTTACACACAGAACTCAATGGCTACAAAACTGTTTTTAACAAACCAATTCACACACACAACTCATAACTAAACTGTAATAAACTATTTTGCTAAATTTCATTTCTTTTTCCAACAAATCAGTCCTAACAACCATCACCACAGTCCAATTAACAAATCACTCTCGGTAAACAATCTCAATAACACATTCCACATGTGCCAAACAACAGGTGCAGCAAGTGAGATAAGAATTGTTTTCTTCCTTTCTGAGCTTTCTCAGCCATTTCACAGCTTCCCAGGAAAAATCCTGTGAGAGAGAATTATGTCTCTATTCAAAGAAATGTGAATACCACAGGGATTTGTCCTCCCTGGTCTCCATCTGCTGCTCAGTGCCTGGGGTACGGAAAGAAAAGGAGAGGAAGGAATGAGGAAGGAAGAACAGAAAAGGAGAGGAAGGAGCTGTGGACAAGGAGAGGATGGGATTTGCCTCTGTGCTAGAGGGAAGGGGAAGGGATCCCACCAATTCATCCCTGGCAGGGTGGTGTCAGCAGTGGGGCTGTCCTGCAGCCAGGGGCAATGCTGGGCTGAGACACAGAGCAGAGGAGAGGGGGAAAGGGGCAGTGACTTCTTCCTCACCTGCCTCAGTGTCCCAGGCCATCTTCCTTTTCCTGGCAGCCTCCTCCAGCTCTATCCAGACAAAGTTTGGAATTGACAAATCCTGGCTTGGGAGAAAAACAATGGGTGAGCCCTTGGTCCTGCTGCCCAAGTACAGCTCCAGAAGTAACAGCCCTGTTCACAGTCAGGCAGGCCCAGACCCTGCTCATCTCCAGCCTCCCCTACCCCTCCAGGCTGCCAGAATTGGCCTTTGCTGCTCTCCCCACTCTGATGCCAATGTCCCCCCACAACTGATACCACCTCCCCAGCCAGTACAGACAGTTTGCCACAGGAACCCTGCCCAAGTCTCCAAAGGGGCATCTGCATCTCACCCTTGGGGACCTGCAAGATCCAAACATCCCCTACCCTGCAAACAAATCCTCCCAGAGGCCCCCCCCTAGTGTATTTGGGGCAAACTTCCCCCTCCCCGCTCACCTGTGGGATCTGGGGGATCGATGCTGCCAGGGCCAGGGGAGCTGCAGACTCAGCAGGCAGGCGGGAAAAGCGTGGTTCTGCTGGGGCTCCTCCTCTTCCTCCTCACGTTCCTGCTCCTCCTTTTCTCCATCCTCCACCTCCTCCTCTCCTTCCTCTTCCTATTGCATTCCATCCCTGCCCATTCCAGATCCCACATTTCCCCCCCCATGGCTGCAGGACCACCAGCATTTGGGTGGAGGGAACCCCCCACGAGGCCCCCCATGGTTGGGCAGGGGGCTTGGGGACCCACCCAGTGCAGATCCTTTTCCCCCCCCTGAGCCCCAGGGAATCACTCAAGGAATCGAATGATGGGGACACAAAGGGATCCCCATGGAACCGCTCTTTTTCTGTTCCATCCCCACCGTTCCCTTCCCCCACTCATAATTCCTCCAACCCAAAGCCCCCTCCCAACTCAATTTGGGGATCCCATCCCTCTCGCGCTCTGAATCCTCTTTCCCCTGCTCTTCCACCCCTTCTCCATTGTGCCCCCAGCCCCAGCCCTGACCCCTGTTCTTGGTTTTGGGGGATGCAGGCCCCTCCTGCTCAGTCTGGAGGGTCCCATCTCCCCTTTCCCTCTATTCTAGCAGCTCCTGGCTGCTTTTTCCTGGGAGGAATCCCTCAGTTTTGGGACTTTTGGGGTTTAGCTTATAAGTGTGACAGCTCTCTCTGGCTTTCCCTTCCCTGTTGCGGCCCCTCAACTGCCCCCGACACCCTGGGGGTGCTGGGATTTCCCTCCTGGGGACACGGATGTTCATCCCCTTCCAGGAGCCCAATGCCTGGCTGGGGCTCCAGGTCTGGGGGTCCTTGATCAGCTGCCCCAGAACCTCCCCCAGGGTCTCCCAGCACAGCTGGAGCTGCTCAGCCCGGGGTCCCCAAAGGCCTCAGCAAGACCCAAGTTCCTCCCAGGAACCCTCAACCCCCTCAAACCCAGCATCCCCCACATCCCCTGCAAGTTCCCCCATGGCACTGGCCATGGCCATGTCCCCACCTGTCACTGCCCATGTCCCACCAGGTCCTCACCCATGGCTGTCTCCCCATCAGGTTTCCATCCCTGTCATTGTCCCCCACATCTCCATCCATGCCTCTGTACCCCCATGTCCCCACAAATGGCCGCATCCCTGTTAATATCCATGTGTCCCCAAGTCTCTCTTCGTGTGTCCATGTCTCCTACCCTGACCACACCCAGGTCCTAGTTCAATGTCTATTTTTACCTCAGTATTGGATATTTTAAAGGGATAAAGAGAAATTAAAACAAAATCATGGCCAAAAGAAAAGGATTTCCTTGTCCATACCAGCTGAGGATCCATATGCTTGGGTAGAAGGGAAGAACCTTTTCTGGTGGAGTTTCTATCTCACTGTCTGCAAAATCTTGGTCTTTTCCCCAGTTTTTCACCAGTTGGCTACATAAGACACCCTTGGGCAACAGTGTTTATTAAACAATAAAACCTAAATATTATGAAACAATAAAACTTCTTGCCGCTCTAAAAGAGACACAAACTCACAAAGTCCCTCCATGGTCTGTAGGCTCACTCAGCCTCAGCCTCTTATCAGTCCTTCCGATGCTGGAAATGTCGCAGGCCAGGCCCAGCCCGGTGGGCCACAGGTGTGAGCTGCCCGTGCTCTTTTGGTGTTCAGGCCAGAGCAGGTTTAAACAGGTCCAAAGAAAGGGGAAAAACCCCACAGTCCAAAGAACTTGTTTGGTTCAGCTAGATAAAACTAACTAAAAGGAAAGGAGAGCTCTGTCCCGCTGTCTGTCCATCCGCAGACAACACAGTGCAGGAGCACGAATGTGGAGGAGTGAGTGTGGTTTCTGAAAACAAACTCTGTGCTTCTTCTCTCCCCCTTTCACTCTCAGGACAAGTCTTGAAGGTGCAAAAACTTCTTATTCAGCACAAACAGAACAGACTGGGGATACAAGCACATAGTCAACCCAGAATATACCTCCAAGACCATTCAATACTCCTTGATGTCACAGGAAGATAGAATTGAATGCAAAAGATTTTATGGGGTTGAAAGTCGACAAATCTGCTTTCCCCATGGAATTCCCATTATAGGTCTGTGTCCCGGTGGATGTTCCTGCTGCTGGGTTTATCTAGGTACCCTCAGGGAACCAGGAAGATGTGGAGCCCCCCAGCCAGATGCCTTCCAACTTGGATCACCAGGACCACAGATCACCAGGGCTCTGACAAACGAGGATCACTGGGGATCATCCAACACGGATCCTCCCATGGGGGATGGAGCTGGAGCAGCACACAAAGCTCTTCCCACACTCGGGGCACTCACGAGGCTTCCCTTACTGGCGCCTCCGTTGGTGTTTGGTCAAAGTTGAGCTCAATGAGAATCTCATCCCACACTCCCCACACTCGTAGGGCCTCTCCCCGGTGTGGATGCGCCGGTGGATGGCGAGTTTGGAGTTTAGCTTGAATCCCTTCCCGCAGTCAGGGCAGCGGAAGGGCCTCTCATCGGTGTGAATCCGCTCATGTTTGAGGAGATCGGAGCTCCTGTGAAACCTCTTCCCACACTGGGGACACTTGTAGGGCTTCTCCCCAGAGTGAACACGCTGCTGGTGTTTTCTCAGGTCAGTGTGCCACCCATAGCTCTTCCCACATTCCAAGCAGGTGTAGGGCCGTTCCCCCGTGTGGATCACCTGGTGCTGAATCAGGGCCCAGCTTTCTCTGAAGCTCCTCCCACATTCCCCACACTTGTAGGGCTTTTCCCCAGTGTGGATCTTCTGGTGTTCCATCAGCTGACACTTGATGCTGAAGCTCTTCCCACACATCCCACACTCATAGGGCTTTTCCCCAGTGTGGATCCTCTCGTGTTTCCTCAGGCCAGAGCCCTGGCTGAAGCTCTTCCCACATTCCACACACTCATAGGGCTTTCCTCCTGTGTGGATCCTCTGGTGTTGCATCAGGTGGCCCCTCTGCCTGAATCTCTTCCCACATTTCCCACACTCAAAGGGCTTTTACCCAGTGTGGATCCTCTAGTGTCGGATCAGGCTGGAGCTCCAGCTGAAACGCTTCCCACACTCCTCACACTCGCTGGGCCGTTCCCCAGTGTGGATCACCTGGTGCTTGATCAGGTGCAAGCTCCGACTAAAACCCTTCCCACATTCCAAGCACTTGTGTGGCTTCTCCCTGCCATGGGGCTTCTCCACCAGCTCTGAGCTCTGGCTGGATCTCCGGCCACCTTCCCGGCTCAGGGGGGCTCTTTCCTCCTCACCCCTCCCTGGGCTGGGTTTGCAGCCCCTCCTCATGCGGGATCTCCAGGGCTTTTCCTCCTCCTCCATCCACACACGCCCTGGGAATGAAAAATCCTGGTTTGGGGAAAAGAACAAAATGAGAGTGTCTTGGACTGGGAGTTTCTACTAGCCCAAGTTCATCTCATTAACTCATTGGGCATCGTGTGTCTCTAAGAACCTCCAAAACACCAAGATTCAGCACGAAAATCCTGCAAACTTCAAGACACAGATCAAAAACTCCCAAAACACCACGATTCAGAAACCCCCCCCTCCAAAATATAAAGATTCACACACCAAAAAACCCCAAAGCAACAACATTTAGCTCAATAAAGCTCAGAAACACCAAGGTCCAGCACCATGAAAATCATGGATTCCCCTTCCTGGTCACCTGCTGCATGGTGGGGGGAATGCTACTGGGGCTGGGAGGGAAGCTTCAGATACAGGGAGAAGTGGAACCTTGTGGTGCCTCCTATTTCTGCTCCTCCTCTGCATCCAGTGTCCTCTTTCTCCCACTCCTCTTTCTCCTGCTATTCCTCCTCCTGCACAATCCCACCTTCTCCACCCATGTGCAACATTTCACCCTTTTGTTCCTCAACCCTGCTTCTCCTTCCCTTCTCCTTCTGCCCCAGGCCCAGCACCCACTGCTGGCTCCCTCTTTTCCCCAAACCCACAGCATCCCCCGGCAGGGGCAGGGATGGAGCTGGGGCAGGTCGGGCTGGGGCAGCGCTGGGCTCTCGGCCGCTCCCGCCCGCACTCGGTCCCCACTGCAGCCGCTCCTGCCAGGACAGCGCGGGGGGGCCCAGCCTTGGCGCTGCCCCACTCCCACCTCCCCAAATCCCCCTCGCATTTGGACAACAGGGCATGGATGGTGTTGGTGTGCTGCAAAGGGATTGCGTGAAGGGGAGTGTGCAGCAATATGGTAAAGGCAAGAAGCTGCAGGAGAAATCTATGTGGGAAGGAAAAGGTTGATGGAGAAGAGGAGGAAGAGAAAAATACTGAAGGGATTGGGATGTTTATCCAGCAGGGCCTTAGCCTCAGAACTTGTCAGCTGATCCAGATCTTTTGTATCCCTGGTTTCCAGAAGAGGAATACAAGGAGGTCAGGGTTTCAGGGGGTTTCTCTGTGGGCGGCAGCACCGGGCGCAGAGCTGCGGCACCGGGAGCACGGGCTGGGGGCCTGTGGGGAGCTGCGGGGCTGGGCCGGGGCTGTGGGGCAGCCGGGGCTCAGCGCCGGGCACTGCCTGACCCCACCAGCCCCGGGCAGGGCCGGCAGCGGCCCCCGGCCCCCAGGAGGCTGCGGGACGCCCCGGCCGCTGCCCGGCCCCGTGCAGCTGCCGGCCCTGCCCGCCGGGGGGCGCCTTTGGACACTGCGGCAGGACAGGGAGCGGCTCTGGGCTACGGGCTGGGGAGGGCACCCTGAGCACAGGGAGGAGGAGCAAGGAACACCTGGGAAACGTGGATTGTACATTTTAGCATGGAGATTATCTTTTAAGGGTTTTATTAGGGTTACTGGAGATACAAATGATTTTGCAAAAAGTTCAGCAGCTTTCAGAGGATGAGCACCCACAGGCACTGAGGGGGCTGCAGGAGGGGCACAAGAAGGCCCTGCAGCACTTGGGCACAAAGGCACAGCAGGTGAGTGCAAGAAGGGAGCAGCAAAAGGCCAAGCTGAAGGCAAAGGCCAGGGCACAGTTCCTACAGCCCCTGAGGGATCAACCCCAGGGCCCAAGGGGGCCCCAGCACCCAGGGCACGGCTCGGCCACAAGCACCTGGCACAGGCATTGCCCTCCTCGGCAGGGGAGAGCCCACCCAAACAGCCCCTGGCAAGGAACCAGGGCTCCAGCTGCAGGGCACAAGGACACTGCAAGCACAGACAGCAGCACCCTCAGGTGTCGCAGTCGAGGCGGTCACGACATAAAGCAGAGACCACAAGTAGTCTCAGTTGGTAACACTTGGCAACAGTTTATTAATGAAAATGGCTGATCTTTTATACACTTTCCAGTTGTTTACCCTTCTTCTACCTTAGCTATTGGCCACAATAATTCAATATCATGCCATTGGTGAAAAGTTACTCTGACTCCACCTAACTTTCTACAATCGCTTTGTCCAGCTGCAGAATGCTCTTATCTTCTTTCTCTCGATCTCCTTGGTTACGGCCTTGGAGAAAGCTCCTTATCAGCTTCTTCTTCTTCTTACTTCTTGCTCCTTTAGCTAACAGGCCCGCTGCTAGCCCCTTCCACAATTCCCCCTTTTTTGTTTTTGAACTGTAAATACAGCTGCTATGGATTTTTGCAGGGCCCTTTGCAGAAACCCAAGCAGAGAGGGGACACACAAAATTGCAATCACAACCATCAACAAAATTCCCACTCTTAATACAATTGTTCCTGTCCTTCATCCATCTTCAAGTACCGATATATGGTCTTAGCCAGTGTCATCCGCACGCTCTGCTTCAGCTGCAGAACCATCGATCCTGTCCTTTCCCACACGCTCTAGGTAAGGTTTGACACAGCGAGCAGGAACCCATCGAGGACCATTATCTGTCAAAACACAAGCATAACCTCTTCCCCAGGTTATCAGTTCCACTGGACCAGACCATATACCAGTAATCAAATCCTTGACCCATACCTTGACATTTCTATGGAAATTTGGTTGCTTAGAATTCAAAGAAGAAAAATGGCAAAAGATTGGAGATAACTGTGAGTCAGGTAGGGGACGCAAGAAGTTTAACACATAAACAGCTTTATCTAATCTCACTTGAGGTGGCTCCTGTTGCATTCCCCCTTTTTGTTTTTGAACCTGACGTTTAAGAAGTCCGTGAGCTCTTTCAATAATTGCTTGGCCCGTGGGGACATGTGAAATACCTGTTGAATGCTCAATGCCCCAAGCACGAAAGAATGCTTGCATTTTGTGCGAAGCATATGCTGGGCCGTTATCTGTTTTTACATGACACGGAACACCTAGAATAGAAAAGGCATGATAAAAATGACGAATAGCATCTCGAATTTTTTCTCCTGTGAATGCTGAAGCAACCATTGCATGAGAAAAAGTATCAACTGTAACATGAATATACTTAAAGCGACCAAATTCTGGCATTTTTGTAACATCAGTAGCAGTTTTAACATCAATGTCTAACTTTACAGGTTGAGGCATAACTTGAGTGTTGGTCAGCAACATACCTAGGTATTTCCAAGGCATGTGTTCCTGCACTTTCTCTGGAGCAATGATCAAACCAAAGGCTTTCAAATTTGTCACAGCACATTGTCTAAGAGCTGACAACTGTTGCTTGTTGTCAGATGCCAACAAGATATCATCCATGTAATGATAGCAGTAGCAGTTTTTAAATTGCTCCCGCACTTTTGACAAGGCCTGTGCCACAAACCATTGACAAATAGTTGGCGAATTTTTCATGCCTTGTGGGAGTACCTTCCATTGATATCTTTTATCAGGTTCCGCATGATTTATAGAAGGCACCGTAAAAGCGAATTTTTCTTTGTCCTGCTCAGCCAATGGAATAGTGAAGAAACAATCTTTTAGATCAATGACAACTATTTGCCATTCCTGTGGAATCATCGTGGGTGTAGGAAGGCCTGGTTGCAAAGCTCCCATTGTTGCCATTACAGCATTTATCTGCCGTAAATCATGTAAAAGTCTCCATTTTCCCGATTTCTTTTTTATTACAAAAACAGGGGTGTTCCAGGGACTGAATGATTCCTCAATGTGTCCTGCTTGCAATTGTTCTGTAACTAATTCTTGCAGGGCAGTAAGCTTTTCAGTAGTCAGGGGCCACTGGCGAACCCGGACAGGCTTATCTGTCAACCATGTCAGGGGTACAACTGGACGTTCATTGCCCTGCAACACAGTGGCCCCCATTAAAAATCCGTAGTAATTTTGACACCCCATTGAGATAAACAATCTCGTCCCCACAAACTTTGAGGAGCATCGGCAACATAGGGTCTGATGTTAGCTTGTTGGCCATCAGGATGTTTTACATTAATTACAATGGCTGACAGGCCACCTGTTGTAGCACCACCCAATCCCAGGAGTCCAAAACTTGCACGAGTAAGAGGCCAGGATTGAGGCCAGCAAAGTCGTGAGAGTATTGTGACATCTGCTCCAGTGTCAATCAAACCTGTTACTGATATAGTTCCTGGATGACATCCACTGGCGGTGAGAGTGCATGTCTTTTCTGGACGGCTCTCTGTTACTTTCTCAGTCCAAAACACTTGAGGTTCTCCTGTCGATCCAAAGCTTCCTGTGCCGCGACTTCGGTCCACTGTATTTGGAACAGAACTCACAAAAGGTACAAGTTGAGCAATACAAGTTCCTTTCTGAATAGTAACAGGAGGGTCATCAATGGATACCATAGCATGAATCTGCCCTAAATAATCAGCATCAATAAGCCCTAGATGCACATGAATACCTCTAAGTGTAGTACTTGATCTCCCTATCAAAAACGCACTCAATCCCCGTCCTATCGGACCATAGGCATCAAGAGGCACTTTACATATTTCTTTTGTTAAAATGGTTACTGTGTCAGCGGTGGGTATATCAATCCCTGCGGACCCGCTTGTTGCCCCTGAGAATTGATCGCAAATGGGTAGCTTTGCAGGGCTGGGAAGACCCGCACTTGCTGTTGTGGTTGTTGGGGTATTTGTTTCCCCACGCGCCCCTTCGCGCTCCTCTTTGGGTTTCCCGGCAATAGCTGACCATTTGCATGATATTTGCTCCTGCATTGCTTAGCATAGTGCCCAGATTTAGCACAACGGTTGCATACAACATCACTGCTTGCACTTGGCCTAAATGTTGTTTTCCGGACAGTACACTGTGACTTTACGTGCCCTTGTTGTCCACAATTATAACACTTTGCTGAAGGTCTTAACACTGCAGCAAGAGCTGCCATTTTATGTTCAACTGAACCAACTTTTGAGCAAGCAGTAACCATTTCAGACAAGGTGGGTTCCCCAGGCAAAGTGTCAATAATCTTTCTGCAGTCTGGGTTTGCATTTTCTTTAGCCAATTGTACACACAATTTCTCTCGCAAAGTTTCATCATCTACCTGTTTCTCAATGGCGGCAGCAAGTTTTTCTGCAAACTGCAAAAATGGTTCTCTCGTCCCTTGTTGTATAGTAACATATTTCTGCTTTGGAGCTGCCATTTCCATTGTTTTAGTTAAGGCAGTCATGCCAATTTGCTGAGCTTGTGCCAAAATCGAAGGATCCCACCTTGCCTGTAAATCTGGATTAGCAAAAGGCCCAGAGCCCAGTAGGGCATCAACACCCACAGCATGACGAGGGTCATGTTGAGGCAACTGCATATTTGTTAAAGCCGTGCGCTCAGCCACTCGCCTCCAAGTTTCTTGAAATACACCATATTGTACTGGCTGGAATAGAATTGTAGCAAGATGAGTGATATCATAAGGTGCAAGCAAATCTGCATTAATCACACGTATTAACTGCATTACCTCTGAGGAATTAATACCATACTGAGCTACTTTTGATTGGAGGTCTTGCACAACCCTCCAGGCGAAGATGTGATGACTGTCATTCTGTCCTGCTCCAGGAGCTGCTTTGAAAACTGGAAAAGCCATAGGGTTATCACAAGTAACATTTGCATTGGCACTGTTCTCCTGAGGTACTCTTGGAGCACCTAACCTTTCTATGATGTCCCAATTCTTTTCTTCAACTGCTTTCCTCCTAACAAATTCCCAAAACTCCTGAGGGTGTCGAGGAAGCACAGTGACTTGGCATGGAGGCAAAGTCCATGGGGCAGTAAGGCTAGAGCTCTTAGAAGATGAAGGGACCAGAGCTCCTTGCCCCAACACAGGTGTTACTGCAGGAGACTCATCACTTGACTCGCTGTTGCTGTCACTGTCAGGTAAAGGAGGATACATCCTTGCAGGTTGTCCAAGCATCTCAGAGGGGAGCGGGGGGGCGGACGGCTGGACCAGAGAGGAGGGAAGCGGGGGGGCAGATGGCTGGGCTTTTCTCTCTGCTAGAGAGATTTCAGCTAACTGGCGTAGCGGTGTAGTATATACAGGCACCATCGCGAGCTGCTGCGCAGGTGTGAGATAAGGAGGCTTAGGGGTCTGATAAGAAGAGGCTAGGGCAGGTTGCCCAGAAGTTTTGGCAGCTTTCCCAGAAGCCTTGGCAGCTTTCCCAGAAGCTTTGGCAGCCTTCCCAGAAGCTTTGGCAGCTTTCCCAGAAGCTCTGGCAGCGTGCCAGGTAACTCCCATGGCGCCCGAACTTTCTTCACCAAGTTCCCCATCAGAGCCCCCTTCTACCTCAGAGGCCCCCTCTGCCTCAGCCCCCCCGTCAGGTTCTGTTATCAGCCCCGACTCTTCGTCCGCATCTTGCTCCGTTTCTCTCTCTACTTTCCATTCTTTTAAAGCCTCAAAGAGCGAGTTCCAGGTTACTGCTAAATCAACAGCTGTTTTATCTCCCGCTCGAATAACTTGCCAAAGTCTGTCCCCGACTTTCTTCCATGCCTTAACACTAAATGCTGTGTCGGGATCAGTGCCAAAATTCTGTGATTTAGCCCACAGCAATATATTACGAAGCGCATAGTCTGACGTATTAATTCCCTTATTTCTTAACAAAACTTTCCAGGTAGACAAAACACTTTCTTCCTCTTTAGATAAATTTTGTCCCATTATTACTAGTTGGTGGCTCACCTACTTCCAGGTGTCTTGATTGGAGGGAATCAGGTCCGGACCTCCCTGTGGCTTCCACCTGCCACTCTCAGCTGCACCAACGCCGCCTCCCCCACTACGTCCCAGTGGGTCACGGTTGCCAATTGCTAGGACCCCGTATGGGCCCCCACCGACTATGTTCTTATCACGTCGGCGTCACCAAAATGTCGCAGTCGAGGCGGTCACGACATAAAGCAGAGACCACAAGTAGTCTCAGTTGGTAACACTTGGCAACAGTTTATTAATGAAAATGGCTGATCTTTTATACACTTTCCAGTTGTTTACCCTTCTTCTACCTTAGCTATTGGCCACAATAATTCAATATCATGCCATTGGTGAAAAGTTACTCTGACTCCACCTAACTTTCTACAATCGCTTTGTCCAGCTGCAGAATGCTCTTATCTTCTTTCTCTCGATCTCCTTGGTTACGGCCTTGGAGAAAGCTCCTTATCAGCTTCTTCTTCTTCTTACTTCTTGCTCCTTTAGCTAACAGGCCCGCTGCTAGCCCCTTCCACACTCAGGAACAGCAAATCCACCCCTTGATGGACATGGACTGGCAGGGCTGTCAGAGCCCCCATCACACCAGGGACCCTCCACACTGCAGCCCTTGAGAACATTCAGGGTGGGTCTGCATTGAGAGGAGGCATTTCCTGATGGACACAGGGGCCTCTCAATCCACTCGGAATTTTAGACCTTGTGCTGGGTTGACTCTATGATGCTTTTATCCCCAATCGTCTCATGCTGTTTATGTTGAATAGTAAGTTTTGTACCTTTAAGAGTGTTCCAGAGAGTGAAGGCGGGAAGAGAAGAAGCACGCAGTTTTGTTTTCAGACACTGCACTCCTCCTCCACATTCCTGCTCCTGGCCTGTGTTGTCTGTGGATGAACAGACAGTGGGACAGAGCTCTTCTTTTTCTTTTTAGTTAGTTTTAGCTAGCTGAGGCAAAGAAGTTCCCAGGACTGTTTTTTTTTCCTTTTTCTTTCGACCTCTTGAAACTGCTCTGGACTGAACACCCAGGAGATCGCCGGCAGCTGCAGTTGTGGCCCACCGGACCAGGCCTGGCCTGTGACAATTCCAGCACCGGAAGGACTGATCAGAGACTGAATAAGCTGAGCTTCAACCCGGGGTTTTCTCAGTTTTTAATCTCTTTTAGAGTGGCAAGGGGTCTCATTGTTTGATATTGTTTTGGTTTTATTGTTTAATAAACAGGTTTTTTTCTCCCTTCTCCAAGGAGTTATTTTTTCCTCCCAGACCAGTTGGGGGGAGGGGCCGATTGGATCTGCTTTTCTCACCGGAGCTCCTTTGGGGGATTCTTCCCCAAATTTGCTCTAAACCTTGACAAATACATGAATTGGCGCCCAACGTGGGGCTGGAAACGTTGGAAAAAAGCTCTATTATTTGTGTGTTTGTTGTTAAAGCAGTTAGTAGCCATGCTGCTGTAACCCCTGATGTCTCTGGGTGTGAAAGCCTTCGTATGGCTCTGGGCCCTAGACCTTTTTGAGGTTTCAATACCTTTCTTGTCACTAGGATTATTGTTTTTAACAAGTAATTTTTTACGGTAGAGGGGTACGGATTGGAATAGCTGTTGTGCTGGCCTTGGTGATAATGATTTATAAAGCATTTACAAAGGTACTGGCGTCTGTTTACGATATGTATGGTTTATGGTTTCTTCATCCTACCCTACATCCCTGCAGTATATTGATGACATCATTGTGTGGGGGAAGACAGCAGCAGAGGTGTTAGAGAAAAGGGAGAAGATCATCCAGATTCTCCTGAAAGCCAGCTTTGCCATCAAGAAGAGCAAAGTCAAGGGACCTGCTCAAGAGATCCCGTTTCTGGAAGTGAAGTGGCAAGACAGACGGCATCAGATTCCCACCAATGTCATCAACAAGATCACAGCAAAGTCTCCACCCACCAATAAGAAGGAGACACAAGCTTTCCTAGGTGCCATAGGCTTTTGGAGAATGCATATTCCTGAGTACAGTCAGATCGTGAGCCCTCTCTACCTGGTCACCCGTAAGAAGAACACTTTCCACTGGGGCCCTGAGCAGCAACAAGCCTTTGCCCAGATCAAGCAGGAGATTGCTCATGCAGTTGCCCTTGGCCCAGTCAGGACAGGACCAGAGGTGAAGAACGTGCTCTACTCTGCAGCCAGGAACCATGGCTTTGTCCTGGAGCCTTTGGCAGAAGGTGCCTGGGGAGACTCGAGGCCGACCACTGGGATTTTGGAGTCGAAGCTACAGAGGGTGAGAAGCCAACTACACTCCCACAGAGAAGGAAATCTTGGCTGCCTGTGAAGGAGTCCAGGCTGCCTCAGAGGTGATTGGCACGGAAGCACAACTCCTCCTGGCACCCCGACTACCGGTGCTGGGGTGGATGTTCAAAGGAAAGGTTCCCACCCCCCACCACACCACTGACGCTACATGGAGTAAACGGATTGCTCTTATCCCACAGCGCGCCCGTACTGGAAACCTGAATTGCCCTGGGATTTTGGAGATAATTACAAACTGGCCAGAAGGTGAGAACTTTGGTCTTACTGATGAAGAGCAACAAGAACCAGTGACATGGGCTGAAGAGGCTCCTCCCTATAACCAACTGCCCCCAGAGGAAACGCGCTACGCTCTTTTCACTGACGGTTCCTGTCACATCGTAGGGATGGACCAGAAGTGGAAAGCAGCCGTATGGAGCCCCACACGACAGGTGGCAGAGGCTGCTGAAGGAGAAGGTGGATCAAGCCAACTTACAGAATTCAAAGCTGTTCAGCTGGCCCTGGATATTGCTAAGGGAGAGAAATGGCCAAAGCTCTACCTCTGCACTGATTCATGGATGGTAGCCAATGCTCTGTGGGGATGGCTGGAGAGGTGGAAAAAGGCCAACTGGTAGCGTAGGTGTCATGGTTTGATGCTGGCACAATGCCAGTGCCCCCATGAAAAGAAGTGCTCCCTGGTGTCTGCTGTGAGATGTGACCAGCAATAAGCAAAGCAGGCCCCCACTTAGAAATAAAGAAAATAAACCTTTATTAACTAAACTCCAACTCTACGTAACAAGAAACACACAGGGAAAATGAAAACTTTACAAAAACATTTCCTCCCCCCGCCACCAAATTTCCAATACATCTATTCCCGAAATCACCAACTCTCGGTCCATCACCACCCTTTAGGTAATCAATTCTCAGTTCATCAAGAGGGGAGGAGTCCTTCTTGTGCCATAGGCTTCCCCAGGAAACACCGCTGAAACCTCGTGTGTTTCCAAGTCACTCATGGCACCGCCTGGAGAACATCTGCCATCGTGACCTCTTCCTTCCCTGTCCAGTGCTCTCACCACTGCACATGGACCAGAGCTGCTTCTAGGGCTGTCCTTTTAAGGATGCTTTGTCCCGTTCCAAAAAGAGCACAGTCTCACTTTTGGGACACCTGTGCCCCCCAAACTTCACCCCCTGGGGCCGAGGGTTACCAACACTGAACCCTCTTGGCTCTGAGCCATTGCCTCCCCCAGGATGCAGTCTCTGTGTCACAGGAAACATGGTTCTGTCCATGGCCATACAGGAAAAGTCCAGCTAAGGCCACTCCATCATCTCTTCCCACCTAAGATTCTTCTCTACTCTCCTGACATCTTTCACTTGCCCAGACCTTCACACTTGCACATTTCCTTCTTCCATTTCATCTCTTATCTCTCTTCTAGGAAAGGTTAATGTTCTGCAAAGTTTTCCTTGTCCGAAAAAGGGTTAAAAGCTCGGGCTCTGCCCGCCCAAAGCTCCCACAGCTGCCGGACCCCTTCTCGCTGCGTCCCGCCGCCCTTCTCCGCCAGCCGGGCTGTGCTGCCAGCACAGGATATCAAATTTCACGGTGGCACAGGCGCTCTGTCTCTCTCTCTCCTGGGGGGGAGGTGTGGCTGCCCGATGGCTCTCGGGGCTCTTCCACCCTTCCATCCTCGGGCCAGGCCTACCTCACCCAGCCCCAAACCAGCCAGGAGCTGGGCAGGGGAGGTCCGACCTGCTTCCCTCACTGGAACCCAAGAGAGCTTCCCCTGGGAGTGCTCTGATTTTTAACCCCTGTGTTCTCAGAGGCGTATCCAATGTCCCCAGCGGCCAAACCAGGTGCCAGTATTCAAATGTGAGCACCTACTGGCCTGACCACTTCATATCCCAGAAAACTAACTTCCTCTCAAACCACGACATCTATATAATCTCAGTCCAGTTTATCCCAGTCTGTAGGAACCCAGTCCATTTGATCCCAATCCATATTTGATCCCAGTCCATATTTGATCCCTGTCCATAGCTTATCCTAGTCCACATTTGATCCCAGTCCATAAAATCTGTCATATTTGATCCAGGCCATATTTGATCCCAGTCCAAAGTTGATCCCAGTCCACAGTTGATCCGAGTCCTGATTTGATCCCAGTCCAGTTTATCACAGTCCATAGCTGATTTTAGTCCATATTTGATCCCAGTCCATTTTTTATCCCAATTCATATTTGATCCCAGCCCGTATTTGATCTCAGTCTATATAAGCTCAGTCCAGTTTATCTCACACTGTAGGATTCCAATCAATAATTGATCCCAGTCCATATTTGATCCCAGTCCCTGTTTGATCCTAGTCCATATTTGATTCCAACCCCTATTTGATCCCAGTTCATGTTTGATGCCTGTCCGTGCTGCTCTGCACACATTCCAAAAGTCTGCAATTCCAGCTCCCATCCAGGAAAAGATGTTCCTGCCCTTGAAGGGAAATGGAGCAAAATCCTACAGAGACATTTCCCTGCCAGCCTTCAGGACTTCAGCTCCTGGGACCTGGGAATAAAGAAAATAATTGGGAAAAAAAAAAATAAATAATCAGGGGAGGGTCTGTGGGGACAGAGGGGTCATCTATATCAGGGCAGGGGTCAATTAAATCAGGGAAAGGGGAATTAAAACAGGGAAAGGTCAACTAAATCAGGGGAGGGGTCAATTAAATCAGGGAAAGGTCAACTAAATCAGGGGAGAGTCTTTGGTGGCAGGGGTCAATTAAATCAGGGGAGGGGTCAATTTATTCAGGGGAGGGTCTCTGGTGGTGCCTGGGTCAATTAAATCAGGGGAGGGTCTCTGGTGGTCCGTGAGTCCAGCGAGACACTGAGAGAGAAACAGAGCAGGCAAAGAGAGGCAGGAGAGAAAAGGGGACACAAAGACAATGAGCTGAGAAGGCGGCCCTCGGCAAACAGAACTGCAACAGACTGAACACGAACGGGAGAGAAATCAGTAAGTCTCAGAGTTTTATTTGTTGTCAAATACATCCCACACACCCAGCCCCACACAATCTCCATCCCACCACTCTAATTGAGATCCCACGACTCTAAATCACTTCCCAACCTCATCTCAGCCTCATCTCATTTCAGGAGCCTCCACTGAAATAGAAAATGTAAACTCCCTCCCTTTAACTACTACTACTACTACTATTATTATTACTATTATTATTATAATAAACTCTAAAAATAATAAATACTTTTGAAATTAAGGAGCTCTCAGGCAAAGATATGGGAGTAGAAATAACAGCTTTTTATTAGGAAAAATCAAAAACAGAATGGCAGTAGTACAATTGAAAAAAAAACAGTGACAGTCAGAATCCTCTAGGAATCCAGTGAAACAGGTTCATCCTCTTGGAATACAGCGGGAAAAGCGCTGATCCATTGGGAATCCATTTCTTACCCCACAGACAGAGGGCAAAGGCAGGGCCGTTGACTTTTTATAATATATCGCAATGGTGGAGTTGGGGTTTGGGTCAGGGGAGGAGTTCTTAGCAACACAAGAAGGGTGAGATCAAATTCCTGCCTCTTAGCAACAGCAGCACTCCACACAGAATGCGTCCCCAAATACTAACTTCCCTCTAAAACAACTGAAAAATTATGCAATGTCTGATATATTCGATGAATTTCCTTCATTTAAACCAGTTTTGGGTGTTTTCAAAAGATGAAGGTGAAGCAGAGGAAAATTAAGGCCAAATGAAAAGGCAAAGCAGCCAGGTGTGTTCCCAACATGGATCACAGGGAATGTGAGTGACCAGGGCTGTGCCCAAAGTGCCTCCTCCAGTGGGGGATGGAGCTGGAGCAGCGCACGAAGCTCTGCCTGCACTCGGGGCACTCGCAGGGCTTCCCTTAGTGGTGCCTCCGTTGGTGTTGGGTCAAGTGAGAGCTGCTGGAGAAGCTCTTCCCACACTGGGGACACTCGTAGGGCCTCTCCCCTGTGTGGATGCGCCGGTGGGTGATGAGGGTGGAGTTGTCCTTGAATCCCTTCCCACAGTCGGGGCAGCGGAAGGGCCTCTCCTCTGTGTGAATCCAATAGTGCTGGAGGAGAATGAAGCTGGTCTTAAACCTCTTCCTGCATTTATCACATTCGTAGGGCCTCTCCCCGGTGTGGACGCGCCGGTGGTTGGTGAGATCAGAGTTCTGCTTGAATCCCTTCCCACAGTCGGGGCATTGGAACGGCTTCTCCTCTCTGTGACTTTGATAGTGCCGGAGGAGATGGGAGCTGGTCTTAAACCTCTTCCCACACTTGGAACACTCGTAGGGCCTCTCCCCAGTTTGGGTCCTCTGGTGTCTGATCAGGTCGGACTTCCACCTGAAGCTCTTCCCACACTCCTCGCACGTGTGGGGCTTCTCCCCACCATGGAGCTGCTCATGGAGCACCAGCTCCGAGCTCTGGCTCCGTCTCCGGCCGCCTTCCTGGCCCAGGCTGGCTCTTTCCCCCTCAGATCCCCGCCGGCTGCGTTTGCAGCCCCTCCTCGTGCGGCATCTCCGGGGCTTTTCCTCCCCGTTGGCTTCCTGCGCCGTGGAGCCGCTCAAAACGGCCTCTTCCACCAGGTTCTGCCGCGGGCATTTGTCCTCCCTGCTCTCCATGCTCAGCTCCTGCTCTGGGGGAGGAAGGACAAGGACAGGATGGGATTTGCCTCCGTGCCACAGGCAAGGGCAAGGAGATCCCCCAGGGCTGAGCTGCAGCCGGGGCCGTGCTGGGCTGGGAGATGGAGCAGCACAGAGGGGAAAGGGGCACTCATCACCAGCTCGGGGCTGTGCACAAATCACAAACAGGACTGGACTGCTAGGAATGCGTCCTGAGCTGTGTGATTTTCCAACCATCTGTCTCATTACTTGGTTATGACAATGGGAAGATTCCAGTAGCTCACTTCACAGGTAGCAGACAAAGAAGTTCATGTTAAAACTTACTTTAAAAGGTTTTTGACCAATCACACAAAGCAAAAGCATATTGACAGTAGTTCTATCCAAGCACTATAAGCACATTGATGGTTAAAACAATGCTTGCTCATTTCAAGTACAATACCTGCTTGTAAGCCCTAAAACACAATGCACAGAGCTCCCCTATTAAGCTTGGAACTTCTTAATATCTTGCTAAATATACTTTTCCGCAGGTTAGGGAGTTATTCTAGAAAAGTGCTAATGCACAGACCATTGTTCTATTTCTCCCTACTTTCTATTTGTTTCCTACTTATATAATTTTTCTGCTGACCAATCTATTGGCTGCTGCAAAGCTCAAATCAGCTCTACTGTCTCTGAGGCTTGCCTTTTGCAGCTTTCCCAAAACCCTCTGATTTTAAGCATTCCAGGGACACTGACTTCCTCCTCACCTGCCTCATTGTCCTGGGGCATCTTCCTCTTCCTCGCAGCCTCCCAGGAGTTGGCAATGGGAAATCCTGGTTTGGGGAAAACAAGGGATGAGCACAGTGAGTTTGAAAGTGCCTCTGCCCAAGTCCATCTCTACAAGCCACTGGCCATCAGGGCTCCAGAAAAACCTCACAAACACCAAAATTCAGCCCTGAAAAAGCCTCCCAGGAGTTCCCCGTCCTTGGTCCCTCCCCTCTGGTGTTCAGAGGTTCCCCCCTGTCCCAGCTGTTGGGGGTCACGCTTGGATTGGGGGTCCCCCTTCTCCTCGGTGCCCGCCCTGCCCAGGCTGCTGGCAGTCCCAGCAATGCCAAAAGCTCCCCCCGCTTCGCTCTCCCCATTTCGGGATGCCGGGGCTGTTTGGGCTCCCGGGCTCCCTTCTCCCCTCATTCTCTGCTCGGGACTGCAGCGGCTCCAAGGAGTCCCCCTTGCCCCTCTCCAGGCTCTTCAGGCTCCCGCCAATGGCGGCGCTCCCCCCTCTCTGGGCTCCCCACTTTGGGCTCCTGGGGGACTCAGGGCTCTGCTCCTCCAGGCTGCCTCTGCCGGCAGCCGCCACCGCCACCCCCCGATGTCCCCCCAAGGGGCCTTTTCCGCTCAGCCTTGGACTGCTTCATTCTCCAAACAACCCCAAAAACCCCAACCCAGGGACCCCCCAGGATATCCGGGCCCAGCTCCCCCTCCCCGCTCACCGGCACGATTCGGGGGGGCGATGATCCCACAGGTGGGGGCTGCGAATTCAGGCAGGGATCGACTGCGTGGTTCCCTCAGCTCAGCCTCGATCTGCCTTTGTCCCTCCTCTTCCTCCCACTCATCCCCTTCCATCCCCCATCCTCCTCCCTCTCTGTGTTATCCTCACTTCCTTTTCCTCTTCCATCCCTCCCCTTCCATCCCATCTCCTCTTCCTCCCTAACCCCACCTCCTCCTCCCCCTTTGTAATGAGTTAATGTCTTAGTTTGTTCATCAAGTTGCTAAAGACTATGAAAAGGGGAAAAGCCAATAATAGAAAAATTGCAAAGAAAGATGTAACAAGCTAGTATGTTGCAAGATGAATATAACGGGCTAATATACTGCAAAATAAATGTCATAAGGCTTAAACTGCAAAATCTTAGAAGCTATTATGTTGAAATGCTAAGTAAGCAATGTGTAACTATATGTACCTATGTGCCTATTGTTTGCCGAGGAGTAAGGGGCAAGGCCGTTGACAACGGTAGCGGGCCTGCTATGATTGATAGCACAATATTTGCTTATCTGCTGAGTATGCTTAAAGTTCCAGGAACCAGACCAACCATACCAACTAAGGAAAGGTTGACCGTGGGGCAAGAAGAAGAAGACTACCGGCCTTCATCCTCAGACCACCGGGAGGCAGACTACGACCGCCTAGCAACAGGAGGAGAATGCACAGAGTACTACCCTGAAAGACACGCCAACCCGGAAGCAGGACTGTATAGAAACCCCACGAAATACCAGAAGCGGGTGGCGGTTGGCGGAGCGGAGACTCCCCTGTCGCCCAGCACTGATTTGCTTTTTGCCTTGCTTGCTGTAATCAATAAAAATTGTTAATCTGATTATACTCACTCGGCAGATTGACCACTCCAATTTATAACACCCTTCATCCCTGCCCTTCCCTCCCTCCTCCTCCTCCCCCAGCAGCAGCCACACCCTCGCTGCCCCGTTCCCGCAGCCCTCGCAGCCGCGGCAGGAGCGGGGATGGAGCCGGGACAGGTCGGGATGGGCAGCGCGGGGCTCTCGGCTGCTCCAGCCGCTGCGGGCGGGGGGAACCCGGCCCGGGCCAAAGGAGAGGCAAACTGGGCAAACTGGGGGCTGCACATCCAAACTGGGCCTTGCTGGGGACCCTGCCTGGGCACTGCCAGCCCTTGGGGCTCCTCTCGGCACATCCGCCAGGGGGAGCGCACACAGGGCTGGGGGATCCCAGCAGTGGCAGCACTGCCAGGGACTGTACTGGGCTTCTACAGATATCATACTGGGATCGTACTGGGAGTGACTGGGAGTGCACTGGGCTTGTACTGACATCATACTGGGATCATACTGCCATGCCAGGGCAGACTGTGATCGCACTGATGGACGCTGGGATCATACTGGGAGTGAGCAGGAGCCTGCAGGAGGCAACTGAGACCATGTTAGGGGCAAATGGGATATACTGGGAGTGACTGGGATTATGCTGAGGATGACTGGGAGCAGCTGTGAGTAACTGGGATCATGGTGGGAGCAACTGGGAAGAACAGGGAGTGACTGCGTGCATGCTGGCAGGCACTGGAAACTGCTGGGCTTGTACTGGGATGAACTGGGATCATACTGGTAGTGACTGGCAGTGAGTGCCACTACTCTGAGGCTGACTGGGAGTGCTTGGGAGCAAATGGGATCATACTGGAAGGAACTGGAAAGATGGTGGAGGGAACTGGGGTACCCTGGGAGATACTGGGAGTGACTGGAAGGAAAGTGAGGGTGAAAGAGAGCAACTGGAACCATGTGGAGTACTACTGGTTTATTCTGGCAGAGACTGGGAGCACACTGGGCCCATATTTGGATCATACTGGGATTGACTGGACTAATACTGGGAGGAACTGAGTGTCACAGTGAGCACACCCTGCACATCATCCCCCATACTGGGCCTGACTGGGAGCAACTGGGAGCAAATGGCATCATACTGGGACTCACTGAGTTGATTGAGGAAGTCACTGGAACCAGGCTGGTGGCAGCTTGGACCAAACTGGGAGAGACTGGAAGTAAGTGGGATTATACTTCTAAAAAATGCATATTTTGTGATTGGGTTTTCGCAAATATTAAAATTAATATTATATGTCGTATGTTAGAAAGTACTGCTGTATTAATTCTCTTAAATAGTTGGTTAAATATAGATTTAGGTTATTAAAAAAATGTTAAAATAGAAACTATGCTTGGTAAGAGACTTTTTTAAAAAAAGGACTTGCAGCGAGATAGCAGCCACAGGACACCTAAATCTTTCAGGGAAAAAGAATTTAGTGCTCTCTTGTCAGAAGAAATAACTTCTTCGTGCCTCGAAGCTGCTGTTAGGTTTCAGACGAAGAAGTTGACACTGACCAGACAGAATCCTGTGTTTGAATGGAATTTATGCATCATGTATGAGGTGTATGAATATGCAACAGGCTATTGTTTTTAATGGTTAATCCTGTGTTAACAGGTGTCCTTTTTCGGGCTCGTGCTTCCCAGAAAAATGCTTCCCAGAAAAAGGTCCCCGGATGTCCGTAACTCTTTGTATTTGTTGTCTCATATTGTCCTAATTGGATTTGTCACAATTGTCATTACTCTAATATTATTACTATTTTTATAATCATTTTATTACCATTAAACTTTTAAAATTTTAAAAGCAAGTGATTGGCGTTTTTCACAATTTGGTAGCAGAGGATGGTTACTAACACCTCGCTGCCGGTGCTTTAGGAGAGTCAGAGTGGGGAAGGCACGCCCTGCCCCGTTGGCAGCCTCGCTCTGTCTCCCCTGGGGCGACCGACAGACGCAGGTTATGATGGACAAAAGGAGACAATAAAACAAAGAGAAGGGAAAAGGCTCCCTACAACCACGGTAATTGGCCCCCTAAGAGTAGTAATGTGCACGAAGAACCCGGGAAGAAAAAGGGATTGGTAAGTATTTCTCAGGGGGGCAGGTACAGGGGGATGAATGTGTGTGAATGAGAGGAGGGCTGGTTGTCCCAGACCTGCCAAGTGAGTGCTGGAGTCTCCCACGCTGCGTTTCCAACTTTCCTCGAGGGAAGCAGCCAGTAAAGAGACACAGCGAGTGAGAAGAGGAGTGAGAGAATCCCCCGGGGTAACTGGGACTGGGTCTCAGAGAGGGGCTGGACCCCTCGGAGCAAGGGAGCAGAGGAGTTTCCGAGCCAAATCCACTAGGAAACGAGACAAAAGGGAACCCTAAAACTTCTGCTGGTTTGAGGGATAAGAGAGCCCAAGAGCATCCAGAATTAAAACCTGCTGGGTTGAAGAATTAACATTCTAAGAGCATTCACGGTTGAGCAAAATTCTGCTGGATTGAGGATATGCTCAAGAGCATCTGGGGTTGGGCAGCACAGCTGGGTTGAGGGATATCCAAGAGCACCAGGACTGGCCAGAAACACCTAAACTTGTAATAGGTGATGTGAAAGTGTAGTATATGGTAGAGATAATTAATGCTATTAATGTATAAAATATTGTAAACTCCACACTAAGTCTCTTGACCACCCTGGCCAGGAGCAGTGTCTTATTCATATACATCTAGTTCCTGGACTTGGTTGAGATAAACATCGGGGTTTTTAATGAAAGAACAGAAGCTTCCAGGGCGATAATCGCTGGCTTCCCCGGGTCACCAGGTCCACCCAAGAGTGATTAACGCCTCGTCGATTACAGCTACCACAATGATCCACAGCCCCACCCTGATGCATGTGAATGCTGACTTCCCCAGAGTCTACTGACAACATCAGACACCGGGACTGAGTCTTTGTCCACCTCTGCACAGGTAAAGCCAAGGTTATGCATGGGATAGACACAAAGAACATTCGGTCGTCTCTGCCTCGAGCAGAATAAACTGTAAAAGAACTCGCTGTTTCAGGCAGCATTTGTGAACAGGGGGAGACTCTGACATTCGCAGGTCAGATCCGTGTTCACCCAGCACCGAACCCGGGCTCGACGCTGACCCTTGGCTGTGGTAGTGTAGACAACCGAACTTCAGTCGCACAGACAAATTAATAAATCTTTGCTAAATTTTCATATAAGTATGGCTCTCATACTTATAAGAAAGTATCAAACTCTCATTTGATCATTTATAACAGAAGTTACCTTATTGTTGTCTTGTTGTGTGTGAGAGTGAGTCACACACAAAATCAGCCTCAGCTTCCCGGGCGGGTGGGAAGGGGGGCTGTGGAAAGAGGAGTGTGTGACCCACAAATAAGCCATTGTTCTCCTGGCGTGTGGGGGCTGTGGCATAAGGTACAGGTGACCTGCAAACGGGCCATTGTCCCCAGGGCGTGTGAGGGGGCCGTGGCTAAAGAGTGTGAGTGACACACAAATCAGCCCCACAGGGGAACGGCACCGGAGGCAGCAGAGTCAGGGCCCTCCCAGGAGGCCCGGAGATACTGAGACCCAGAGGCCACCCCAAGGCCAGGGGGGGCCACAGGGACCCGCGATTCTCTGTTAACAGGGATCCACTCTGTGTCCTGAGGGCGGGAAAGAATGTGTGGAAGAGAATGGGAAATAAAAGTGAGTGAATGTAGATGAATGAAAGTATAGGTAATGTAGATTCTGTATTTTAACCTTCACTATATCTCCTTGGAGGGAGGTGTATTGTACTGAAAGTAGTGTGAGAAAAAACATTTTTCTTTTTGGGTGTGTAGTTGAAAGAAAAGCGGTATTTAGGTTGTTAGTGAAAGTGAAAAACAGAGATAGAAGATGAATAGATAAGATCTTGAAAAATGAGAAAGAAAACCAGTAAGTTGGATACAGGGAAAAAAAAAAAGAAAAAAACCCCAGTCCTTTGGGAGATATGTTAGCTAACAGAGATACAACTACTTGCAAAAGGAGAAAATACAGGGTATGTAGTAGTTGATGGGGAAAACATGCAAACTACAGAAAAAGGGAAATTAACCTTAAATTACTAAGCTCAGTCTTGTGAATTATATACTTTAAATAGAGCACTAGAATATTTAACACAAAATAAAGGAACTATATATACAGATTCAAGGTATGCCTTTAGAGTAGTACATACGTGCAAAAAATTTGGAAAGGAAAAAAGATTACTTAATTCAAGAAGAAAAGGACTAGTACATGAGGAACTTATT
The DNA here is from genome assembly GCF_047830755.1 of Zonotrichia albicollis. Taxonomy (NCBI): domain Eukaryota; kingdom Metazoa; phylum Chordata; class Aves; order Passeriformes; family Passerellidae; genus Zonotrichia; species Zonotrichia albicollis. The sequence goes on from NC_133849.1 coordinate 3,397,486, forward strand.
TTAGAGGTTTTAGAGGCATTAAAATAACCTAAAAGAGGTAGCTATAGTACATGTTAAGGAACCCCACAAGAGAAAGACCCCAGAAAGAAGAGGAAATAATTTGGCAGATCACAAAGCTAAGGATGCAGCAGAAAATGGAGCTGAAAGAGTTATGTTAACATTAACTCCAAACCAGGAAAAACTGGAAATTCCAAAGTTTAGGGAAGCTGAGAAAAAAGAATTAAACAAGACAGGAAGTGAACAAGATAAATCAGGGAAATGGAAACTTCTTGATGGAAGACAATTTCTAAATAAAATGTGCTTCTAGGAAAATATTAGAAGACATGCATCAGAAAACCCACTGGGGTACTCAAGCTTTGTGTGATCACTTTTAAGGAACTATGGGTGCACTGGGATTCTCGGAGTAGCCAAGCAAGTAACTGAAAGATGCTTAATTTGGCAAAAGAGAAATAAAAAGGTCAAGAGAAAAACAACATTAGGAGGCCGTGAGTTAGCTCGTTGGCCATTTCATTGTATCCAAGCAGAAGTTTGGATTTGTTAGGTTCTGTGTTTTTTTGTAAAAAAAAAAACCATTTAATCTAGAAGAAAGAGAATATGCCATATGTTAGACAGGAGATTTTAGGAGAATAAAAATCTTTAAAGTATCAGAATGCCCCGAGAAAAAAAAAACAAGGAAAGAAAAAGGGGAAATGAAAGAGAAGGGAATAAGAGGAAAACTCAGAAAGAGAGTGGGATCCTCTGCAGCTCTTGCCCCCTCCGTTCGCGGCCCAGGCGCCTGTCCCGGGTCCCGGCTCGCTGCCCGCCTCAGCTCCGCCTGCCCCGCTTTCCATCCCAGGTGCGGCCTCACTGCCCAGGGCAGCTCCACCTGCCCCGGCGCTGTCGCTCAATTTGTGTGCCCTGCTCCCACTGCCTGGCCCGTGGCCGCTCTGCCGCCCATGCTGGGCAAGATGGGGGTTGCTCTGTCCTGCCGCCTGCTCCGAGCTCACCGCGCCCACCGCACCCAGGGGGGGTCCCAGCCATCCCATCCCCGCCTGCCCTGCCCGTGCCACCTGCGCTGGGCACCGCCGCTGCTGCCGGGCTCTCCCACCTGCCTTTGCTCTGCCGGGAGCTGCCGGATCAGCCGCCATCAGCCATCTGGGGGCTGCCCACGCTCTGCCTCGGGCTCCACGGGAAGATCCCCCTCTGGTGATTCTGGCAGCAGACCCTGCCCACACTCCCACCGAGCCTCGGCGGGATATCCTCCCCTGACCCCGTCCTGCTCTGAGTTACGTCCCATTGGTAACCACAGCTCCGGCTGTTCAGGGAAACTCTCTCTCTCCACAGGAAGCATCTTAACGAAACACTAGGAGCTCAGTTAAAAGGCAGCCCTCTCCAAATTCTTTCTCAAAACACGGGAGAAAGGCTATAGAAGGGAAAAAAATGAAGGAGTTGGATGAAGGGATTGCTCTATTTCCGTTCAGAGAGGTTCCCACGGGAGGGATGCGCTGCCCCGCCCCGCGGGAGCCACCAGCGCCCCTGCCGGCCGTGCCCGGAACTGCACCCAAGGGGAAAGCGCCGCAGCCCAAAGGCCGGGACTGGCTCCGGGCTCTGTTTGCTGTCAGTGCCGCAGCTGTTGCTGTTTGTTTGCTTTATTATACACACTAGTAAAGAACTGGTATTCCTACTCCCATATCTTTCCCTGAGAGCCCCTTGATTTCACTATTCTAAAAATTAAGAGGGAGGGGGTTTGCATTCTCCATTCCAAGAAAGGCTTTTTCTGCCTTCCCAAGCAGACACCTCTCTTGTAAAGCAAGACAAGCACCCACAGGCACTGAGGGGGCTGCAGGAGGGGCACAAGAAGGCCCTGCAGCACTTGGGCACAAAGGCACAGCAGGTGAGTGCAAGAAGGGAGCAGCAAAAGGCCAAGCTGAAGGCAAAGGCCAGGGCACAGTTCCTACAGCCCCTGAGGGATCAACCCCAGGGCCCAAGGGGGCCCCAGCACCCAGGGCACGGCTCGGCCACAAGCACCTGGCACAGGCATTGCCCTCCTCGGCAGGGGAGAGCCCACCCAAACAGCCCCTGGCAAGGAACCAGGGCTCCAGCTGCAGGGCACAAGGACACTGCAAGCACAGACAGCAGCACCCTCAGCACCAGCAAGTCCACCCCTTGATGGACATGGATTGCCAGGGCTGTCACAGCTCCCATCACACCAGGGACCCTCCACACTGCAGCCCTTGAGAACATTCAGGGTGGGTCCGCATTGAGAGGAGGCATCTCCTGATGGACACAGGGGCCTCTCAATCCACTCTGAATCTTAGACCTAAGTGGGGGAAATGCCAAAAATGTCTCTGATTATTCAGGGGATAAGTGGGAAAGATGTGTGGTTTTATTCAACCACTGTTAGCAGAAGTGGGAGATGGATCTGAAACGCATTAAGTTTTATCCGCTCCTAATTGTTATCATGATTTACTGGGAAGGCATTTGATCGCTAAACTCGTAACTCAAAGTAATATTATAAAAAGTGATACAAAGGCCAGTTCTGTTGTACCTCTGTGCCAAATGTCAGGCACGGCCTATGCTGAAGTGAACCCAGAAATGTGGGCAGCCCCAGGGAAAGAGGGAAAATTAGATACGGAGCCTCTACAAATTACTTTAAAGCAACCAGGACAAGCAATACCCTGTTCCAAGAGAGGGAAGGAAGGGCTCGCAGCCTGGTATTGAGTCCCTCTTAAAGGCAGGGCTTTTGGAGCCAAGGATGCCTCCCTAGAACACTCCTATCCTGCCAGTCAAACTGGATGGATGGACACAAGGAGGAAACACAGAATTTTCAAGTGTTAAAATGAAGATTAACTAAGGTGTCTGGCCTGGGCCTTCCAGACAGGTTAAAAATATTTGAATTATAGGTGGATGCTAAACAGGGTCTTGCCAAAGGAATTCTTGTGCCAAAATATTTAACTCTATATAAGATCTCCTACAGTTCAAGTCTGGCATCAAGTTCAAGCTCTGACAACCAAAAGAGCCTCTAAATGGATGAGCAGGGCTTGGTTATTACAGTATGAAACTTGTTCAATGGCACAGGAGGATTTAGACCTGAGGACAGGGCAAGGGTTTAACCCAGCCTCCTGTTTGAACAGCCTGGAGAGGGGCTGGCAAGGAACCCAAGACTGCACTCAAGGGACAGAGCTCCAGACACAGGCTGGGACAGATTGATGATGGGACATTCCCTGGCCTGAGGGAGAAACTGTGTTTGTGGATGGCTCTGCAAGGGCAGCAGAAGGGAAAAGAGCTACAAGACAGGCTGTTATTAAGGAAGGGGAATCAGACACAGCGCAGGTCACCGCCCCATGCTCAGCTCAACCCATGCAGCTCTGGGTGCCTGTGAGAGCCTGGCACTGAAATGCCCTGAGCAGGAAGGCTTCAATATCTTCTGCTGACACCATGGCACCTAACAGGGGGGCAAAAGCAATTCTCACTGCTTCAGCAACCACTGGGGCAGATATCAAGGCACATTCTCCCACAGCAAGCTGGGCTGGCACACAGCCTGCCCTGGCACTTTGCTGCTGCCAACACCCAGCCAGGACATCGGCTCCTGCCTAAGGAGTGCAAAGCAGCACCACTGGTGGCCAAGGGGCCCATGCCAAGTGTCCCTGAGGCCAGAAACAGCCGCCAGCACAGCTCAACACGGGGGGACCCCTCAGCCTGGCCTCAAGGGCTCTGAAGCCCCGGAGATTTGCACTTCCCGCCTGCAGCAGGAGGATGGGAGGCCGCCCCTGAGCCTGCCCTGAAGGCAACGCAGCAGCAGCCAGGGCTCCACAGCGGGCCAAGCCCCTGCGCCTGCCCACAGATCCTCGCCTGGAATCCTCTGCAATCCTGGCCACCCTCCTCTGCCATCTCCAGCCACTGGGGCCAAGCCTTGCTGCCACTGCTGCAGCTTCAGCGCTGCCTGGGCCTGCACTGCCACAGCTGCTGGGGAACACCAGGGCACAATTCCACTCTGGGGCTCACTCACACCCACACTCTGGGCTGCCTGCCATTGCACTGCTGCAAAATATACCATGTTTCGGTTCGTTTAAATCTTATTCCTCTGCTCAGGCTTGGTTTGTCTGTGCCTTGGGGAAATGAATTTTTAAGGTTCTATTTAAGGGATGTTACACCACTCAATAGAGATGAGTTTAACATCTCAACAGACTGGGAACAGCTCAAAAGACACCCACAGAGATAACGACCAGCAACAAAACATCAACATTGCCCAGCAGCAGGAAGTGAAGCTTCATTCCAGGCAGCCTGCAGAGGAGCTTTAAAAATGGAAATTAACACTGCCGGCAAAATGCACCTGGGTCTCTTGCCCGGGGCAGGAATTGGGCTGATTCCCTCTGCCCCTCACCCCAAGCTCTGCCTGCTGGCACTGATGGAATTTGCACAGCTCAAGGCAGAGCCCAGGGGGAGGATATCTGACCCTGCAACACAAACGGGTGAAGCTGCAAAGGGAAACAGCAGAAGGAGAATGTTGGGAAAACTTCACTATAAATAATTGGGGGGAATCATCCCTCTGCCCACTCCAACGTGCTGGCACTGTCTGTGTTACATAGGGTATATGAGAGCAGTGGGGGTTTTTTGCTACCAAAAATTCAGGGAAATCAGTTGGGAATCCAAGGATTTGATTATTTATTTAGAGAAAAGCAGTCAACTGATGCAGCCCTGGCTGGAGAGAGCAGCCAAAAAGGGGGAAAAGATGACCGGCCAGGAAAACAAATACAACAAGACCATGGACCAGGCCCTGGGAACCCGAACCAATTCATATCAGGAGCCACAGAACCCATTTCTCATTTCAATTGCATCACTAGATTACAAGCTGCCCTCGCAATAATAACCAACCAGACAGCTCCAGCTCCTGACCTTCCTGCCGACCAATCCACTGAAATGAGGAACACAACACTTAACCATGGGATGGGATCAGATCATCTGTTAGCAGAAAAAGGAGGAGTTTGTGGAAAATTAAATGGCTCATACTGCTGTTGGCAAAGAGATGACAAAGGAAAAGTGGTGAAAAAAAAAAAAAAACAACACCAGAAACAAAAAAGCATCTCATGTATTGGTCCATACATGGAAATTATGGGAATGGGACACGGTTTTGTGGCTCCCTGGCAGACCATGGGTTAAACGAATGCTGTTTCTCCTCGGATGTGCTACAGCAACTCTCATCTTTTTACGGTGCTCCACACCTTGAGAGTGCAGCTCATTCAGTAGGTGATCGAGGCACCAGGGATTTGTAGATAAGGAAGTAACTGGGGGAAACCACCAGCTTCAATAAATGTTACTAATTAAAAGGGACTGCTGCTCACAGAAAGTCCCGGTGAATTCCTGAAATTCCAGAAGAACAAAGACTTAACAGAGCCGTGATTATGGAATGTTATACGAAAGTGGGGGTGCACAATAACGAGGACATGCAGTTGGCGGATCGGGAGGTCTGAACCTTCCAAGTACCTCAGCCAGTGGGCAAAGGGAGAGGGAGATGAGGCCGGGAAAATGAGGATACAAAGGAGGCTGCGAACTACAACAATGGAAGAGAGCGCACGGCAAATGCCCCACGGCCTCTCTCTCTGCTCAGCAATAAAGTCACTTTTACAGGACTCCTCAGTCTCCTCTGGGCACAGAAACCTCCGGCCACGGGAATTTCCCCGCACAGCCCCGGGCACAGGGCAGCCCCCTCTGTCCCAGCCACAGCAACCGGCCCGAGCCAGCGCTGCTCCGGCAGCGGCTCCTGCCGAGGCAGCGGCCGCAAGGAGACCGCGGGCAGCCGCTCCCGCAGCGCCCTCACGCCAGCGGCAACACGGGCCGGACACGGCACAACGAACCCGCCCGAGCCCCCTGCCGCCCCCGAGGCCCGCAGCCAGCCCCGAGCCCCCGCACAACCCAGCGCGGTTCCCACCTGCGCTGCGGCCGCCTCTGAGCTCCGCCGCCGCCTCACCGCGCTCCGGCCGCCGCCGCCGCTCCCGGGACCGCACACAGGCTCGGACAATGGCGGCGCTTCCAGCAACCGCCGCCCTCAGCCCGCCCCCGGGGCCCTGCCCCGCCCCCCTCCCACCAATCAGCGCGCCCCAACCACGACTGACGGCACCACCGCCCAATCGCCGCCAGGGGCGGGCTCTGCACACGGCACAGCCCCGCCCCGCGCTCTCAGGGCCCCCCGGGCTGCGTGAGGGCACAGCCGGATAGCAGGAGGAGGGATGGAGCAGGAGGAGCATGTGTTGCTGCCCGCGGATCCCGCAGTGCCCCGGGTCGGGACCAGCTCCGTGCCCCGCTCCAGCTCGACGTCCCGTTGGACGATCCGCGCTGGATAATCCCGAGTGACCCCCAGGGTCACAGCTCCCCGTGTTGGGAACACTCCTGGCTGCGGGTTCCACATCTTCCCGGCCCCCCTGGGGACACCTCGATGTAGGCCGGGGGATCCCCGCTACTTTTCCTGTTTCTGCTCCTCTCCTCATCTCCCCCTTCTCTTCCTCCCGCCTCTCCCTCCCGGTTCAATCGCTCCTCCCGCTCCTCCTCCCCCCTCCTTCCCCTCATCTCTCTCTCACGTCCCCCCCTCCATCGTCATTCTCCTTCGTCCTCTTCCTCCTCCCGCTACCCCCGGGCCCAGCCCCCACCCTTTGTCCCCCTCCCTTTGCCCAAATCCGTCCCATCGCCCGCCCCCCAAACCCCTCCCCATCACCCCCAATAAACGGCCCCGGGCCCAACTGGGAAGCTTTACTGGGAGCACTGGGAGCAGGCACTGGGCGGTGGCAGAGCGCCAGCGGGGCTGGGGGGGACACGGGACCCCCCCAAAATCAGCGGAGCGGGGACGGAGCGGGGGGTCCCGGCCGGGCCCGAGCGCACGGGGAGGGGCTGCGGCCGCCGCCGGCTCAGGAGCTCTGTGGGCAGAGAAAAGGGGGTGACACCGGGCTGGGGGCCCCGGCGAGAGCGCACACGCTCCGCTACGGGGGGGACGCCACCCCCGGCACCCGCCCTGACCTTCTTGCACAGGGAGAAGCCGAGCCCCAGCGCCAGGAAGACCAAGCCCAAGACGAAGCCCCCAATCCCCATCAATATCTTGATGCGGGCGGCGTCCGGCGGCATCTCTGGGGGGTCCGCAGGGCTCAGCCCCCCCAAAACCTCTCAGCGACACACCAAGGCGCTCCGAGCGCCCCCTCCAGGCTGATTTCCGTCCCTCCCACTCGCATCCAGCATACTCCAAACCCCCTGCCCTTTGCACCCAGCGCCCACAAACTCCCTCCCAGTCACACCCAGAGCCTCCCCAACCCCATCCCACCCTCCCCAGAATCCCCCAAACCCCTTCCCCGCCCTTGCCTAGGCCCCAGCCCCTCTCCCAGTCCCAGCCCGGCTCTCTCCAGCTCCCTCCCACTGGCTCTGCCAGCGCCCCCAGGGGCTCCCCCGTACCCCAGTGCCGCCTCAGGGGCTGCTTTAGGCTGACGTGCTCCACCTGGCAGCTGTAGCTGAGCCCGCGCCGGGGGGGAGGTTTCCAGCAGCACCAGGAGCTGGTAGGTCCAGTCCCCGTTGGGGACCACGTCGGTGGCCACCACGTGCTCCGAGAGCTCCTGCTGGCCCTGGAACCACCTCACCTGGATGGCAGCAGGGTAGAAATCCATCACGGAGCAGAGCAGGCGGCCGGGGCCGGGCTGGGAGCTCGAGGGGGGCACCAGCGAGATGGACACGCTGGGGGGCACTGGGAGAGACAGGGAGAGAGAGCGGGGACACACTGGGATCAGCTGGGGGACACTGGGAGAGAGAAGGGAGGGCTGGGAATGGACTGAAATGGACACGGAATGACAGGGAATGGATTGGGGAACGTGGTGGGAGGGACTGGGGATGGGCTCAGATGGATTGGGAATGGTCTCAGAGGGAGTGGGAGAGACTGGGAAGGAGTTGGGTGACAGATGGGAAGGAATGGGGGAACTGGGAGAGAGGGAGGAGGTCTAAGAGTGAACTTTGAATGAACTGGGAAGAGACTGGGAATGGACTGGGAGAGACTGGGGAGGAACTGGGCATGGTCTTGGAGGGACTGGAATGGCACTGGGAGGGATCTTGGTGGCACTGGGAGGAACCGGGAATGAAGTGCGCGGCAGTGGGAGGGCGAGTCCGGCGCGAGGCACTCTTTGCTGCGGGTCTGCCTAGCAACAGATGAGTCATGAACACGATGCCATTTCATTGGTTGAGAAGTGTAAACTTTACGGGTCGCTGAAATGGACGCGCGGGGGGGCACCGGGAGGGACTGGGAGGATCTGGAAACCCCGGGGGTCGGCACAGGGAGGGCTGAGGGCTCTGGGCCGATGTCCAGGGAGATTTTGAGGGGCTCCAGGGTCACTGGCAGGGCAGGCCCCGAGGGGACACGCTCTCCCTCGTGCTCACCTCGGCTCTCCGTGATGAACCGGGTAAAGTTCTTGTACCAGCACCGGCAGAACCAGTCAACCGCAGTCCGTCTGTCCTCCATGAATACCGCATTGCTGTTCCAGCGCTTGGCCAACTTCTCCCCATAGCGGGTGAACCCCACAAAGTGCCCCACGTCGCTGTCGAACATTATGAACTGATCCCGGTTGTAGATGGATCTCTGGACGTACTTCACCTTCTCCGTGCCGTTAATGAAGTAACACTCGGACTTTGTCATCCTCTGGAACACCCCTGAGTGTGCAGGACACAGGTCAGGGGGTGCCAACCCACCACCCTCTCCCAGCATCCCCAGAGCAGCGGGGCCACCCCGGATCCCCACTCCGCACCCCCTGAGTCCCTCGGCCGCCATGGGACCCTCCTGCCCGCGCTGCCGCTTCCTCTTTGCCGCCCTTCCCCCATTTCCCCTTCAACATCGTCTCCCCTCCCACCTCCGGCCGCTCCCCAAATCACTTTTGGGGTCCCATTTCCCCATTTTCCCACAAATTCCCCAATCCCCAGCCCCCTCCCGCTCAGACATAGTGTTCCACCTCCGCTTTTGCCCCTTCCCCACCCTCTCCCACGGCTCCCTCTCCTCCCACCACCCTTCAGTCCCTCCCGCTCTCCTTTGGGGGGTCCCCTCCTCCTCCCCCTCCATTCCAGGTTCCCCCCTGGATAATCCCCCGAGGGTCACCCGGGATTATCCACCGCGGAACCTCCAACGGCACGTGGAGCTGGAGCGGGGCACGGAGCTCGTCCCGACCCGGGGCACTGCGGGATCCGCGGGCAGCAACACATGCTCCTCCTGCTCCATCCCTCTTCCAGCTCTCCGGCTCTGCCCTCACGCAGCCCGGGGGGCCCTGAGAGCGCGGGGCGGGGCTGTGCCGTGTGCAGAGCCCGCCCCTGGCTGCAATTGGAGGATGGTACCGTCAGTCCTGGTTGTGGCGCGCTGATTGGTGGGATCGGGGCGGAGCAGGGCCCCGGTGGCTGGGCTGAGGGCGCCATTGTCGTGTTTGTGGGGTCCGGGAGCGGCGGCAGCGGCCGGAGCACGGTGAGGCGGCGGCGGAGCTCGGAGGCGGCCGCAGCACAGGTGGGAGCCGCGCTGGGTTGTGCGGGGCCTCGGAGCTGGCTGCGGGCCTCGGGGGCGGCAGGGGGCTCGGGCGGGTTCGTTGTGCCGTGTCCGGCCCGTGTTGCCGCTGGCGTGAGGGCGCTGCGGGAGCGGCTGCCCGCGGTCTCCTTGCGGCCGCTGCCTCGGCAGGAGCCGCTGCCGGAGCAGCGCTGGCTCGGCCCGGTTGCTGTGGCTGGGACAGAGGGGGCTGCCCCGTGCCCGGGGCTGTGCGGGGAAATTGCCGTGGCCGGAGGTTTCTGTGCCCAGAGGAGACAGAGGAGTCCTGTAAAAGTGACTTTATTGCTGGGCAGAGGGAGAGGCCGTGGGGCATTTGCCGAGGGCTCTCTGTCATTGTTGTAGTTCGCAGCCTCCTTTTTATCCTCATTTTCCCGGCCTCATCTCCCTCTCCCTTTGCCCCCTGGCTGAGGTGCTTGGAAGGTTCAGATCTCCCGATCCGCCAAATGCATGTCCTCGGTAATGTGCACCCCCACTTTTGTATAACAGCCGGTATTCACGGCTCTGTTAAGTCCTTGTTCTTCTGGAATTTCAGGAATTCAGCGGGACTTTGTGTGAGCAGCAGTGCTTTTAATTAGTAACATTTATTGAAGCTGGTGGTTTCGCCCAGTTACTTCCTTATCTACAAATCCTTGGTGACTCGGTCCCCTGCTGAATGAGCTGCACTCTCAAGGTGTGGAGCATGGTAAAAAGATGAGAGTTGCTGTAGCACTGCAGAGGAGAAACAGCATTCGTTTAACCCATGGTCTCCGAGGGAGCCATAAAACCGTGTCCCATTCCCATTCTTTCTGCATTTGAACCCGTACATGAGCTGCTTAATTTTTCCGTTGTTTTTGGTTTGGTTTTTTTTTTTTCACCACTTTTCCTTTGTCATCTCTTTGCCAACAGCAGTATGAGCCATTTAATTTTCCACAAACTCCTCCTTTTTGTGCTAAAAGATGATCTGATCCCATCCCATGGTGAAGTGTTGTGTTCCTCATTTCAGTGGATTGGTTAGCAGGAGGGTCAGGAGCTGGAGCTGTCTGGTTGGTTATTATTGCAAGGACAGCTTGTAATCTAATGATGGCATTGAAATGAGAAATGGGTTCTGTGGCTCCTGATATGAATTGGTTTGGGTTCCCATGGGCTGGTCCATGGTGTTGTAGGATTTGTTCTGCTGGCCGTTCATCTTTTCCCCAATTTTGGCCACTCTCTCCAGCCAGGGCTGCATCAGTTGACTGCTTTTGTCTAACTAAATCATCAAATCCTTGGATTCCCAACTGATTTCCCTGAATTTTTAGTAGCAAGATCTCCCACTGCTCTTTTATACCCTATATAACATAGACAGTGCCAGCACATGTTGGAGTGGGCAGAGGGATGATTCCCCCCAATTATTTATGGTGAAGTTTTCCCAACATTCTCCTTTTGCTCTTTCCCTTTGCAGCTTTACCCGTTTGTGTTGCAGGGTCAGATATCCTCACCCTGGGCTCTGCCTTGAGCTGTGCAAATTCCATCAGTGCCAGCAGGCAGAGCTTGGGGTGAGGGGCTGAGGGAATGAGCCCAATTCCTGCCCCGGGCAAGAGACCCAGGTGCATTGTCCACAGTTTGCCCAGCAGTGTTCATTTGCATTTCTAAAGCTCCTGTGGAGGCTGCCTGGAATGGAGCTTCTCTTCCAGGGCAGCCATCTGGTGAGTCACATGTGGCCCCCCAGAATCTTCTTTTTTTAAAACAAGTATTACCTATTTATGTTCAAAGTATTACAGTTAAATCTCTTCGATTTTGCAAAATGCACCATAAAGGAGAACGTGGAAAAACCCAGACCAAAAGTTGATTCTTACACTTCTGTCCCAAACCTACCTGACAATATAAAGTGGGAATATTATGAAAAATTTTTCTCATGTTGTAATTTTGTCACCGAAACTGCAGGGAAAACAAAAACTCTCCAAGAATCTCTTTGGTGTTAGAGAGTCAAGGCATTCCTTGGTTCTGGCCAGGATGCGCAACAGAAATAATTTCTTTCACAACTAGCCCGACTGTGCAGAGAAAATCATTCCATGGCGTGTGAGTTTTACTCGATTTTTCCTAAACTTTATGTGGTCCAAACCAATATAAATCCATTGCTTTAATGTTCATTGCTTCCAGGTTGTGTAAGGTTTTAGTATTTGGTTTCCTGTTGGACCTGGATTCCTTCCCCTCTGATGTAATTTTGGTCTCCACACTCCTGGATTTCCTTCTCAGCCTTTTCCAGCCCAGGTGTCTCCAGCTCTGGCGGGGGGAAATGTCTGGGGTAGCTGTTGGTTGCTGTTTGCTGCTGGGCAATGTTGATGTTTTGTTGCTGGTCGTTATCTCTGTGGGTATCTTTTGTGCTGTTCCCAGTCTGTTGGGATGTTAAACTTATCTCCGTTGAGTAGTGTAACACCCCTTAAATAAAACCTTTAAAATTCCTTTACCCAAGGCAAAGAAAACCTAGCCTGAGTAGAGAAATAAGGTTTAAAAGAACCAAACTCGGTACATTTTGCAGCAGTGCAATGGCAGGCAGCCCAGAGTGTGGGTGTCAGTGAGCCCCAGAGTGGAATTGTGCCCTGGTGTTCCCCAGCAGCTGTGGCAGTGCAGGCCCAGGGAGCGCTGAAGCTGCAGCAGTGGCAGCAAGGCTTGGCCCCAGTGGCTGGAGATGGCAGAGGAGGGTGGCCAGGATTGCAGAGGATTCCAGGGGAGGATCTGTGGGCAGGCGCAGGGGCTTGGCCCGCTGTGGAGCCCTGGCTGCTGCTGCGTTGCCTTCAGGGCAGGCTCAGGGGCGGCCTCCCATCCTCCTGCTGCAGGCGGGAAGTGCAAATCTCCGGGGCTTCAGAGCCCTTGAGGCCAGGCTGAGGGGTCCCCCCGTGTTGAGCTGTGCTGGCGGCTGTTTCTGGCCTCAGGGACACTTGGCATGGGCCCCTTGGCCACCAGTGGTGCTGCTTTGCACTCCTTGGGCAGGAGCCGATGTCCTGGCTGGGTGTTGGCAGCAGCAAAGTGCCAGGGCAGGCTGTGTGCCAGCCCAGCTTGCTGTGAGAGAATATGCCTTGATATCTGCTCCAGTGGTTGCTGAAGCAGTGAGAATTGCTTTTGTCCCCCTGTTAGGTGCCATGGTGTCAGCAGAAGATATTGAAGCCTTCCTGCTCAGGGCATTTCCGTGCCAGGCTCTCACAAGCACCCAGAGCTGCGCGGGTTGAGCTGAGCACGGGGCGGTGACCTGAGCTGTGTCTGATTGCCCTTCCTTCCCTCCCCTGGAACAGGGTGTTGCTGTTAGACACCACTTGTCCTGGTTGCTTCAGAGTGCTTTGGAGAGGCTCCATAGCTAATTTTCCCTCTTTCCCTGGGGCTGCCCACATTTCTGGGTTCACCTCAGAATAGGCCTGACCAGACATTTGACACAGAGGTAGAACAGAACTGGCCTCTGTAACACCTTTTATAATAATAATTTTTGTTCCGAGTTTAGTGATTCAATCTCTTCCCAGTAAATCATTATAGCAATTAGGAATAAATAAAAATTCATGCATTTCAAATCCATCTCCCAGATCTACTATTAGTGGTTGAGTAAAACCATACATCTTTCCCACTTTTCCCACTTATCCCCTCTGTAATCACACATATTTTTAGCATTTTTCCCCCTGCGGTCTAAGATCCAGAGTTAATTGAGAGGCCCCTGTGTCCATCAGGAAATGCCTCCTCTCAATGCAGACCCACCCTGAATGTTCTCAAGGGCTGCAGTGTGGAGGGTCCCTGGTGTGATGGGAGCTGTGACAGCCCTGGCAATCCATGTCCATCAAGGGGTGGACTTGCTGGTGCTGAGGGTGCTGCTGTCTGTGCTTGCAGTGTCCTTGTGCCCTGCAGCTGGAGCCCTGGTTCCTTGCCAGGGGCTGTTTGGGTGGGCTCTCCCCTGCCGAGGAGGGCAATGCCTCTGCCAGGTGCTTGTGGCCGAGCCGTGCCCTGGGTGCTGGGGCCCCCTTGGGCCCTGGGGTTGATCCTTCAGGGGCTGTAGGAACTGTGCCCTGGCCTTTGCCTTCAGCTTGGCCTTTGCCTTCAGCTTGGCCTTTTGCTGCTCCCTTCTTGCATTCACCTGCTGTGCCTTTGTGCCCAAGTGCTGCAGGGCCTTCTTGTGCCCCTCCTGCAGCCCCCTCAGTGCCTGTGGGTGCTTGTCTTGCTTTACAAGAGAGGTGTCTGCTTGGGAAGGCAGAAAAAGCCTTTCTTGGAATGGAGAATGCAAACCCCCTCCCTCTTAATTTTTAGAATAGTGAAATCAAGGGGCTCTCAGGGAAAGATATGGGAGTAGGAATACCAGTTCTTTACTAGTGTGTATAATAAAGCAAACAAACAGCAACAGCTGCGGCACTGACAGCAAACAGAGCCCGGAGCCAGTCCCGGCCTTTGGGCTGCGGCGCTTTCCCCTTGGGTGCAGTTCCGGGCACGGCCGGCAGGGGCGCTGGTGGCTCCCGCGGGGCGGGGCAGCGCATCCCTCCCGTGGGAACCTCTCTGAACGGAAATAGAGCAATCCCTTCATCCAACTCCTTCATTTTTTTCCCTTCTATAGCCTTTCTCCCGTGTTTTGAGAAAGAATTTGGAGAGGGCTGCCTTTTAACTGAGCTCCTAGTGTTTCGTTAAGATGCTTCCTGTGGAGAGAGAGAGTTTCCCTGAACAGCCGGAGCTGTGGTTACCAATGGGACGTAACTCAGAGCAGGACGGGGTCAGGGGAGGATATCCCGCCGAGGCTCGGTGGGAGTGTGGGCAGGGTCTGCTGCCAGAATCACCAGAGGGGGATCTTCCCGTGGAGCCCGAGGCAGAGCGTGGGCAGCCCCCAGATGGCTGATGGCGGCTGATCCGGCAGCTCCCGGCAGAGCAAAGGCAGGTGGGAGAGCCCGGCAGCAGCGGCGGTGCCCAGCGCAGGTGGCACGGGCAGGGCAGGCGGGGATGGGATGGCTGGGACCCCCCCTGGGTGCGGTGGGCGCGGTGAGCTCGGAGCAGGCGGCAGGACAGAGCAACCCCCATCTTGCCCAGCATGGGCGGCAGAGCGGCCGCGGGCCAGGCAGTGGGAGCAGGGCACACAAATTGAGCGACAGCGCCGGGGCAGGTGGAGCTGCCCTGGGCAGTGAGGCCGCACCTGGGATGGAAAGCGGGGCAGGCGGAGCTGAGGCGGGCAGCGAGCCGGGACCCGGGACAGGCGCCTGGGCCGCGAACGGAGGGGGCAAGAGCTGCAGAGGATCCCACTCTCTTTCTGAGTTTTCCTCTTGTTCCCTTCCCTTTCATTTCCCCTTTTTCTTTTCTTGTTTTTTTCTCTGCAGTTTCTGATACTTTAAAGAGTTGTATTCTCCTAAAATCTCCTGTCTAACATATAGCCTATTCTCTTTCTTCTAGATTAAATGGGTTTTTTTGACAAATAAATCCAGAACCTAAAAAACCTAAACTTCTTCTTGGATACTTTGAAATGTCCAACGAGCTAACTCACGGCCTCCTAATGTTGTTTTTCTCATCACATTTTTATTTATCCTTTGGCAAATTAATAATCTTTCAGTTACTTTCTTTGCTACTCCAAAAATCCCAGTGCACCCACAGTTTCTTAAAAAATGAGCACACAAAGCTTGAGTACCCCAGTGGGTTTTCTGATGCAAGTCTTCTAATATTTTCCTAGTAAGCACATTTTATTATGAAATTGTCTTCCATCAAGAAGTTTCCGTTTCTCTGATTTATCATTTTCACTTCCTATCTTGTTTAATTCTTTTCTCTTGGCTTCCCTAAACTTTGGAATTTCCAGCTTTTCCTCGTTTGGAGTTACTATTAACATAACTCTTTTATCTCCATCTTCTACTGCACCTTAGCTTTGTTATCTGCCAAATTATTTCCTCTTATTTCTGGGGTCTTTCCCTTCTGGGGTTCCTTAACATGTACTATAGCTACCTCTTTTAGGTTATTTTAATGCCTCTAAAACCTCTAAAGTACGTTCCTCATTTACTAATCCTTTTCTTATTGAATTAAGTAATCTTTTTCCTTTCCAAATTTTGTACAGGTATGTACTACTATATATAAAGGCATACCTTGAATCAGTATATATAGTTCCTTTATTTCTGTTAAATATTCTAGTGCTCTTCTTAAAGTATATAATTCACAAGTTTGAGCTTAGTAATTTAAGGTTAATTTCCCTTTTTCTGTAGTTTGCATGTTCTCCCCATCAACTACTACATACCCTGTTTTTTCTCGTTTTGCAAGGCGGTGTATCTCTGTTAGCTAACATAACTCCCAAAGGACTATTTTTTTTGCTTTTTTCCCTGCATCCAACTTACTGGTTTTCTGTCTCATTTTTCAAGATCTTTTCTATTCATCTTCTGCCTCTGTTTTTCACTTTCACTAACAACCTGAATACCACTTTTCTTTCACCTACACGCACAAAAATAAAAAACCTTTTTCTCACACTACTTTCAATACAATACACCTCCCTCCAAGGAGATATAGTGAAGATAAAAATACACAATCTGCATTACCTATACTTTATTCGTTTACATTAACTCACTTTTATTTCCCATTCACTTCCACACATTCTTTCCCGCCCTCAGGACACAGAGTGGATCCCTGTTGACAGAGAATCGCGGGTCTCTGTGGCCCCCCCTGGCCTTGGGGTGGCCTCTGGGTCTCAGTATCTCCGGGCCTCCTGGGAGGGCCCTGACTCTGCTGCCTCCGGTGCCGTTCCCCTGTGGGGCTGATTTGTGTGTCACTCACACTCTTTAGCCACGGCCCCCTCACAGGCCCTGGGGACAATGGCCCGTTTGCAGGTCACCTGTACCTTATGCCACAGCCCCCACACGCCAGGAGAACAATGGCTTATTTGTGGGTCACACACTCCTCTTTCTACAGCCCCCCTTCCCACCCGCCCGGGAAGCTGAGGCTGATTTTGTGTGTGACTCACTCTCACACACAACAAGGCAACAATAAGGTACCTTTTGTTATAAATGATGAAATCGAGAGCCAAACTTATAAGAAAATTTAGCAAAGATTTATTAATTTGTCTCAGAGACTGAAGTTCGGTTGTCTACACTACCACAGCCAAGGATCAGCGTCGAGCCCGGGTTCGGTGCTGGGTGAACACGGATCTGACCTGCGAATGTCAGAGTCTCCCCTGTTCACAAATGCTGCCTGACGCAGCGAGTTCTTTTACAGTTTATTCTGCTCGAGGCAGAGACGACCGAATGTTCTTTGTTTCTCTTCCCATGCATAACCTTGGCTTTACCTGTGCAGAGGTGGACAAAGACTCAGTCCAGGTGTCTGATGTTGTCAGTAGACTCCGGGGAAGTCAGCATTCACATGCATCAGGGTGGGGCTGTGGATCATTGTGGTAGCTGTAATCGACGAGGCGTTAATCACTCTTGGCTGGACCTGGTGATCGGGGGAAGCCAGCGATTATCGCCCTGGAAACTTCTGTTCTTTCATTAAAAACCCCGATGTTTATCTCAACCAAGTCCAGGAACTAGATGTATATGAATAACACACTCCTCCTGGCCAGGGTGGTCAAAAGACATAACGTGGATTTTACAATATTTTATACATTAATAGCATGAATTATCTCTACCATATACTACACTTTCACATCACCTATTACTAGTTTAGGTGTTTCTGGCCAGTCCTGGTGCTCTTGGATATCCCTCAACCCAGCTGTGCTGTCCAATCCCAGATGCTCTTGAGCATATCCTCAATCCAGCAGAATTTTGCTCAAACGTGGATGCTCTTGGAATGTTAATTCTCAACCCAGCAGGTTTTAATTCTGGATGCTCTTGGGCTCTCTGATCCCTCAATCCAGCAGAATTTTTAGGAGCCCCTTTTGTCCCATTTCCTAGTGGATTTGGCTCGGAAACTCCTCTGCTCCCTTGCTCCGAGGGGTCCAGCCCCTCTCTGAGACCCAGTCCCAGTTACCCCGGGGGATTCTCTCACTCCTCTTCTCACTCGCTGTGTCTCTTTACTGGCTGCTTCCCTCGAGGAAAGTTGGAAACGCAGTGTGGGAGACTCCAGCACTCACTTGGCAGGTCTGGGACAACCAGCCCTCGTCTCATTCACAGCCCCGAGCAGAGAATGAGGGGAGAAGGGAGCCCGGGAGCCCAAACAGCCCCGGCATCCAGAAATGGGGAGAGCGAAGCGGGGGGAGCTTTTGGCATTGCTGGGACTGCCAGCAGCCTGGGCAGGGCGGGCACCGAGGAGAAGGGGGACCCCCAATCCAAGCGTGACCCCCAACAGCTGGGACAGGGGGGACCTCCGAACACCAGAGGGGAGGGAACAGGGATGGGGAACTCCTGGGTGGCTTTTTCAGGGCTCAATCTTGGTGTTTGTGAGGTTTTTCTGGAGCCCTGATGGCCGGTGACTTGTAGAGATGGGCTTGGGGAGAGGGACCTTCAAACTCAATGTGTGTTGGGGAAGATGAAACAGGAAAGCCTTACAAATAGGATTGTCTGGCAAATGATTTTGTGAACATAAAAAGTGTAAGGAAGATTGAAATGAAAGCAAGCTCGAAAATACCTCAGTTAGTAAACAACTGGAAAACAATGGTATGGCCCAACTGAAGGTAATCCCCTTTTGATAAAACAATTCCCTCGGTTTACAGACAGATCCAAGGGTCAGAGCAGACCCCACTAGCTCAATAGAAGGGGTCCAAAGAGGAGTTTTTAGGGTTTAAAATGTAACACAGTATGGGGATTTAATGACTTGTTCAGGCTGTATGTAAATGCTCTAGGATTTATATCTTGTACTGGATTGGTTAGTGAGAAATAGAATATGCAACACAGAAGAAGATTTATTGTATTGTAACAGGACCCTTACTCTCTTACGCTCTTCCCCTCTTACTCTCTTACCCTCTCACCCTCTCTACCCCTCTCTTCTCTCGGGCCTGCTCCGAGCTGTGCCTGGCAGCTCCAAGCAGGGCCCTGCACCCAGGCCCTTTGCAATAAACCGCACGTTCCACGCCCTGGCTGCAGAGCTCTCTCGTCTCCGTCCGTCCTGACCGTCCTACCCCCTGACACTCCTACAAACGCTCTCATCCCTTGTTTTCCCCAAACCAGGATTGCCCATTGCCAGCCCCAGGGAGGCTGTGAGGAAGAGGAAGATGCCCCGGGACACTGAGGCAGGTGAGGAGGAAGTCAGTGCCCCTTTCCCCTCTGTGCTGCTCCATCTCCCAGCCCAGCACGGCCCCGGCTGCAGCTCAGCCCTGGGGGATCTCCTTGCCCTTGCCTGTGGTACGGAGGCAAATCCCATCCTGTCCCTGTCCTTCCTCCCCCAGAGCAGGAGCTGAGCATGGAGAGCAGGGAGGACAAATGCCCGCGGCAGAACCTGGTGGAAGAGGCCGTTTTGAGCGGCTCCACAGCGCAGGAAGGCAACGGGGAGGAAAAGCCCCGGAGATGCCGCACGAGGAGGGGCTGCAAACGCAGCCGGCGGGGATCTGAGGGGGAAAGAGCCAGCCTGGGCCGGGAAGGCGGCCGGAGACGGAGCCAGAGCTCGGAGCTGGTACTCCATGATCAGCTCCATGATGGGGAGAAACCCCACACGTGCGTGGAGTGTGGGAAGAGCTTCAGGCGGAACTGCGACCTGATTGTGCACCAGAGGATCCACACTGGGGAACGGCCCTACGAGTGTGGGGAGTGTGGGAAGAGCTTCAGAGAGAGCTCCAGCCTGAACCAGCACCAAAAGACCCACACTGAGGAGAGGCCTTACGAGTGTTCCAAGTGTGGGAAGGGGTTTAAGACCAACTCCCATCTCCTCCAGCACTATTGGATTCACAGAGAGGAGAGGCCCTTCCAATGCCCTGACTGCGGGAAGGGATTCAAGACAAACTCCAACCTCATCTCCCACCGGCGCATCCACACAGGGAAGAGGCCCTACGAGTGTGATAAATGCAGGAAGAGGTTTCCGACCAGCTCCAGTCTCCTCCGGCACTATCGGATTCACAGAGAGGAGAGGCCCTTCCAATGCCCCGACTGCGGGAAGGGATTCAAGGACATCTCCAGCCTCATCAGGCACCGGCGCATCCACACTGGGGAGAGGCCCTACGAGTGTCCCAAGTGTGGGAAGAGCTTCTCCAGGAGCTCTCACTTGACCCGACACCAACGGAGGCACCACTAAGGGAAGCCCTGCGAGTGCCCCGAGTGCGGGCAGAGCTTTGTGCACTGCTCCAGCTCCATCCCCCACTGGAGGAGGCACTTTGGGCACAGGTCAGGTGAGCCACATTCCCTGTGATCCATGTTGAGAACACACTTGGCTGCTTCTACTTTTAATTTCACCTTAATTTTTTTCTATTCTCCATCTCTTTGCACTGCAAAAGCCAAGAGGAATGGATCTGTCCCCTCCAAACCACTCAAATCCCAGTGAAAACAGCTCAATCTTACCCCAAAAACAGCTCAAACCCACCTCAAAAAACTCAGTCCCATGCCAAACTCACTCGATTCCACAGCCATCAGGCTGAGATGAAATTGGGAAATGATTTAGAGTCGTGGGATCTCAATTAGAGTGGTGGGATGGAGATTGTGTGGGGCTGGGTGTGTGGGATGTATTTGACAACAAATAAAACTCTGAGACTTACTGATTTCTCTCCCATTCATGTTCAGTCTGTTGCAGTTCTGTTTGCCGAGGGCCGCCTTCTCAGCTCATTGTCTTGGTGTTCCCTTTTTCTCTCCTGCCTCTCTTTGCCTGCTCTGTTTCTCTCTCAGTGTCTCGCTGGACCCACGGACCACCAGAGACCCTGCCCTGATTTAATTGACCCAGGCACCACCAGAGACCCTCCCTGTATTTAATTGCCTCAGGGACCACCCAATACCCTCCCCTGATTTATTGCCCCAGTGACCACCAAAGACCCTCCCCCAATTTAATTGACCCCTGCCACCAAAGACCCTCCCCTAATTTAGTTGACCTTTCCCTATTTTAATTCCCCTTACCCTGATTTAATTGACCCTGCCCTGATTTAATTGACCCCTGCCCTGATTTAGATGACCTCTCTGTCCCCACAGACCCTCCCCTGATTATTTATTATTTGCCAATTATTATTTTAATTCCCAGTCCCAGGAGCTGAAGTCCTGAAGGCTGGCAGAGAAATGTCTCTGTAGGATTTTGCTCCATTTCCCTTCAAGGACAGGAACATCTTTTCCTGGATGGGAGCTGGAATTGCAGACTTTTCAAATGTGTGCAGGGCAACACGGACTGGCATCAAACATGGACCGGGATCAAACAGGGACTGGGATCAAATATGGACTAGGATCAATTATTGATTGGAATCCTAGAGTGTAGGATCAACTGGACTGATCTCATATAGACTGAGATCAAATAGGGGCTGGGATCAAATATGAATTGGGATAAAAAATGGACTGGGATCAAATATGGACTAAAATCAGCTATGGACTGTGATAAACTGGACTGGGATCAAATCACGACTGGGATCAACTTTGGACTGGGATCAAATATGGCCTGGATCAAATATGACAGATTTTATGGACTGGGATCAAATGTGGACTAGGATAAGCTATGGACAGGGATCAAATATGGACTGGGATCAAATATGGATTGGGATCAAATGGACTGGGTTCCTACAGACTGGGATAAACTGGACTGAGATTATATAGATGTCGTGGTTTGAGAGGAAGTTAGTTTTCTGGGATATGAAGTGGTCAGGCCAGTAGGTGCTCACATTTGAATACTGGCACCTGGTTTGGCCGCTGGGGACATTGGATACGCCTCTGAGAACACAGGGGTTAAAAAGCAGAGCACTCCCGGGGGAAGCTCTCTTGGGTTCCAGCGAGGGAAGCAGGTCGGGCCTCCCCTGCCCAGCTCCTGGCTGGTTTGGGGCTGGGTGAGGTAGGCCTGGCCCGAGGATGGAAGGGTGGAAGAGCCCCGAGAGGCATCGGCAGCCACACCTCCCCCCCAGGAGACAGAGAGAGACAGAGCGCCTGTGCCACCGTGAAATTTGATATCCTATGCTGGCAGCACAGCCCGGCTGGCGGAGAAGGGCGGGGGAATGCAGCGAGAAGGGGTCCGGCAGCTGTGGGAGCTTTGGGCGGGCCTAGCCCGAGCTTTTAACCCTTTTTCGGACAAGGAAAACTTTGCAGAACATTAACCTTTCCTAGAAGAGAGATAAGAGATGAAATGGAAGAAGGAAATGTGCAAGTGTGAAGGTCTGGGCAAGTGAAAGATGTCGGGAGAGTAGAGAAGAATCTTAGGTGGGAAGAGATGATGGAGTGGCCTTAGCTGGACTTTTTCTGTATGGCCATGGACAGAACCATTTTTTCTTGTGACACAGAGACTGCATCCAGGGGGAGGCAATGGCTCAGAGCCAAGAGGGTTCAGTGTTGGTACCCCTCGGCCCCAGGGGGTGAAATTTGGGGGGCACAGATGTCCCAAAGGTGAGACTGTGCCCTTTTTGGAACAGGGCAAAGCATCCCTAAAAGGACAAACCTAGAAGCAGCTCTGGTCCATGTGCAGTGGTGAGAGCACTGGACATGGAAGGAAGAGGTCACGATGGCAGATGTTCTCCAGGCGGTGCCACGAGTGACATGGAAACACACGAGGTTTCAGCGGTGTTTCCTGGGGAAGCCTATGGCACAAGAAGGACTCCTCTCCCCTTGATGAACTGAGAATTGATTACTTAAAGGGTGGTGATGGACCGAGAGTTGGTGATTTGGGGGACAGATGTATTGGAAATTTGGGGGGAGGGGGAGGAAATGTTTTTGGAAAGTTTTCCTTTATCCTGTGTGTTTCTTGTTACTTAGAGTTGTAGTTTAGTTAATAAAGGTTTCTTTTCTTTATTTCTAAGTGGGGGCCTGCTTTGCTTATTGCTGGTCACATCTCACAGCAGACACCAGGGAGCACTTCTTTTCATGGGGACGCTGGCATTGTGCCAGCATCAAACCGTGACACCTATGCTGCCAGTTGGCCTTTTTCCACCTCTCCAGCCATCCCCACAGAGCATTGGCTACCATCCATGAATCAGTGCAGAGGTAGAGCTTTGGCCATTTCTCTCCCTTAGAAATGTCCAGGGCCAGCTGAACACCTTTGAGTTCTGTAAGTTGACTTGATCCACCTTCTCCTTCAGCAGCCTCTGCCACCTGTCGTGTGGGGCTCCATACAGCTGCTTTCCACTTGCGACAGGAGCCGTCAGTGAAAAGAGTGTAGCGCGTTTCCTCTGGGGGCAGTTGGTTATAGGGAGGAGCCTCTTCAGCCCATGTCACTGGTTCTTGTTCCTCTTCATCAGTAAGACCAAAGTTCTCACCTTCTGGCCAGTTTGTAATTATCTCCAAAATCCCAGGGCAATTCAGGTTTCCAATACGGGCGCACTGTGGGATAAGAGCAATCCGTTTACTCCATGTAGCGTCAGTGGTGTGGTGGGGGGTGGGAACCTTTCCTTTGAACATCCACCCCGGCACCGGTAGTCGGGGTGCCAGGAGGAGTTGTGCTTCCGTGCCAATCACCTCTGAGGCAGCCTGGACTCCTTCATAGGCAGCCAAGATTTCCTTCTCTGTGGGAGTGTAGTTGGCTTCTCACCCTCTGTAGCTTCGACTCCAAAATCCCAGTGGTCGGCCTCCAGTCTCCCCAGGCGCCTTCTGCCAAAGGCTCCAGGACAAGCCATGGTTCCCAGCTGCAGAGTAGAGCACGTTCTTCACCTCTGGTCCTGTCCTGACTGGGCCAAGGGCAACTGCATGAGCAATCTCCTGCTTGATCTGGGCAAAGGCTTGTTGCTGCTCAGGGCCCCAGTGGAACTCGTTCTTCTTGCAGGTGACCAGGTAAAAAGGGCTCTCAATCTGACTGTACTCAGGAATGTGCATTCTCCAAAAGCCTATGGCCCCTAGGAAAGCTTGTGTTTCTTTCTTATTGGTGGGTGGAGACATTGCTGTGATCTTGTTGATTACTTCTGTAAGAATCTGATGCCGTCCATTAATAAGGCCTCCGATCAGCCTTATCATGAAGCAGAGCCTTGGTGCTCAGGATCTCAGTCCCTGAGGAGGGACCAGGTCCCGAAGCCAGCTCAGACCAATGCCGGGGGCTGCCTTTCTAGCAAGCCTGGTGATATTCAGCTCTATAGTGATTAGCAGCTCTTAGGACCTCAGCTCTTTGCTTGCTGGGTAGTGGAGCCCCAGGCTTGAGGCAGCAGCAGACAGAGAGACGAGAAGGAGAAGGCAGAAGCTGTTCCACAGAGAAGGCTTTATTTGGGGGTCCGCGAAGGGTCTCAGCTCTTCTTCTTCTGAGCTAGTAGGGTACAGCATGCTACTTTTATAGGCTTGGCAAGTATCCAAACTTGACCAATGGCAAGGGATTAGGGGGACCATAAAATGACCGATAGGTAAAGGCTACCATGGCATTGCCTCACATGGTTATAGAGACAGTTTATAGGGCAGATGTCCATGGAGTCAGGAAGCTTCCTTGCTGCTGTGTCAGCATTCCTTTTGTTAGATTCTCCATGGTGCTTTTGCTAAATGTATGGGGTTTACTACAGTCCATCTTGCCACTTCACTGCCAAGAACTGAATCTCACAAGCTGGTCCCTTTACCTTGACTTTTTAATGGCAAAACCAGCTCCCAGGAGGATTTGGATGATTTCTTTCCCTTTCTCAAACACTTCCGCAGCTGTGCTCCCCTCACACAATGGTGTCATCAATGTACTGCAGATGTTCTGGAGCCTCACCCCTTTCCAGTGCAGCCTGGATCAGTCCCTGGCAGATGGTGGGGCTGTGCTTCCACCCCTGGGGCAGTCGGTTCCAGGTGTACTGCACTCCCCTCCAGGTGAAAGCAAACTGAGGCCTGCATTCTGCTGCCAGAGGAATGGAGAAAAATGCATTGGCAATGTCTGTAGCGGCAAAGCACTTTGCTGCCTTGGACTCCAGCTCGTCCTGGAGCTCTAATTTGTCTGGCACGGCAGCGCTCAGTGGTGGAGTCACTTCATTCAATGCACGATAATCCACAGTCAATCTCCATTCTCCTTCAGATTTTCGCACAGGCCAAATGGGGCTGTTGAAGGGTGAGTGGGTCTTGCTGACCACCCGTTGGCTCTCCAGCTCTTGGATCATCTTTTGGATGGGGATCACAGCATCTCGAGTGGTTCTATACTGCCGTCAATGCACTATGGAAGTGGCAATTGGCACCTGTTGCTCTTCTCCCTTCAGAAGTCCTACTGCCCATGGGTTTTCTGACAGTCCAGGCAAGCTGTTCAACTGCTTGACACCCTCTGTCTCTACAGCAGCTATTCCAAATGCCCATCTGAGTCCCTTTGGGTCTTTGAAATAGCCACTTCGGAGGAAGTCTATACCTAAAATGCATGGGGCCTCTGGGCCAGTCACAATAGGGTGTTTCTTCCACTCATTTCCAGTCAGGCTCACCTCAGCTTCCACCAAAGTAAAATCCTGTGATCCCCCTGTCACACCAGCAATAGAAACAGACCCCGTCCCCACATGTAATCCTTCTGTAAGCCACGAAGGTCCTTCAGGGAAAAGGACTCAATATTTGCATCTGATCTTGCACCTGCTGCTTTGACTCCTGATTTTATGTCAGGAGGCATTCAGGTTCCTTCTCCTTCATCATCATCATCCTCATCATCCACTGGTCGACTGGTCTTGTCCGTGCATTTCCCACTTCTAGTACTGGCAGCAACAGCCATTGGTTGAGGCTTATTTTCTGGTTTAGCTGCTGGCTTAGGCTCACTATCTGGTTTGGCTGCTGGCTTCGAGCCTGGGCTGTTGGCTGCAGCCTGAGTCACCGGGACAGTTGCTGATTTATCTCCCTGCCCCCTGCCTCTGTCTGCTGCCCAACAGGATCTAGCAGTGAGCCATGAGCACAAGCCAGGGCCCAGCTCACTGCAATGACCTTCCTCTCCTTAGGCTCATACTGGTACTTATCTTTCAGATATTTCCTCACCTCAGCTGGGTTGTGAATTTGCTCATGGGGAAAATCCCAGACTACAGGGTCAGAGAATTCCTTCAGGATTTGGCCCAAATCCTCCCATTTTCGACACCACTTAGGATTTTCCACACCAGGGTTTTCTCCTGAGTCAGGGGTCTCATCAGCTCGTCTAGAAATCTCAGCCCTCATCCTAGAGAAGCAGCAGGCTGTATAGACGAAGGTTACCAGATTGAATACCAGAAAGATGGTTTCTTTAACATTGAGGGGGAACTGAACATCCTTCAATAGTGATGCACCAGATTCATAGGAGAAGAAGGAAAGCAAAGGCTGAAATGCCTGATCCCCTGCTGCTCCTCCTCTAACAAACTGGATGCATAACCACAGCCATGAACCATTCATACCTGGAGCAGACCCCAGCATGTTTATAAACTTTTTACACATCATTACCACCAAGCCCAGCAGGATAGCTATTCTGGTCACTGCCCCTCTGCTATAAAAACTACATATAAGGGACAATACCAAAGCTATTTCTGGGTAAGAAAATAAACCTAGGCACCATAGAGGTATTAAAATCTGAAAAAACCTTAGGGATCAGAAATGCATGCAAGCCTTCACCCCAACAGACATTATGAATTCAAAAAGCATGGGTATTAACTGCTTTACACAAACACAGAGTAATGGCAACCAAAATGCACTCAAAACAGGGTTTTTCCACTCTCTCTCGAGTGCCACATGTTGGGTGCCAAATTTTGTCCCAGTTAAGGGTAAATTTGGTAGAGAATCTCCAAAGGGGGCCCCTCCAGAAAGCAAACCCACACGGCCCCTCCCCCCAACCGGTTTGGGAAGGATTCCTCAGAGAGAAGTGGAAAGAACCTGTTTATTTAACAGGCACAGCATCCCCAGCACACAGAATGAACAATGCTGGCTGACACCGCTCTGAAAAAGGTGACAAATTCAGAAAGTCTCTCTCGGGGGTGGTCGCTCTGTTCTCAGTCCCTCCAGCACTGGGGCAGCTGCTGCAGCCACAAGGTGCAAACTCTCGGTGTTCCCAGGTCCCAGTCTGGAGCAGGTTCGAGAAGGTTGAAAAAACGAAAGGAGAAACAGTCCAGGAAGGAATTTGGACTGCTTAGCTAAACTAGCTAATGAGCAGGAGCAAAAGCAAGCAGAAGTGAAGCAGAAGTAAGAGCCAGAGAGAGAGAGAGAGCAAAGCAAAAAGGCGAAAGCAGAACTATGCACTGCCCCGTCTCTGTGTCCTTGATAAGAAAAACCCAAACAAAACTTTCACACTACAGAGACAGTCTTAAAGGCACAGAACATATGAATGGGGATACAAGCATCGTCACGTCACCCTAGGACACACGGGTGTCCTGAACAGCGTCATCCCATTGTTATCCTTTTGATACTAAT
Organism: Zonotrichia albicollis; assembly: GCF_047830755.1. NCBI lineage: Eukaryota > Metazoa > Chordata > Aves > Passeriformes > Passerellidae > Zonotrichia > Zonotrichia albicollis. The sequence continues at coordinate 3,424,270 of NC_133849.1, forward strand.
TCTGTTTGGTTTTATTTTATCAGCAGTCCTATTCATTATTAATTGGAGCATGAAACAGCTGACAAGATTGACGTCTATAGTTAATGCACTCAACTTGGCTGATGTCCTCTACAATGTGCACATCCCCAGGACATTTGACACAAGGCAACTATGAATGAAGCCTATGTGTTTTGGTATAATCCTTGATTTCCATTTATGATTTTGTGGAAATTACGTTTGATTTTTAGTGAATTGTTTTAGAAAATAATTTTTTAAAGTTAATGCTTGTATTAATATGTCCTGATTGCTTTTGTTTTTGATTATTTGTGACTGGTTTTAACCCTTTAAATATTGTTTTAAAAGTAATATTGTTTTAATTAATCAACCATTTGTGAAAATTTTTATGATAATCAATATGATGTTTATTGTTTGCTTTTCCCCCTCCTTCTCCTATCCTTTCTTTTCCTTCTCTCATTCTCTTTTTCCTCTCTCTGTCGTCCCTATTTTTCCGGGTTATACCACCAATGTATGGCGAGTTCTGCAGACTCATCAATGATGCTCCAGAGTTCTGCTGATGAAGATCCCTCAAGACAATTGTGAGTCATGGGGTCATGTGAGAGTCTGTCCGAATTTTCCCTCATCTGCCTCATGATCGTCATTGGGGGACCACTGAAGAGAAGACCCCCCCTGTCTTAAATCTCTGGCTCCAAGGGAGAAAGTCATGTGCCTGAGACCTGAGAGTGTTGCTAAGCCATTGTTCTCACAGGTGTTGTTTTCTGTGTGCTACACTGAGCCCAAGGAGAAGAAGAAGGGGCACCGTGCCCTTTGTGCAACAACAGCCTTGGGAGCTGTCCCACCTCTCGGCCTGCCTGGACTTCTCCTGAGTTTCAGGTGGTCCCCCCACAGAAGACCCTCACCTGTTTTACAACCACCGGGACAGACAGACTGAGATGGAAGGAGCCTCTCCATCAAGGACTGAGACATGGAACCCCCATGTGAAAAGGCCCCTCTGCTCCTTCCAAGGACTGGCACTGAAACCCCCAGCCCGGGGCAGGTGTGTGGGGGAGGCAAGCTGACCAAAGCGAGATGTTTGCCTGCAGGTTGTGACCGCTGCACCAAGAAGACAATGGCTCTCGCTTACTGCTGAGAGCATGGACTACCTGTTACATCTATTCCTTATTGTATCTGTATCCCCCCCTCGCAATTTCCAATAGAGTTATCATAATAAAAACCTCTGAGTGAGCGAGAGACTTTGAGATCTCCCCGACACAACAGGCGGGTCCTCGACTGGACTGGATCAAAGGACTTCATCTCTACGTTTGTTATCTCTATCCCCCTCTTTCTCTCTCTCTCTCTCTCTTTTGTCTCTCTCTTCCTCTGTCTTTTTCTCTCCCTTAATCCCTCTATCGCATTTTGCTGTGGTCATTCAAAAAAGGTGCATTTGTTTCGATTATCATTGCAAACCCCCTTGTACCGTGTCGGTTCTTTTTGCACCCTGAGATCAAATCCATGAACCATCATGAAACCCATCAGTGAGGATGGATCGTGACACCCCCCGAGGACCCCTCCCCAAATTCCCCCAGGCACCCTCAGACCCCACTAAAACCCCCTCAAGTTCCCCCCAGACCCTCCCAAAATCCCCCCCAAACCTCCTCAAGACCCCTTCCCAAATTCCCCTCACGACCCCTCCAGGACCCCTCACCTGTCCCTGCGCCTCCTCAGCAGCTCCCGGAGCCCCCCGTCCTCTCCCAGCGCCTCCCCCGCTCTCTCCAGCGCCTCCCGCAGGACCCGCCCGAGCCCGGGGCGGCTCCCGGGGGTCCCTGAAGGGGTCCCGGGGGGCGGGGCGGGGGAGAGGGGGTGCCCGCTCCATGCCCGGTCCCGGGGTCAGGGGGCGCTGCTTCCAGCTCGGCTCTGATTGGCTGGAGCAGCACGGGGAGGGCGGGAGTTGCTGGGGGAGACGCCCGGTGATTGGTCAGTTCAGGTCGAGAGAGGCGTGAATAGCTGAGAGGAGGAACGTGGTGATTGATTGTTAGGTGAGAGAGGTGGGCGCGTCTGAGGGGAGGCATGCAGTGATTGGTTGGATCGGTGCACAGAGAGGTTGGTGTTCCCGAGGGGAGACCCGCGGTGATTAGGTGGTTTGAAGGAGGGAGCGCTGCTATTGGCTGGGAAAATATCCAGGATTTTTAAGGGAACATTCCCGGTTTTTTGGGGGAAAACTCTCGGATTTTTCAGGAAAAATGCCCGATTTTTGCAGGAAAAACATTCCCGGAGCTTTTGACCCTACGTGACCCCACATAACTAAAAAAAACCCAAAACACTTGAAAAAACCCCGAAATAACCCCAAACAACCCCAAACAATACCTAGAAATCCCACAAATAACCCCAAACAAATCCAAATAACCCTCCAAAAAAGGAAAAAACTCCCCTAAGTTAAAGCCATAAAACTCCAAATGATATCAAGCACACCGATAAAAAACCCCATATATACCAACATTAACCCCAAGAACCCCAAGTAATTCCAAATAAACCCACATAAACACAAATAAGCCCAAACAAAATACTAATACTAATACTTCCAAATAAACCCAAATAATTCCAAATAACCCCAAAAAAACAGAAATAAACCAAGTAAAACCCAAGAGAAACCCCAAATAATCCATCAATAACCCCAAAAAACCACCAAACAAACCCAAATAAACCTCAAGTAACCCCAGTTCCTCCCGTCTCCAGGCCCAAACAGATCCCAACCAATCAGAACGCGCAGCACTGATGACGATCCAGTTGCTGGGATCAAAGCCAGCGCACTGGCCCCGCTTAGCGATTTTCAGCCAATCAGCGCCCGGCCCGACTCTGACTCATCACTTGCCAGCCACAGGCCAAGGCCTCTCACTGAGGGAAATACTCAGAGACCGCGCGGGGTAATTTCCAGCCAATCAGAGCACGTCTCGCTGATGACTCATCAGTGGCCAGGATCGGAATTTGGGGAGGGGGGGGAAGGTGACCCTGGGGATGGGCTGGGGACCCCAAAGTAATCCAAAACGGGGTCGGCAGCCCAAAACGGAGAAGGAGGGGCCTGGAGTCCCTAAAATTAAAAACGGGGGAGGGGACTGGGGGAATGATTGGAAAGGGGAGGGAGAGTGGGGAAAAGAGGGTCGGAACCCCAAAATTGAGCTGGGAGGGGAATGGGACCCCCAAATTGACCTGGGAGGGGAATGGAACCCCCAAATTAAGCTGGGATGGGTATGGGGTCCCAAAACTGAGCTGGGAGGGGGATTGGACACCCCAAATTGAGCTGGGAGGGGGGTTGGACCCCCAGATAGGATTAAGCCAATTTTTTTCAAGGAATATGTAAAGTACTTCATGGATATGCAACAAGGCCATGAATATGGAACGGGTTGATGTAATGGGAGAGAAGGACCAAGGCCAAATGTTCTTATGGCCACCAAGACCCCCAGGTTATTTTCGGAGAAAATCCCTTAATTAATCTGGTTTTAATTACATCAGCCTGTTGCCTATTCATAGACCCTCATGCACATCCATAAACTAATCTACATACTTCCAGAACTACTTTACATGGCCCGTCTTTGGGGGTGTCTCCCCATTTCAGGAGGCTCCACTGAAATGGAAAAGGAAAACCCCCTCCCTTTGATGATGATAACGATGATGATGATTATTATGATTATTACTATTATTATAATAATTATTTTTAAAATAAGGGGTTCTCAGGCAAAGATATGGGAGCAGAAATAACAGTTCTTTATTAGGAAAATTAAAAATACAAATGCAGTAGTACAAACAAAAAAAGACAGTGACACAGTCAGAATCCTATGGGGATCTAGTGAAAAAGGTTGATCATCTCGAAATCCAGTAGGAAAAGATTTATCCTCTGGGAATCCAGTTGGAAAAGACTGATCCTTTGGGAACCCAGTGGGAAAAGGGCTGATCCTTTGGGAATCCATTTCTTAACTCCCAAAGGCAGGGCAAAGGCAGGGCTGTGGAGTTTTTATAGGGCATGCCAAGGGTGGAGTTGGGGTTTGGGTCAGGGGAGGAGTTCTTAGCAACACAAGAACGGTGAGATCAAATTCCTGCCTCTTAGCAACAGCAGCACTTCACACAGAACGTGTACCCAAATTCTGAATTCCCTCAAAAATACCTGAGAAATTATGCAATGTCAGATGTATTCGATGAATTTCCTTCATTTAAACCAGTTTTGGGTGTTTTTAAATGATGAAGGTGAAGCAGAGGAAAATTAAGGCCAAATGAAAAGGCGAAGCAGCCAGGTGTGTTCCCAACATGGATAACAGGGAATGTGAGTGACCAGGGCTGTGCCCAAAGTGCCTCCTCCAGTGGGGGATGGAGCTGGAGCAGCGCACGAAGCTCTGCCTGCACTCGGGGCACTCGCAGGGCTTCCCTTAGTGGTGCCTCCGTTGGTGTTTGGTCAAGCTAGAGCTGCTGTAGAAGCTCTTCCCACACTGGGGACACTCGTAGGGCCTCTCCCCGGTGTGGATGCGCCGGTGGGTGATGAGGGTGGAGTTGTGCTTGAATCCCTTCCCACAGTCGGGGCATTGGAAGGGCCTCTCCTCTCTGTGACTCTGATAGTGCAGGAGGAGATAGGAGCTTCTTGTAAACCTCTTCCCACACTTGGAACACTCGTAGGGCCTCTCCCCAGTGTGGATCCTCTGGTGCACAATCAGGTGGCAGTTCCACCTGAAGCTCTTCCCACACTCCTCGCACGTGTGGGGCTTCTCCCCATCATGGAGCTGCTCATGGAGCATCAGCTCCGAGCTCTGGCTCCGTCTCCGGCCGCCTTCCCGGCCCAGGCTGGCTCTTTCCCCCTCAGATCCCCGCCGGCTGCGTTTGCAGCCCCTCCTCGTGCGGCATCTCCGGGGCTTTTCCTCCCCGTTGGCTTCCTGCGCCGTAGAGCCGCTCAAAACGGCCTCTTCCACCAGGTTCTGCCGTGGGCATTTGTCCTCCCTGCTCTCCATGCTCAGCTCCTGCTCTGGGGGAGGAAGGACAAGGACAGGATGGGATTTGCCTCCGTGCCACAGGCAAGGGCAAGGAGATCCCCCAGGGCTGAGCTGCAGCCGGGGCCGTGCTGGGCTGGGAGATGGAGCAGCACAGAGGGGAAAGGGGCACTGACTTCCTCCTCACCTGCCTCAGTGTCCCAGGGCATCTTCCTCTTCCTCACAGCCTCCCTGGAGTTGGCAATGGGCAATCCTGGTTTGGGGAAAACAAGGGATGAGAGCGTTTGTAGGAGTGTCGGGGGGTAGGACGGTTGGGACGGACGGAGACAAGAGAGCTCTGCAGCCAGGGCGTGGAACTTGCGGTTTATTGCAAAGGGCCTGGGTGCAGGGCCCTGCTTGGAGCTGCCAGGCACAGCTCGGAGCAGGCCCGAGAGAAGAGAGGGGTAGAGAGGGTGAGAGGGTACGAGAGTAAGAGGAGAAGAGCGTAAGGGAGTAAGGGTGCCGTTACAATACAATAAATTTTCTTCTGTGTTGAATATTCTATTTCTCACCAACCAATCTAGTACAAGATACAAATCCTGGAGCATTTACATACAGCCTGTAAAAGTCATTACATCACCATACTGTGTTACATTTTCAACCTTAAAAACTCCTCTTTGGACCCCTTCTGCTGAGCTAGTAAGGGCTGCTCTGACCCTTGGACCTGTCTGCAAGCAGAGGGAATTGTTTCATCAAAAGGGGAATTACCTTCAGTGGGGCCATACCATTGTTTTCCAGTTGTTCACTAACTGAGGTATCTCAGAGCTTGCTTTCATTTCAATCTTCCTTACACTTTTTATGTTCACAAAATCTTTTGCCAGACAATCGTATTTATAAGGCTTTCTTGTTTCATCTTCCCCAAATCACATTGAGTTTGAAGGTCCCTCTCCCCAAGCCCATCTCTACAAGTCACTGGCCATCAGGGCTCCGGAAAAACCTCACAAACACCAAGATTCAGCCCTGAAAAAGCCTCCCAGGAGTTCCCCATCCCTGGTCCCTCCCCTCTGGTGTTCGGAGGTTCCCCCCTGTCCCAGCTGTTGGGGTCACGCTTGGATTGAGGGTCCCCCTTCTCCTCGGTGCCCGCGCTGCCCAGGCTGCTGGCAGTCCCAGCAATGCCAAAAGCTCCCCCCGCTTCGCTCTCCCCATTTCGGGATGCCGGGGCTGTTTGGGCTCCCGGGCTCCCTTCTCCCCTCATTCTCTGCTCTGGGCTGTGAATGAGACGAGGGCTGGTTGTCCCAGACCTGCCAAGTGAGTGCTGGAGTCTCCCACGCTGCGTTTCCAACTTTCCTCGAGGGAAGCAGCCAGTAAAGAGACACAGCGAGTGAGGAGTGAGAGAATCCCCCGGGGTAGCTGGGACTGGGTCTCAGAGAGGGGCTGGACCCCTCGGAGCAAGGGAGCAGAGGAGTTTCTGAGCCCAATCCACTAGGAAATGGGACGAAAGGGGCTCCTAAAAATTCTGTTGGACTGAGGGATAAGAGCGCCCAAGAGCATCCAGAATTAAAACCTGCTGCGTTGAAGAATTAACATTCTAAGAGCATTCACGTTTGAGCAAAATTCTGCTGGATTGAGGATATGCTCAAGAGCATCTGGGGTTGGGCAGCACAGCTGGGTTGAGGGATATCCAAGAGCACCAGGACTGGCCAGAAACACCTAAACTTGTAATAGGTGATGTGAAAGTGTAGTATATGGTAGAGATAATTCATGCTATTAATGTATAAAATATTGTAAACTCCACACTAAGTCTCTTGACCATCCTGGCCAGGAGCAGTGTTATATTCATATACATCTAGTTCCTGGACTTGGTTGAGACAAACATCGGGGTTTTTAATGAAAGAACAGAAGCTTCCAGGGCGATAATCGCTGCCTTCCCCGGGTCACCAGGTCCACCCAAGAGTGATTAACGCCTCCTTGATTACAGCTACCACAATGATCCACAGCCCCACCCTGATGCATGTGAATGCTGACTTCCCCGGAGTCTACTGACAACATCAGACACCGGGACTGAGTCTTTGTCCACCTCTGCACAGGTAAAGCCAAGGTTATGCATGGGAAATGACACAAAAGAACATTCGGTCATCTCTGCCTCGAGCAGAATAAACTGTAAAAGAACTCGCTGTGTCAGGCAGCATTTGTGAACAGGGGGAGACTCTGACATTTGCAGGTCAGATCCGTGTTCACCCAGCACCGAACCTGGGCTCGACGCTGACCCTTGGCTGTGCTGGTTTTGACAACCGAACTTCAGTCTCACAGACAAATTAATAAATCTTCGCTAAATTTTCCTATAAGTTTGGCTCTCGATTTGATAATTTATAACAAAAGGTACCTTATTGTTGTCTTGTTGTGTGTGAGAGAGAGTCACACACAAAATCAGCCTCAGCTTCCCGGGCGGGTGGGAAGGGGGGCTGTGGAAAGAGGAGTGTGTGACCCACAAATAAGCCATTGTTCTCCTGGCGTGTGGGGGCTGTGGCATAAGGTACAGGTGACCTGCAAACGGGCCATTGTCCCCAGGGCGTGTGAGGGGCCGTGGCTAAAGAGTGTGAGTGACACACAAATCAGCCCCACAGGGGAACGGCACCGGAGGCAGCAGAGTCAGGGCCCTCCCAGGAGGCCCGGAGATACTGAGACCCAGAGGCCACCCCAAGGCCAGGGGGGGCCACAGGGACCCGCGATTCTCTGTCAACAGGGATCCACTCTGTGTCCTGAGGGCGGGAAAGAATGTGTGGAAGTGAGTGAGAAATAAAAGTGAGTGAATGTAGACGGATGAAAGTACAGGTAATGTAGATTCTGTATTTTAACCTTCACTATATCTCCTTGGAGGGAGGTGTATTGTAATGAAAGTAGTGTGAGGAAAAGCTCTTTTATTTTTGTGTGTGTAGTTGAAAGAAAAGTGGTATTCAGGTTGTTAGTGAAAGTGAAAAACAGAGGCAGAAGATGAATAGATAAGATCATGAAAAATGAGAAAGAAAACCAGTAAGTTGGATACAGGGGAAAAAATGAAAAATAAAACAGTCCTTTGGGAGTTATGTTACCTAACAGAGATACAAGCCCTTGCAAAAGGAGAAAATACAGGGTATGTAGTAGTTGATGGGGAAAACATGCAAACTACAGAAAAAGGGAAATTAACCTTAAATTACTAAGCTCAGTCTTGTGAATTATATACTTTAAATAGAGCACTAGAATATTTAACACAAAATAAAGGAACTATATATACTGATTCAAGGTATGCCTTTAGAGTAGTACATACGTGCAAAAAATTTGGAAAGGAAAAAAGATTACTTAATTCAAGAAGAAAAGGACTAGTACATGAGGAACTTATTTTAGAGGTTTTAGAGGCATTAAAATAACCTAAAAGAGGTAGCTATAGTACATGTTAAGGAACCCCAGAACAGAAAGACCCCAGAAAGAAGAGGAAATAATTTGGCAGATCACAAAGCTAAGGATGCAGCAGAAAATGGAGATAAAAGAGTTATGTTAATATTAGCTCCAAACCAGGAAAAACTGGAAATTCCAAAGTTTAGGGAAGCTGAGAAAAAAGAATTAAACAAGATAGGAAGTGAACAAGATAAATCAGGGAAATGGAAACTTCTTGATAGAAGATAATTTCTAAATAAAATGTGCTTCTAGGAAAATATTAGAAGACATGCATCAGAAAACCCACTTAGGCACTCAAGCTTTGTGCAATCATTTTTTAAGGAACTATGGGTGCACTGGGATTCTCAGAGTAGCCAAGCAAGTAACTGAAAGATGCTTAATTTGCCAAAGGATAAATAAAAAGGTGATGAGAAAAACAACATTAGGAGGTCGTGAGTTAGCTCGGTAGCCATTTCAATGTATCCAAGCAGAAGTTTGGATTTGTTAGGTCCTGTGTTTTTTTGTAAAAAATAAAACCCATTTAATCTAGAAGAAAGAGAATATGCCATGTTAGACAGGAGATTTCAGGAGAATAAAAATCTTTAAAGTATCAGAAAGCTCCGAGAAGAAAACAAGAAAAGAAAAAGGGGAAATGAAAGGGAAGGCAACAAGAGCAAAACTCAGAAAGAGAGTGGGATCCTCGGCAGCTCTTGCCCCCTCCGTTCGCGGCCCAGGCGCCTGTCCCGGGTCCCGGCTCGCTGCCCGCCTCAGCTCCGCCTGCCCCGCTTTCCATCCCAGGTGCGGCCTCACTGCCCAGGGCAGCTCCACCTGCCCCGGCGCTCTCGCTCAATTTGTGTGCCCTGCTCCCACTGCCTGGCCCGCGGCCGCTCTGCCGCCCATGCTGGGCAAGATGGGGGTTGCTCTGTCCTGCCGCCTGCTCCGAGCTCACCGCGCCCACCGCACCCAGGGGGGGTCCCAGCCATCCCATCCCCGCCTGCCCTGCCCGTGCCACCTGCGCTGGGCACCGCCGCTGCTGCCGGGCTCTCCCACCTGCCTTTGCTCTGCCGGGAGCTGCCGGATCAGCCGCCATCAGCCATCTGGGGGCTGCCCACGCTCCGCCTCGGGCTCCACGGGAAGATCCCCCTCTGCCGATTCCGGCAGCAGACCCTGCCCACACTCCCACCGAGCCTCGGCGGGATATCCTCTCCTGACCCCGTCCTGCTCTGAGTTACGTCCCCTTGGGAACCACAGCTCCGGCTGTTCAGGGAAACTCTTTCTCTCTCTACAGGAAGCACCTTACCAAAACGGTAGGAGTTCAGTTAAAAGGCAGCCCTCTCCAAATTCTTTGCCAAAACACGGGAGAAAGGCCATAGAAGGGAAAAAAGTGAAAGAGTTAGATGAAGGGATTGCTCTATTTCCGTTCAGAGGTTCCCATGGGAGGGATGCGCTGCCCCGCCCCGCGGGAGCCACCAGCGCCCCTGCCGGCCGTGCCCGGAACTGCACCCAAGGGGAAAGCGCCGCAGCCCAAAGGCCGGGACTGGCTCCGGGCTCTGTTTGCTGTCAGTGCCGCAGCTGTTGCTGTTTGTTTGCTTTATTATACACACTAGTAAAGAACTGGTATTCCCATTCCCCTATCTTTGCCTGAGAGCCCCTTCATTTCACTAGTCTAAAAATTAAGAGGGAGGAGGTTTGCATTCTCCATTCCATGAGAGGCTTTTTCTGCCTTCCCGAGCAGACACCTCTATTGTAAAGCAAGACAAGCACCCACAGGCACTGAGGGGGCTGCAGGAGGGGCACAAGAAGGCCCTGCAGCACTTGGGCACAAAGGCACAGCAGATGAGTGCAAGAAGGGAGCAGCAAAAGGCCAAGCTGAAGGCAAAGGCCAGGGCACAGTTCCTACAGCCCCTGAGGGATCAACCCCAGCGCCCAAGGGGGCCCCAGCACCCAGGGCACGGGCTCGGCCACAAGCACCTGGCACAGGCATTGCCCTCCTCGGCAGGGGAGAGCCCACCCAAACAGCCCCTGGCAAGGAAGCAGGGCTCCAGCTGCAGGGCACAAGGACACTGCAAGCACAGACAGCAGCACCCTCAGCACCAGCAAGTCCACCCCTTGATGGACATGGATTGGCAAGGCTGTCACAGCTCCCATCACACCAGGGACCCTCCACACTGCAGCCCTTGAGAACATTCAGGGTGGGTCTGCATTGAGAGGAGGCATTTCCTGATGGACACAGGGGCCTCTCAATCCTCTCTGAATCTTAGACCTAAAGGGGAAAATAGTAACGGAATATTTTAATTTTTGAGGGAATGGGTGGGAAAGATTAGCAGGTATGATTTCTTCAACCACTATTAGAAGCTGGAGGGGATAGTTTTGAATAACATGAATTACCTTTTCTTTCTCCTGTGATTGCAATTACCTAGGAAGGAATTTGAGAGCTGGATTTTAATACTGTAAAAGGGGATACAGACGCTAGTTCTATTCAACCTTTGTGCCAAAATCTGACAAGGCCCATGCTGAAGTGAACCCAGAAGTGTGGGCAGCCTCAGGGAAATAGGGAAAATTAGATATGGAGCCTCTACAAATTACTTTAAAGAAACCAGGACAAGCAATATGCTGTTCCAAGAGAGGGAAGGAAGGGCTCACAGCCTGGTACTGAGTCCCTGTTAAAGGCAGGGCTTTTGGAGCCAAGGATGGCTCCCTACAACACTCCTATCCTGCCAGTCAACGAACTGGATGGATGGACAGGAGGAGGAATCACAGAATTTTCAAGTGCTAAAATGACGATTAACTGAGGTGGCTGGCCTGGACCTTCCACACTGTCCTGGTTTAGGACAAATTAGGGGAAATCTCCAAGAGGGAGCCCCCCAGAACAAAACAAACCTCCAACCACCCCTCCCCCAACACCGGGTTCGGGGAGGAATTTCTCGGAGGAGCAAAGTGGAAAACAAAACCTATTTATTTACAAGTAACAAAAGAACACTCCCCAACACAAGAAAAGAAAAAGGGACCAGACTGTGTTGTGGAGGGCGCCGAATCTTCTCTAGCAGGCTTCGGGTGTCCTGGAGCTTGCAGGTCAGGATCCGGAGCCGGTCCAGTATCTTCAGGGGAGGGTAAGAAAGAGAGAGAGAGAACAAAAGAAAAAGGAAAAAAAAAACAGCGCAAAAGCAAAAAGCAAGCAAGCAAGCAAGCAAGCAAGCAGCAGCTAGCGAAAGCCAAGCAGCCAAAGCCAAAAGCCAAAAAGTGCCTGGTCACACCCCCCCCCCCCCCCCTCCTCTCTTCCCCATCCCGCCACAGCCAGACTGCCGGGGGGGGGGGGGTTGGGGGAAAAGGCACAGCTGCCAGATATAACACACGATATTGGGATAAAGGCTGTCACCCCACGACACTCCACCCCTTATCCCATATCGTGAACATACAATAAAAAACATTCATTTCACTTACTCACACCTTTTGACACTTACGCATTCCTCTCATCTTACTTGCTCAAACCTTTGACACTTACAGTTTCCTTCTGTCTCACATTCAACAAACAATGACAGTCATATATGAGTCTCATCCCACAATCAGGTCTCCCTGAGGTACACACCGTGTTGTTCCATCTTTCTGCATTATCCACCATGTATTACCTGGTCCTTGAGCAAAGACAATCCCACGGATGGGTTTGTCTGTACTCGAGGCAGGGTTGATCCATACTGTCTTTCCCAACAAACCTCTGACATGGGCCACTGGGGCTTTATCCCCATCTACTATATTAAGGAGCTCAGACTGAGCAGGACCCGCTCGGTTGGTGGAACCTCGAGTGTTAACTAACCAGGTAGCCTTTGCCAAATGCTGCTCCCAGTTTTTTAAAGACCCCCCTCCCAATGCCTTTAAGGTGGTTTTTAACAATCCATTGTACCTTTCCACCTTCCCTGCAGCTGGTGCATGATAGGGGATATGGTATACCCACTCGATGCCATGTTCCCTAGCCCAAGTATTAATAAGATTGTTTTTAAAATGAGTTCCATTATCCGACTCAATTCTTTCGGGAGTACCGTGCCTCCAAAGGACCTGCTTCTCAAGGCCCAAGATAGTGTTACGGGCTGTAGCATGGGACACAGGGTAGGTTTCCAACCATCCTGTGGTGGCTTCTACCATGGTTAGTACATGGCGCTTGCCCTGGCGTGTCTGGGGCAGTGTGATGTAATCAATCTGCCAGGCCTCCCCGTATTTGTACTTAGACCACCGCCCCCCATACCAGAGGGGCTTCAGTCGCTTGGCCTGCTTAATGGCAGCGCATGTCTCACAGTCACGAATAACCTGAGAGATACTGTCCATGGTTAGATCCACCCCTCGGTCTCGTGCCCACTTATAGGTGGCATCTCTACCCTGGTGGCCTGAGGCATCGTGGGCCCATCGTGCTAAGAATAACTCTCCCTTATGCTCCCAGTCGAGATCTATCTTCAACTCCCCTATCTTTGCAGCCTGATGTACTTGCTGGTTGTTTTGCTGCTCTTCATTAGCTCTACTTCTGGGGACATGGGCATCTACATGGCGAACCTTCACAGGTAACTTCTCTAACCGAGTAGCGATATCCTTCCACTCTTCCGCAGCCCAAATTGGTTTTCCTCTGCGCTGCCAGTTGGCCTCTTTCCATCTCTTCAGCCATCCCCATAGAGCGTTGGCTGCCATCCAAGAATCGGTATACAAATAGAGCCTTGGCCACCTCTCTCTCTCTGCAATACCTAGGGCCAGTTGAATAGCTTTGATTTCAGCAAATTGACTGGATTCACCCTCTCCTTCAGTAGCCTCTGCAACCCGTCGAGTGGGACTCCATACAGCTGCTTTCCACCTCCGTTTCATCCCTATGACACGACAAGAACCATCAGTGAATAGGGCGTAACGTGTTTCTTCTACTGGCAACTGATTGTATGGCGGAGCTTCCTCAACCCGGGTCACTGGCTCTTGCTCCTCATCTGCGACACTAAAGCTTTCACCTTCGGGCCAATTTGTAATTATTTCTAGAATCCCAGGGCGATTTAACTTCCCAATCCGAGCGCGCTGCGTAATGAGGGCAATCCACTTACTCCAAGTAGCACTGGTGGCATGGTGGGTAGAGGGAACCTTTCCTCTGAACATCCATCCCAGCACCGGTAGTCGGGGTGCGAGAAGGAGTTGTGCCTCTGTACCAATCACCTCTGAGGCGGCTTGGACTCCTTCATAGGCAGCCAAGATTTCCTTTTCTGTTGGAGTATAGTTATCTTCAGACCCCCTGTAGCTCCGACTCCAAAATCCCAATGGTCGGCCTCGGGTCTCGCCAGGTAGCTTTTGCCAAAGGCTCCAGGACAGACCATGGCTCCCGGCTGCAGAGTAGAGCACGTTCTTCACATCTGGTCCTGTCCTGACTGGACCAAGGGCTACAGCATGAGCGATCTCCTGCTTGATCTGGACAAAAGCTTGCTGCTGCTCAGGGCCCCAATGGAAGTCGTTCTTCTTGCGGGTAACCAGATAAAGGGGTCTCACAATCTGACTATACTCAGGGATGTGCATCCTCCAGAAACCTATAGCACCTAAGAAAGCCTGTGTCTCCTTCTTATCAGTTGGTGGGGACATAGCAGTGATTTTGTTAATAACATCCGCAGGAATCTGACGCCGTCCATCTTGCCACTTCACCCCCAAGAACTGAATTTCTCGGGCAGGTCCCTTGACTTTGCTCTTCTTAATGGCAAATCCGGCGTCCAGGAGAATATGAATTATCTTCTCTCCTTTCTCAAACACTTCTATTGCCGTGTTCCCCCAAACAATGATATCGTCAATATATTGTAAATGTTCTGGAGCCTCACCCTCTTCTAGTGCAGCCTGGATCAGTCCATGACAGATGGTAGGACTGTGTTTCCACCCCTGGGGCAATCGGTTCCAGGTGTACTGCACTCCCCTCCATGTAAAAGCAAACTGAGGCCTGCATTCTACTGCCAGAGGGATGGAGAAAAACGCGTTAGCTATATCAATGGTCGCGTACCACTTTGCTGCCTTGGACTCCAGCTCGTACTGCAGTTCCAGTATGTCCGGTACAGCCGCACTCAGTGGTGGAGTCACTTCATTCAAGGCACGATAGTCCACAGTCAATCTCCATTCTCCGTCAGATTTTCGCACGGGCCAGATAGGGCTGTTAAAGGGTGAGTGGGTTTTACTGACCACCCCTTGGCTCTCCAGCTCTCGAATCATCTTGTGGATGGGGATCACAGCATCTCGATTCGTCCGGTACTGCCTGCGGTGCACTGTTGAGGTGGCAACTGGCACTCGCTGCTCCTCTACCTTCAAAAGTCCTACTGCAGATGGGTCCTCTGATAGTCCAGGCAAGGTATTCAATTGTTTAATACCCTCTATCTCAACTGCAGCTATTCCAAAAGCCCACCTGAATCCCTTAGGATCTTTGTAATAGCCATTCCGGAGAAAGTCTATGCCCAAAATACACGGAGCCTCTGGACCAGTCACAATTGGATGTTCCTGCCACTCCTTCCCAGTCAAGCTCACCTCAGCTTCCAACAACGTCAACTGTTGTGATCCCCCCGTCACTCCAGCAATGGAAACAGGTTCTGTCCCCAAGTGTTCCGATGGCATTAAGGTACATTGTGATCCAGTGTCAACCAATGCTTCATAGGCTTGTGGCTCTGATGTGCCAGGCCATCTGATCCACACCTTCCAAAAAACCCGGTTCTCCCGTGCCTCTTCCTGGCTGGAGGCAGGGCCCCTCTAAGCCAGATTGTCCTTCTTTCCTTGGGCATATGCCTTAGAAGTTCCTTCAAGGGGATCGGACATGTCATCGTCATCGTCATACTTAACATCTTGGCTATGAGTGACCGGAGCTGCTATCTTTCTGGTTATACTTTCTCTTCTCTTCAAATCATGCACCCGTTGTGCCAAAACAGCGGTGGGTTTTCCATCCCATCTCCTCATGTCTTCTCCAGACTCACGCAGGAAAAACCATAACTCAGCCCGTGGGATGTACCTTCTCTCCCCATCAAAGGAGCGCCGGCGTTGGACACCAGGGCTTCTAATTTGTACGGCTGAGATTTGAATAAGGTCCTCCTTAATCTCTTCCCGGAGTTTCTTATGATTCTCCTCTATTTTGTCTTCTAGTTTCTGCAGTCGAGTTTCCACTGCTGCAATTCTGGCATGAGTTGGGCCATGCACAGCATCTGCATACGCTCGAAGCTTCTTTGCCATATCGAGCACAGTCTCATATGTATCATCTCGCTTCATTATTGCTAGGGCGGAAGCGTATTCAGGTGGCCCAAGTCGCACAAGTTTCCTCCACATTATCGGAGTGCATGGTACCAGGTCCGGATTCCTAGTTGTTGTGTCATCTGAGAAAACGAGCTCTGCGACCGCCATCTCTCTCAGGCGTTGGATCCCCTGTTCTATGGTCTTCCACCGTGTCTGCTGCATATAGAGATCATCCGTACACAGGTACCGTTCTGCTACGCTTCTTAGGACCCGTTCCCAGAGGCTGTGAGGGTTAGCCCCCCTCATCACACCTTGATCGATGGCAGGATCATGTGACAGGGATCCCAAATGCCTCACTTCAGTACCATCCAAAATCGTAACCTCCCCTGCAGCATCCCAAAGGCGGACTAACCAACTAATAATAGATTCGTCAGGTTGTCGGCTGTAATCCTTTCTTAGGCCTCTGAGGTCCTTCAGAGAAAAGGAGTCAATATTGGCTCCAGATTCTGTGCCCCTTGATGTGGCCTCTGATTTTGGTGAGGGTCCTTCTTCTGCATCATCGTCATCATCCTCCACCTTCCGATCGGTCTTGCCTTTACACTTTCCACCTCTTGTATTAGCTGCAACAGCCATGGTTTGGGGCCTATTGTCTGATTCAGCTGCTAGCCTGGAGCCTGGGATGTTAGCTGCAGCCTGGGTCACTGGGATAGTAACCAACTTATCTCCCTGTTCCCTTTCTGCTATCTGCTGCTCCACAGTATCTAGCAGAGTACGGTAAACAAACGCCAAGGCCCAGCTCACTGCAGTAATCCTTTCTTCCTTAGTATTACCATGGCACTTCTCCCTCAAATACTTTGCCACCTCGACTGGATTCTGAATTTGATCAGATGGAAAGTCCCAGTCTATAGGATCAGAAAATTCCTTTAAAGTCTGGCCCATATATTCCCATTTCCCACTCCAGTCAAGATTTTTCCTGCTTTGTTTTACTCCTGAATCAGGAGTCTCTCTAACCCCTCTAGAAATCTCAGCTTTCATTTTATATACACTCCAGACAGTATAGACAAGGCTTAATAAATTAAATGCCAGAAAGATGGTTTCTTTCAAACTCAGGGGAAAGTCAGTATTTTCTAATAGAGATGTCAACAATTTGTAGGAGAAGAAGGAAGACAAAGGCTGAAAAGCCCCTTCCTCTTCTTCTCCCCAAACAAACTGAGTACACAGCCATGACAACAATCCATACATTCCTGAAATAAAGTCCAGCACTGTTATCCGACACATCATCACACATAAGGCCAGCACAATGATTATTCTGGTTAGTGCCCCCCGCTTACAAAAGCTACTTATTAGGGACAACATCAGAGCTATTTTGGGGTAAGGAAATAACCCTAGGGACCACAAAGGTATTAAAACTTCAAAAGCCCCTAGGGACCAGAAAAACAGGCAAGCTTCCACTCCAAATGACATTATGAATCACCAATATGCCCACAAAACAACCAAAACCAAAATATTATTGTTATAGGTTTTTTTTCCACTGTTTTTGGCCTCCGCTTTCCCGGCCAACGCACCAAAAATCTATTGTCCTGGTTTAGGACAAATTAGGGGAAATCTCCAAGAGGGAGCCCCCCAGAACAAAACAAACCTCCAACCACCCCTCCCCCAACACCGGGTTCGGGGAGGAATTTCTCGGAGGAGCAAAGTGGAAAACAAAACCTATTTATTTACAAGTAACAAAAGAACACTCCCCAACACAAGAAAAGAAAAAGGGACCAGACTGTGTTGTGGAGGGCGCCGAATCTTCTCTAGCAGGCTTCGGGTGTCCTGGAGCTTGCAGGTCAGGATCCGGAGCCGGTCCAGTATCTTCAGGGGAGGGTAAGAAAGAGAGAGAGAGAACAAAAGAAAAAGGAAAAAAAAAACAGCGCAAAAGCAAAAAGCAAGCAAGCAAGCAAGCAAGCAAGCAAGCAGCAGCTAGCGAAAGCCAAGCAGCCAAAGCCAAAAGCCAAAAAGTGCCTGGTCACACCCCCCCCCCCGCCCCCCTCCTCTCTTCGCCATCCCGCCACAGCCAGACTGCCGGGGGGGGGGGTTGGGGGAAAAGGCACAGCTGCCAGACATAACACACGATATTGGGATAAAGGCTGTCACCCCACGACACACACGGGGAAAAAGAATTTGAATTATAGGTGGATGTTAAACAGGGTCATGCCAAAGGAATTCTTGAGCTAAAATGCTTCACCCAGTGGCCAGAAAGTGGCCTCATTGCAAAATTGTGCAGCCACAGCTTTCATGGGAACTGTGGCCTGAAAACTGATGACAACAGGACGATCTCCTAGAGTTCAAGTCTGGCATCAAGGTAAAGCTCTGACAACCAAAACAGCCTGTAAATGGATGAGCAAGGCTTGGTTATTACAGTATGAAACTTGTTCAGTGGCACAGGAGGATTTAGAACTGAGGACAGGGCAAGGGTTCAACGCAGCCTCCTGTTTGAACAGCCAGGAGAGGGGCTGGCAAGGAACCCAGGACTGCACTCAAGGGACACAGCTCCAGACCCAGGCTGGGACAGATTGATGATGGGACATTCCCTGGCATGAGGGAGAAAATGTGTTTGTGGATGGCTCTGCAAGGGCAGCAGAAGGGAAAAGAGCTACAAGACAGGCTGTTATTAAGGAAGGGCAATCAGACACTGCGCAGGTCACCGCCCCATGCTCAGCTCAACCCGCGCAGCTCTGGGTGCTTGTGAGAGCCTGGCACTGGAATGCCCTGAGCAGGAAGGCTTCAATATCTTCTGCTGACACCATGGCACCTAACAGGGGGGCAAAAGCAATTCTCACTGCTTCAGCAACCACTGGAGCAGATATCAAGGCACATTCTCCCACAGCAAGCTGGGCTGGCACACAGCCTGCCCTGGCACTTTGCTGCTGCCAACACCCAGCCAGGACATCGGCTCCTGCCTAAGGAGTGCAAAGCAGCACCACTGGTGGCCAAGGGGCCCATGCCAAGTGTCCCTGAGGCCAGAAACAGCCGCCAGCACAGCTCAACACGGGGGGACCCCTCAGCCTGGCCTCAAGGGCTCTGAAGCCCCGGAGATTTGCACTTCCCGCCTGCAGCAGGAGGATGGGAGGCCGCCCCTGAGCCTGCCCTGAAGGCAACGCAGCAGCAGCCAGGGCTCCACAGCGGGCCAAGCCCCTGCGCCTGCCCACAGATCCTCGCCTGGAATCCTCTGCAATCCTGGCCACCCTCCTCTGCCATCTCCAGCCACTGGGGCCAAGCCTTGCTGCCACTGCTGCAGCTTCAGCGCTGCCTGGGCCTGCACTGCCACAGCTGCTGGGGAACACCAGGGCACAATTCCACTCTGGGGCTCACTCACACCCACACTCTGGGCTGCCTGCCATTGCACTGCTGCAAAATGTACCGAGTTTGGTTCTTTTAAACCTTATTTCTCTGCTCAGGCTTGGTTTGTCTGTGCCTTGGGGAAATGAATTTTTAAGGTTGTATTTAAGGGATGTTACACCACTCAATAGAGATGAGTTTAACATCTCAACAGACTGGAAACAGCTCAAAAGACACCCACAGAGATAACGACCAGCAACAAAACATCAACATTGCCCAGCAGCAGGAAGTGAAGCTCCATTCCAGGCAGCCTGCAGAGGAGCTTTAGAAATGCAAATGAACACTGCTGGGCAAAGTGTGGACAATGCACCTGGGTCCCTTGCCGGGACAGGAATTGGGCTGATTCCCTCTGCCCCTCACCCCAAGCTCTGCCTGCTGGCACTGATGGAATTTGCACAGCTCAAGGCAGAGCCCAGGGGGAGGATATCTGACCCTGCAACACAAACGGGTGAAGCTGCAAAGGGAAACAGCACATGGAGAATGTTGGGAAAACTTCACTTTAAATAATTGGGGGGAATCATCCCTCTGCCCACTCCAACGTGCTGTCACTGTCTGTGTTATATAGGGTATATTAGAGCAGTGGGGGTTTTTTGCTACCAAAATTTCAGGGAAATCAGTTGTGAATCCAAGGACTTGATTATTTATTTAGAGAAAAGCAGTCAACTGATGCAGCCCTGGGTGGAGAGAGCAGCCAAAAAGGGGGAAAAGATGACCGGCCAGGAAAACAAATCCTACAAGACCATCGACCAGGCCCTGGGAACCCGAACCAATTCATATCAGGAGCCACAGAACCCATTTCTCATTCCAATTGCATCATTAGATTACAAGCTGCCCTCGCTATAATAACCAACCAGACAGCTCCAGCTCCTGACCTTCCTGCCGACCAATCCACTGAAATGAGGAACCCAACACTTAACCATGGGATGGGATCAGATCATCTGTTAGCAGAAAGAGGAGGAGTTTGTGGGCATTTGAATTATTCAAAATGCTGTTGGCAAAAAGATGCCAAAGGAAAAGTGGTGAAAAAAAAAAAACCAACAAACTGAAAACGACAGAAAAATTAAGCAGCTCATGTATTGGTCCAAACGTGGAAAGGATGGGAAGGGGACACGGTTTTGTAGCTCCCTGGCAGACCGTGGGTTAAACGAATGCTGTTTCTCCTCTGCAGTGCTACAGCAACTCTCATCTTTTTACCATGCTCCACCGCTTGAGAGTGCAGCTCATTCAGTAGGTGAGCGAGGCACCAGGGATTTGTAGATAAGGAAGTAACTGGGGGAAACCACCAGCTTCAATAAATGTTACTAATTAAAAGGGACTGCTGCTCACAGAAAGTCCCGCTGAATTCCTGAAATTCCAGAAGAACAAAGACTTAACTAAGCCGTGATTATCGGATGTTATACGAAAGTGGGGGTGCACAATAACGAGGACATGCCGTTGGCGGATCGGGAGGTCCGAACCTTCCAAGCACCTCAGCCAGTGGGCAAAGGGAGAGGGAGATGAGGCCGGGAAAATGAGGATACAAAGGAGGCTGCGAACTACAACAATGGCAGAGAGCGCACGGCAAATGCCCCACGGCCCCTCCCTCTGCTCAGCAATAAAGTCACTTTTACAGGACTCCTCTGTCTCCTCTGGGCACAGAAACCTCCGGCCACGGGAATTTCCCCGCACAGCCCCGGGCACAGGGCAGCCCCCTCTGTCCCAGCCACAGCAACCGGCCCGAGCCAGCGCTGCTCCGGCAGCGGCTCCTGCCGAGGCAGCGGCCGCAAGGAGACCGCGGGCAGCCGCTCCCGCAGCGCCCTCACGCCAGCGGCAACACGGGCCGGACACGGCACAACCAACCCGCCCGAGCCCCCTGCCGCCCCCGAGGCCCGCAGACAGCCCCGAGCCCCCGCACAACCCAGCGCGGCTCCCACCTGCGCTGCGGCCGCCTCCGAGCTCCGCCAACGCCTCACCGCGCTCCGGCCGCTGCCGGCACTCGCGGGACCGCACACACGCTCCGAGAATGGCGGCGCTTCCAGCAACCGCCGCCCTCAGCCCGCCCCCGGGGCCCTGCCCCGCCCCGCTCCCACCAATCAGCGAGCCACAATCACGACTGACGGCACCATGGCCCAATCGCAGCCAGGGGCGGGCTCTGCACACGGCACAGCCCCGCCTCACGCTCTCAGGGCCCCCCGGGCTGCGTGAGGGCACAGCCGGATAGCAGGAGGAGGGATGGAGCACGAGGAGCATGTGTTGCTGCCCGCGGATCCCGCAGTGCCCCGGGTCGGGACCAGCTCCGTGCCCCCCTCCAGTTCCACCTCCCGTTGGACGATCCGCGCTGGATAATCCCGAGTGACCCCCAGGGTCACAGCTCCCCCCCGTGTTGGGAACACTCCTGGCTGCGGGTTCCACATCTTCCCGGCCCCCCTGGGGACACCTCGATGAAGGCCGGGGGATCCCCGCTACTTTTCCTGTTTCTGCTCCTCTCCTCATCTCCCCCTTCTCTTCCTCCGGCCTCTCCCTCCCGGTTCAATCGCTCCTCCCGCTCCTCCTCCCCCCTCCTTCCCCTCATCTCTCTCTCACGTCCCCCCCTCCTTCCTCCTTCTCTTTCGTCCTCTTCCTCTTCCTCCTCCCGCTCCCCCGGGCCCAGCCCCACCCTTTGTCCCCCTCCCTTTGCCCAAATCCGTCCCATCGCCCCCCCAAACCCCTCCCCATCACCCCCAATAAACGGCCCCGGGCCCAACTGGGAAACTTTATTGGGAGCACTGGGAACAGGCACTGGGTGGGGGCAGAGCGCCAGCGGGGCTGGGGGGACACGGGACCCCCCCAAAATCAGCGGAGCGGGGACGGAGCGGGGGGTCCCGGCCGGGCCCGAGCCCGAGCCCACGGGGAGGGGCTGCGGCCGCCGCCGGCTCAGGAGCTCTGTGGGCAGAGAAAAGGGGGTGACACCGGGCTGGGGGCCCCGGCGGGAGCGCACACGCTCCGCCACGGGGGGGACGCCACCCCCGGCACCCGCCCTGACCTTCTTGCGCAGGGAGAAGCCGAGCCCCAGCGCCAGGAAGACGAAGCCCAAGACGAAGCCCCCAATCCCCATCAATATCTTGCTTCGGGCGGCGTCCGGCGGCATCTCTGGGGGGTCCGCAGGGCTCAACCCACCCAAAACCTCTCAGCGACACACCAAGGCGCTCCGAGCGCCCCCTCCAGGCTGATTTCCGTCCCTCCCACTCGCATCCAGCATACTCCAAACCCCCTGCCCTTTGCACCCAGCGCCCACAAACTCCCTCCCAGTCACACCCAGAGCCTCCCCAACCCCATCCCACCCTCCCCAGAATCCCCCAAACCCCTTCCCCGCCCTTGCCTAGGCCCCAGCCCCTCTCCCAGTCCCAGCCCGGCTCTCTCCAGCTCCCTCCCAGTGACTCCCAGCACAGCCCAGTGGCTCTGCCAGCGCCCCCAGGGGCTCCCCCGTACCCCAGTGCCGCCTCAGGGGCTGCTCCAGGCTGACGCGCTCCACCTGGCAGCTGTAGCTGAGCCCGCGCCAGGGGGGGGTTTCCAGCAGCACCAGCAGCTGGTAGGTCCAGTCCCCGTTGGGGACCACGTCGGTGGCCACCACGTGCTCCGAAAGCTCCTGCTGGCCCTGGAACCACCTCACCTGGATGGCAGCAGGGTAGAAATCCATCACGGAGCAGAGCAGGCGGCCGCGGCCGGGCTGGGAGCTCGAGGGGGGCACCAGCGAGATGGACACACTGGGGGACACTGGGAGAGACAGAGAGAGAGAGAGCGGGGACACACTGGGATCAGCTGGGGGGCACTGGGAGAGAGAAGGGAGGGCTGGGAATGGACTGAAATGGACTCGGAGTGACAGGGAATGGATTGGGGAATGTGGTGGGAGGGACTGTGGATGGGCTCGGATGGATTGGGAATGTGCTCGGAGGGAGTGGGAGAGACTGGGAGGGAGTTGGGTGACACAGAGAGATGGGAAGGAATGGGGGAACTGGGAGAGAGGGTGGAGTTCTAAGAGTGAACTGTGAATGAACTGGGAAGAGACTGGGAATGGACTGGGAATGGACTGGGGAGGAACTGGGCATGGTCTTGGAGGGACTGGAATGGCACTGGGAGGAACCGGGAATAAAGTGCGCGGCACTGGGAGGCCGAGTCCGGCGCGAGGCACTCCGTGCTGTGGGTCTGCCTGGCAGCAGATGAGTCATGAACATGATACGATCTCATTGGTTGCAAAGCGTCAACTTTACGGGTCGCTGAAATGGACGCGCGGGGGGGCACCGGGAGGGACTGGGAGGATCTGGAGACCCCGGGGGTCGGCACAAGGCACAAGATTTTGAGGGGCTCCAGGGTTACTGGCAGGGCAGGCCCCGAGGGGACGCACTCTCCCTCGTGCTCACCTCGGCGCTCCGTGATGAACGGGGTAAAATTCTTGTACCAGCACCGGCAGAACCAGTCAACCGCAGTCCGTCTGTCCTCCATGAATACCGCATTGCTGTTCCAGCGCTTGGCCAACTTCTCCCCATAGCGGGTGAACCCCACAAAGTGCCCCACGTCGCTGTCGAACATTATGAACTGATCCCGGTTGTAGATGGATCTCTGGACGTACTTCACCTTCTCCGTGCCGTTAATGAAGTAACACTCGGACTTTGTCATCCTCTGGAACACCCCTGAGTGTGCAGGACACAGGTCAGGGGGTGCCAACCCACCACCCTCTCCCAGCATCCCCAGAGCTCCGGGCCCACCCCGGATCCCCACTCCGCACAACCTGCGCCCCTCGGCCGCCATGGGACCCTCCTGCCCGCGCTGCCGCTTCCTCTTTGCCGCCCTTCCCCCATTTCCCCTTCCACATCGTCTCCCCTCCCACCTCCGGCCGCTCCCCAAATCACTTTTGGGGTCCCATTTTCCCACAAATTTCCCAATCCCCAGCCCCGTCCCGCTGAGATATGGTGTCCCACCTCCGCTTTTGCCCCTTCCCCACCCTCTCCCACCGCTCCCTCTCCTCCCCCCACACCTCAGGCCCTCCCGCTCTCCCTTAGGGGGTCCCCTCCTCCTCCCCCTCCATTCCGGGTTCCCCCCTTCTCCCCCTTCTCCCCCCCTGTCCCAGCGCCTCCCGCCTCCCGCTCACCCGAGAGCTCCGCGCCCGCAGCCGGGGGGGCTCCCAGCACCACCAGTGCCACCAGCAGGGCCCCAGCTGCCGCCCCTCGCCCCATGGCCGGGGCCGGGCAGGGAGCAGCAGCCCCAAAGCAGCCGCGCTGCGCTGGGAGCGCCAGTCCGGAGCAGGGCGGGCTCGGCAGCGCCGCGCGCTCTCATTGGCTGCCGCCGCTTCCGGGCAGCGATCGGCCACGGGCTGTGCCCGGCAACCGATGAGGCAATCCAAGGCCCCGAGATCTCATTGGCTAAGATGCCGCCTGCCTGCGCTCCCATTGGCTGAGGCGTTTCCGGGACGCTGCAGCCCCGGAGGGGTTTTTTTTGGGCAGGGGGAACCTTGGGGCGCTGGGCAGGTGGGAGCTCAGGTGAGCCCAGCAATGCGTGCCCAGGTGCGCGGCATCTCAGGGCTGCCCGTGGCGAGCGGTGTCCCTGGCCTGATGCCAGGCACCCCCAGAGCCGCTCTGTCCCTGGCCCCGCAGCCGCACAGGGACAGAAAATGGAGCCGAGGGTTCCTGCGTGGGGACAAGGACCGGGAGAGATCCCGCAGCAAATCCCACATGGGCACAACAGACCCGGCCTGGGAACACGGAGGGAATTTATTACCAACCGAATCAGCAGCACAAGGAGGAGGGGAAGAAATCTCTCCAACACCTTCCCCCTACCCAACACAGATCACCCAGAACAGGGGTCACCAGGGCTCTGCCCAACGGGGGTCACTGGGGATCATCCAGCGCGGATCCTCCCATGGGGGATGGAGCTGGAGCAGCGCACGAAGCTCTTCCCACACTCGGGACACTTGCAGGGACTCTCCCTGGTGTGGAAGTGCTGGTGAGTGACGATCTCTGAATCCCACCTGAAGCTCTTCTGACACACCAAGAATTCCAAGGGCCCTTCCCCAGTGTGGATCTTGTGGTGCTTGCTGAGGTCGGAGGTCCCACTGAAGCTCTTCCCACATTCCCCACACTCCCAGGGCCTCTCCCCAGTGTGGATGTTCAGGTGTTCCATCAGGCTGGAGCTGAAACCCTTCCCGCATTCCAAGCACTTGTCGGGCTTCTCCCTGCCATGAGGCTTCTCCACCAGCTCTGAGCTCTAGCTGCATCTCGGGCCGCCTTCCTGGCTCAGGGGGGCTCTTTCCTCCTCACCCCTCCCTGGGCTGGGTTTGCAGCCCCTCCTCGTGAGGGATCTCTGGGGCTTTTCCTCCTCCTCCATCTGGCCACAGCTTGGGAATGACAAACCCTGGTTTGGGGGAAACCAAGGTGGGAGCGCCTTGGAGTAGAGGCTCCTCCTGGCCTGGTCCATCTCTAGAACTCAGCAGGAGTCTTGTGTCCATGAAAAGCTCCACATATCAAGATTTAGCCCGAAAAAACTCTCCCAGGAGTTCCCTATTGCTCATCTCTCCACTTTTGGGGTTCCAGAAGTTTCCTTTCCTTGGGATCATGGGGGTCCAATGGCTCCAGGGGTTCTCCATTCTCCGGCGTCCTGCTTAGGGATGATCCAGGGGCTTTTGGGGGTCCATGGGGTCCCTTCTCCCCTGATGCTCTGCTTTGAGATCCCAGGGATCCCAGGGGTCCCTCCTCTCCAGGCTCCCCCCCTTTCCAGTCTGCCGGGGCCCCCCAGCTCTGGGATCGCCCCTCTCTGATCTCCCCACTCTGGGGCTCCCAGGGGTTCCCCTCCTCTGCTCTCCCGGGGGTCCCCAGGACCAAAGTCCTCCCCTGCCCATACTGGGCAGTGGCCACGTGGGTCCCCAAAGATCCCCCAAGGGGCTCAGCTTTGGGGTCCTGCAAGATCCAAACCTACACACACAGAGAAAAAAAACTCACAGAGACACCAGATGATATTTGGGGCTCAAATCCACAACCTGTGAGCTCCAAACACACCCCAATAAGAAAACCCTCTCAGGGACCCCCCCGATGGATTTGGGACGAGCTCCCGCTCCCCGCTCACCTGCAGGACGAGCTGGGGGCGATGGTCCCGTGGCTGCAGCCACAGGGGGCACTGGAACCTCCTGTTCCTCCTTCTCCTGCTCCTGCTCCTGCTCTTCCTGCTCCTCCTTTTCCTCTCCCCCTCCTCCTCCTCCTCCTTCCTAATCCCACCTCCTCTCCAGTTCCTGCTTTCTGTGTGTTTAGACTGGAGAACCTTGCTTGCATTTAGAACTAGAACAAAGATCCCAGATGGAACATGGCTTGCTGCTTTTAGTCAGAAGCATCAGTGACTAATGGTCACGTTTCCTTTGGTTCGGTGCCGTCCTTGTTCCTCCTCAGTGTTCAGGCTGGGCTGTGGGGTGTCCTTGTTTGCTGCATTTTCCGAGTTCCTCTTGCACCCTTTGGGCCGTAGGCTGTGCCCTGGGAGGGTTCTTTGTGCTCCTTTGTGACACAGGAGAACCTTCCAGGCGGTTTCTGCGTGAGCTGCTGCTGGGATGTCACAGGAACAGCGCCACATCCCCGTGGTGTTCCCGTTGCTGTGGGACACGGAGGCCTCAGTGCCCAGAGTGGCTCTGGGCTCGCTGCCGGAGGATCCTCCTGCCCGAGGCATTCTCAGCAGCCAGCCCAGCCCTGACGGGTGTCCTTCTGTGCTTGCAGGGCTACAGGCTGCAGACGTGTGCAGCGCAGCCAAAATGATGCAGCACGTGGCTGCTGCAGTTTGCACTCTGTACTCTGTGGCTTATTCGGGGTATTTTTTAACCCACTTGGCATGTAAGTCAAGGTTTTCCCTCGGTGCAGCATCTGTGGCTTTGGGCTTGCTGTGTGCTTTCTGTTCTTCCTCTGCAGCTGAGCTGACTTTGGAACCAAATTGCCATGAAGACACCATTGCTTTGGGAGAGCTCCTGCCAGCAGCTGCAGCTGAAAAAGGGGGTGTCTGCAGCCAGCAGGGCGTGCACAGCATCTGCAATGAGCCCTGGGGGGTTCTGTTCCCTCAAGCAGGGAGTCTGTGCCAGCAGAGCCTGGAACTCCCTCCCTTTGCTGCTCCAGCCAAGAACTGACCCAGCCCAGTATTTTGTGCTGTTCTCTTGCTTGCTGTGGGAAGGGACTGTGGCTCCTGGAGGGATGCTGTGAAAGCAAAATGCTCTCTCGGGGTTGTCTTGCTCCGTGGCATTTCCCACTTCTGGCAGTTTTTCTCCTAACAGCATCTGGTTCATGTTCCCTCTCCCATTGCAGGGCACCTCATGTCTACATTCCGAGCAGCTTCTCCTTCGGTGAGTGGGAAAGGAACCTTTGATATTTGGAATTGTGCAGCAAGGTGTGAGCTCGGCATGTGGCAGCCCAGTGCCAGCCTGGGAGGCTGAAGGAAAGTTCCTGTCAGTGCCTGCAGCAGCAGCAGCAGTAAAGGGATCCCCGGCAGTTTTCTCCTTTTCTGCTGAAGAGCTTTTGAAGAGCTGCAGGTCTGGTTTTGCAGGCAGAGGATTTCTTGCTGGCTTTAGCCATGGTGGAATATCAAATTCCCAACAATAAGTGGCAATGTTGATTTAAGCCCATTGGTAGTTGGAACAGCTCCAAACCCAATTTCTGCTTAGTGCAGCTGGATGTGCAGCTGAGGATAAATAAGGCGATAACTGAGATAGAACTTCCCGTCCCTCACGCTGCCGTCTGTCCACAGGGCACAAAAGCAGCACCAGCACCTCCTGGGGCTCCCTCAGCTTCCAAAGAGGAAGCCAAAGAGGAGGAAGACAGCAGTGAGCTTCCCGCTGCTCTGGCGGCCGATGGTGAACTTCCCTCAGTGCCGGGAGATGACAGTGAACTTCCCACTGCTCTGGGAGATGAGGACGAACATCCCGCGGTGTGGGAATGCAACGGCGAGGCTCCCGCGGGGTGGGACAAGGACAGGGGACATCTCCCGGCGTGGGACGAGGACGGTGGATGTGCCCTGGTGTGGGACCAGAATGGCCAAGCTCCCATGGAGTGGGATGAGGATGGAGGACATCTCCCAGTGTAGGATGAGGATGGAGGACATCCTGTGTCTTGGGAAGAGGAGAGTGGGAAGTGGACAGTGAGCATCCCTGGGCTTGGAAAGATGATAGAGAAGCTGCAGCATTTTGGGAAGAGGATGGAGAAGCTGCAGCATTTTGGGAAGAGGGTGGAGAAGCTCCCTCTGCTTGGGAAGAGGACAATGAAGCTCCCTCCGCTGTGGGATCCTGGGCTGAACATTCTGACAGCAGCAGAGCCCTGCAGC
The DNA here is from genome assembly GCF_047830755.1 of Zonotrichia albicollis. NCBI lineage: Eukaryota > Metazoa > Chordata > Aves > Passeriformes > Passerellidae > Zonotrichia > Zonotrichia albicollis. Next base: position 3,452,487 of record NC_133849.1, read on the forward strand.
CAGAGGGGAGAGGGGAGTGGTGCCTGATGCAGCTGAGTACGTCTGCTCTGCCCCTGGGTGCCCGAGCAGGTGCTGTGTGTGTGTCTGGGCATCGGCTGCACCCAGGGTTGCTCTGCAGCTGAATGTCACCGAGCCATTTATTGTCCTTCCCCAGCTGACACAAAGGAAGTGGGGCTGGTTCTGGCTCTGCTGCAAGGCGGTCTCTCACTCTGGGAGGGAGCGTCTTCCACGTTTTTTCTTTCAGGGAACACCGTGAGCAAGGTGGAGCCTGCCCAGAAATACCTGGAAGTGGAGCAGATTGGCCAAGGGTAAGTGCATGGCAGCTGCTTCTGCACAAGCAGGGCTGGGGGTTGTGCTGGTGCAGGATCAAGTGAGGGGTCAGGAGAGCCCAAAGCACCTTCAGGCACTGGGCTACCATCCTGCTGTCTCTCAGTCCTGATCAGGATTGATAACTGTGGTCAGAAGGCACCGTCAAAGGCCCCTGAGGCTGGCAGTGTCCTGCCTGCAGCAAGGAGCAGGACCTGGAAGATCTTCTGTCCCTGGAACTGGATTGCCTAAAAGAGCAACTCACCATCTGGTGACTGTCAGAAAACAGTTCTCAAGAAGATTTCTTTCAAATATTTTCCTTCAAAAAATATCCACTGGTCAGGATTACCAACCTAATGGTTTAGAAACAGAAACCACAGATGAACTAATAAGTGTTCTATTCTAGCACAGGTATCAGACCCCAAACATTCAGTAACAGACACAGAGTTGATGCACTCTGGGGGAAAATGCATCACCTGCCTGATGGCAGGGCACTTGTGGAACCTGCAGGTCTTAGGCAGGAAATGGAAAAGGATGAAATGCATTCTTTTCCAGTTCTTTAGACACCTGTGCGGTTTTCGGCTGTTTGGATGGCCTGGAAAGGCCCAGGGTGGCCCTGGGGCAGCCCGTGCCTCAAAGGAACAGAAGAGGCTTCAGTTCCTCTCTCGGTCTCCGTGTTTACCAATTGTTTATCTAAAAGATTTTCCCTCGGCCCGACAGAGCTCTGCTCAGCAGCCAGCCATGAGCACACTCCCCTCCCCTCCGGGCGGTCACCTATCTTTATACCCAAAGTTGCGTATACAATATTTATCATTTTTCCCCAATACCTTTCACCCTTGTTGCCCAGTGCACTTTTAGTACCAACCAATCTCAAAGTGCCACCATCACCACAGAAGATGGAGGAGAAGAAGAAGAAGAAGGAGGACAGGACACGCCCCAATTCCTCCATCTTACTTCTCTAAACCCCCCTGTACAGAAATCCTAAACCCTGTGTTTCACTCTCTAACTAACTAATCCCTTCACCATTCACCCGGTGAAACCCTCCTATCCTCATACAGGTGTCGTCTCCCGTGTAGGATCAAAGTCCAGCCACCAGACACTTCTGGCAACATTCCAGGACTCCCGAGCCCCCCAAGGGTGGTCTCGGTGACTCGGCACCTCAGTCCTGAGGTGCTGAGATCCCACATCTCCCCCTTCTGTTTGCACCAAGAAAACCTCTTTTATTACCCGATTCATGGCGTGTTTTAAACATACAAATATACATGGGATGACAAGTATGAGGACTAGGAGAACTATCAAAACATAGAACCCTACCCTTAAAACTTCTCTCCAAATGGGAGAGATGTCAAAGAAATCTACCAGCTGATCGATCCATGATCCTGTGATCTCGCCAAGCTTATTTATGCTGTCTTTTATATTTTTAATACTTTCATGAATTGACTTTGAATTATCTGAGAGATTTATGCAGCACATCCCTTCAAACTCTTCACACCCATGTCCATGAGCGAGCAATAGATAATCGATTGCCGCTCTGTTTTGAAGAGTCGCCTGTCTTATACCACTAACGTCTTTTAACATGTCATCCAATGCGACAGACACAGATCGTGCATGTTTGCTCAACCAGCAACCCATGCGGTCGATCTGAGTCAAAGCCACCCCTGATGCTGTTTGAGGTGAGAAAATTGCTGTAGCAGTACTTGCTTTCTTATCCCAAGAAAATACTTCGTCATTGCAATCTGCCGCATATTTTTCGATTGATCTTTTTCCTCTGTGCCTTTTCTCTCTTAGCATGTTCAAATCAGGCGACAGCATTGAAATTTCCCCAATGCTGCATGGACCTCCCGTGGCATTAGCAGGAATGCCATGCCAAATTCTGTCCCCGCAAATTAAAAACAAACCCCGTGGCAATTGCACTGGGACTTGGATCGATCCTTCGGTAGTTTTCTCTGTATATTTACATCAAGCTGATGCATTCTTATAAAACTCATGAATGGGAGTCAAATCGATAGTTTTTGCCTTTGTGGCCTTCGGAGCTTCAAACTGCATGCAGAATTCCATTGTCATGGACCCAAAAATCTCCAATTCCTGAGGTTCTGTAGAAGCCACAGGAAGTAGATGTGTCCAAGCACACCACTCTTTCACAGGATCTTTAATGACCTGCGAAATGTTAACTGGGGAATGCCCTGGAACTGGCCATTCGTCCACTGGCAATCCAACCATGCATGCAGAAAATGGTTTTCCTGGCCTCGAATGTGTCAGGCAAATACTATCTAGATTCGCTGCTTGAGCTAAAGTCTCCCATACATTTTGCCTTGGCTGATTAACAGGTAAATCTTCTCCATTGCTTACTGCAATGAATGAAAGGATGATGCACATAAGCATCATGAAACTCATTATTTCGCTCTTATACAAAAATCCCCAAAGTCCTTAGTTTCTTTTTATTTCTCTTCGGAATCGTTCTTTCCGGTCTGAGTCTCGACTTCTGTCTGAGTACTCGTCTCTTTGTTTCTTGGATCAGCGTTCTCGCATTCGAAATGGCTTCACATGCCGCGCCGACACCCACTTTAGACCTCGATCTGTGGAGATACAAGCGAAACCCTTGCCCCAAGTGATTAGTTTGAAAGGGCCCTCTATTTGTCCTGTCTCTGGGTTTCTGATCAAAACTAAAGGGTTTTCCCTTAGCTTTGCCTGTGTGCTATTTAGAAAATGTCTCACGATTGGTGGATTAGGTTCCGAGGATGAGCTATTTAGGAAATTCAACACATACAGTGCCTTATTTAATTTCATGTGAGGTGTTGCCTCTGGTTCACCCCTTCTCTGTCTGTCCAGAAGGGATTTCAGGGTGTGATGTGTTCTTTCAATGATCGCTTGACCTGTGGGTGAATGTGGAATACCAAACGTGTGTCTGACACCCCATCTTTTCAGGAATTTGTCAAGCACCCTGCCTGTATATGTTGGACCATTATCTGTTTTTATCTCCTGAGGCACACCTAATGCTGCAAATGCTTGCAGAAAATGTCGGCAAGTGTTGTGGTGTGTTGCAATGTCCTGTTTTAAACTTCCGAGTCCCTTCCCAGGTGTGCTTATGCCTCTCTCCCTGCCCCCTCGCCCCCTTGCTGAGTGTGCCCTGTCAATCAGGCTAACATACCAGCAAGGCGTTGTGTGATTCGTCGATTTCAAAGGATGCTCCTCAGGCCTGGGGGTCATTGGCCTGTCTAAGTGTCATCCTCCCTTGAGACCCTGCCCCCTGCACCTGGTTGGTAACTCACCTGTCCCCTCCCCTTCCCCTGTCCCCGAGCTTATAAGGTTAATGAGACCATGCGGCCAGCATTCTGTTAGCAGCAGTGGCCCAGTGCAGATATCTCTGTACCAATGGAATAAACATCTGGCAACCTTCTAGCAGAATCCACTCTCTTTATCTCCACTACCGCCAGAAGCTCTCTCTCCTGAGGAGAACGGAGTCCTGTCTTGTGCCCCGCTGCACTCTGCCGCCAGCCAAGGTATCTCTGGGGTAAAACACCGCAGTGCTGCCTCTGGCCCAGCAGCGAAGGTCAGAACTGGCCTAGGCACCATCTAACTGGTTATATTGGGATACATATTCTAATATATTGTCGTCCCTGTGGGTGGGCGAAGTGACTTCGCAGCCTGAAAACGGACTCGCAGTTCCTCAGAGAAGCTTCTGCCAGCCGTGCATCCAGCTGAAAGGAGCCTGGCTTCAAGACTCCCAGCTAGAGACTTTGGGAATATTCCCAGAAAAAGTTTCGTGGACTGTTCGGTGCCTTCTGGAAAGCCCAGCTTCCTTGTGGTGAGCAGATTTTCCAGAGGAAGAAAAGGGGAGCCTCTCTTGCACCCAGAGAGAGGTCCTTTTCCGGTGGAGACCTGCCTGCCTGTACCCAGCCTACAGCTTCCATTTCACGTGAGTATCTCTGCTTTCGGGAGAGCAGAAGCTCAAAAACAGACTCTGCCGCGAGTTCTGTTCCTTTTTGCCTTTGCATTTTTGGCTGTGCAGCCCCACAGACAAGAATTCATAGCGTTCTAGCTTTATTTTCTGCGTGTGTTTCACTGTCTTTTAAAATTCGCGCCGGAGCGGCCCCGGCTCAGTAGCATGCTCAGACACGTGTTAAGAGATTCTCTTTCTCTTTCTCTTTGCGGGGGAGGGGGGGGGCTCTCTTTCCACGTCGCCGGGGGACCTGCGGGGTAGGGAGTGCTCTGCACACTCGGCGGCGGGGGGGGCGTCCCGGTTTCGGCTGCCACGTGGAGTGGCTGCTGACTCTGCTCCGCCGGGGGACTGCATTCCACTGCGGGGGAGGCTTTGTTTCTGCCTCGGCTCGGCAGGGCGTGCCCTGCTGCTGCTGCCCGGGAATTTTAAAAGCAGTATATACAGCTGCATTGTGAAGCTTTTGTCTGCTCGTTATCGCTTTCTATCTGTGGTTTTTTTAGAAATTGGTAGCTGATTTTAGCTTTGTTTTTGGTCAGGCGGGATTAAGTACTTTGCTTTTTACATCTAACATGGGTTCCAAACTTAGCATTGTACAAAGGGGAGTGTATTATAATATTGTTAGCATTTTAATCAAGAGTAATGTGAAATTCTCTAAAGGAAAATTGAAACAGTTTATAAGATGGCTTTTTCTGCAGTTCCCAAACATTTCCCCTGAAGAAATCCACAATATTCAATTCTGGGATAAAGTTGGGAATGAATTGATAACCTTAGGACAATCTGGGAAATCACCCTCAGCTAAATTTGTGTTCTGGAGTTTACAAATTCCAACAGCATTGCTCAAACAAAAGGAAATGGAGAAAAAGCCAAATGTAAAGCCATGTACCTCTGCTCTCCCTGTTCCTCCCTCTCCCTCTAAAACCCCTAAACCTCTTTCCCCAAAACTTGGTATTTTAAAGAGTGCACACTCATTGGGAAGTCGGCTCCCACAGTGTGCAAGAATACCTGAGTTGTTTTGTTCACAAAGCCCTGGCCAGGCTGCGTGTCTTTCCCAATCCCCTGTATCCCCTCCTCTAAAACCCAGAGCACGTGTCAGCTTTCCGGAGAGCAGTGATGTCCAAAATAGCCCCCAGTCCCTAGGGGGTGCACAAGATGGTGGGTGCCACGTGGCATCTTCCCAAACCTGGTCTTCTTCTTCCCAAAATCCTCTTAAGCATCCCAAAATTCCTGCCCCATCCCCCTCTCCTCCTGTTCCTCGTGACACCTTCCCCCCTCCCCCCGCCTTTCCTGCAGTACCCTCAGCTCCGCCCCTCTACTCCTCCCAGGGGGCGCCTGCCGACGTGATGTCACCAGGCGTCCCCACCCCCTGTTCCCACGGTATCCCCGCCCCCTGCCAGCCCCTTGACCCCGCCCCTTGTTCCCACGGTTTCCCCGCCCCTTGCTGGCTCCCTTTCCCCGCCCCCTCCCCGGGTTCCCACGGTGGGGACACACCCACTGCCTGTCCCCAAACCTGTAGCTGTGATCCCAATGCTTCTGATTCAACAGATACAGAGCAGGGGACAGCAGACCCAATGCATAGTCCCATGTTGTCACTAGCTCCTGTTACGTTTCAGCCTGCAGCTCAAGCTGGAGCAGCCCCAACTGCTAATTGGAGTTCTTTTGGACGACAATTGATTAAAGAGATCTGTAAATCTCATAAAGAATATGGTCCACACAGTCCATATTTCCGTGGCCTTTTAAATTCTGAATTAAGTAGGACTATTGTGGTTCCACATGATTTAAAACAACTTTTTTCATGTCTCATGACTTCCACGGAATTCAAATTATGGGAATCAGCATTGAAACAACTGCTAAAAGATGCTCTCCCAGGCTTACAGGCTGATCCAAACACAGCAAAAGACAACAATGGTAACCCTATCACTATTGATCACCTCTGTGGTGAGGGTCAATGGTCTTCTCCCTCAGTCCAAGCTGCTGCAATTCCTGCAGAAACACTTGAGAAAGTAAAAGAAGCAGCTGAAAAAGCATTCTTTTCCCTCCAACCTGAGGGGCCTTTTGAGCCCTATAGTAAAATCAAACAACTACCATCAGAACCTTTTTTGAAATTTGTAGAAAGGCTAACTAGAGCCATTGAAATACAGGTTAAAAAAGAAAATGCTAGAGAAGCAATTTTAGAAGAAATAGCTTTTACAAATGCAAATGAACAGTGTCGAGCGGCAATCCTGAGCCTTCCTATGGAACCTTCCCCTACACTAAAAGATATGCTTCTAGTCTGTAACAGGAAAGTGCCTCTGATGACTGTAGCTGAAGACACCAGACCAAGGCTGCTGCCAAGACCACCCCAGCGTGTCGCTGTTGCCAGCCCTGCACCTTCTCTTTCAGCACAGCAGTACCCTGGGCAGCAGCGGAGACCAGCAATGGTTGAGCCCACTAAACCATGCCTGCTTTGTAATAAGCTAGGACACTGGAGTAACCAGTGCCCCTGAAAAGGGAATTTGATGAATTTAAAAATAGCAGGGGAGGAGAACTGCAAGCCCTCCCTGGGGGTCAACAACAAAAAAACGAAGAATAAAGCGCCAGCCTGCCAGGCGTGCAGACATAAAAGGAGCAGGCCAAGAGAATAAGGGTAGCAAAATAAATCAAGCGCGCAATAATATTAACATTTGTGTAAGTGAAGCAGGTGCTTCAAAGACCAAGTCTGCTGGTCCACTGTTGAAAGTGAAACAAAATAACCTTTGTTATGATTTAAGTGATTCTGTATTAACCGCATCTTCTGTCAATGAGCCTCACAGGTTGCAGCTGACAGAGTCACTCCACCTGAAGGACACTGACTGGCATTTTGTCTCTGTAAATCCTGAACAGAAGGGTACTTGGAACCGAATTCGTTGTAAGTACATCGTCATTGGGGACACCAAACACACACAACAAGAGATCGAAATTGCTCCGGGAATGACATCAGATCCCAAGCAATTTGTTCTCAGCCTGCACTGTTTCCACCCACCCCTGTTTCTTCCCAAGGGACAAATTGTTGCTCAAGCTATCCCTGTGCCATCTTTACCTGAAAATGTCGATAAACAAGGGCCCACAGTCGCCCGGGTCCAAGTTATTGGGACAGATAAACCCAAATTGTGGTGCAATGTCAGTGGGGGTGGGGAGTCTAAACGCATTGAGATGCTTGTAGACACAGGTGCAGACTGCACAGTGATTCCAGTACAAGACTGGCCAGCACACTGGCCTTTACAAAATGTTGCTGGTCACCTTCGAGGTGTAGGAGGTCTGCAATTGGCAAGGCAATCCAAAAGCATTATTCAATTCGAGAGTCCAAACGGACAATTGGCAAATATCCGTCCATTTGTGTTAGATTATTCAGAACCTTTGTTAGGGAGAGATTTAATGGCCCAGTGGGGTGTCACAATTAATATTCCAGACTCTCCACAGCATTTTTGTGCAGCAGTCATTGAACAACAGCGCCCCACCCAAAAACTTAAGTGGAAAACAGACGAACCAGTTGATGTGAAACAGTGGCCACTCAGTAAACAAAAAATAAAAGTGCTTGAAGAACTAGTACAAGAGCAACTAAGAAAGGGCCACATTGTGGAGACCATGTCCCCATGGAACTCTCCAGTGTTTGTCATCCAAAAAGCTGACAAAAAGAGGTGGCAACTTCTCTCTAGCCTCCGACAAATTAATAATGTAATTGAAGATATGGGTTCTCCTCAACCTGGTATGCCATCCCCAACAATGCTTCCTCAAGATTGGAAATTAGCTGTTATTGATATTAAAGATTGTTTTTTCCAAATCCCATTGCACCCTGACGATGCACCGCGTTTGGCATTCTCTGTCCCTTCTATCAACTTAGAAGCTCCTATGAAAAGGTACCATTGGACCGTTCTTCCTCAGGGCCTAAAGGTATCTCCAGCTATCTGCCAGTGGTATGTCTCTTCCCTGCTTTCCCCAGTTCGTGCAGCCGCAGAGAAGGCCATCATTTATCATTATATGGATGATATCCTTGTGTGTGCCCCCAATGATGATTTACTCACACATGCGCTTGACCTAACGATCGATGCATTGATTGTTGCAGGGTTCGAGCTCCAGGAACAGAAAATTCAAAAGATGCCACCTTGGAAGTATTTGGGCTTAGAAATTGGAAATAGGACCATTGTTCCTCAAAAACTAGAAATCAATCCAAGGATCAAGACCCTTGCGGATGTCCACAAGTTGTGTGGGTCTTTGAATTGGGTAAGACCATGGCTTGGTCTGACTAATGAAGACCTTGCCCCTCTTTTCAATTTATTGAAAGGGGGAGAGGACCCAGGTGCTTCTAGGTCTATTACCCCAGAGGCACGGAAAGCTCTAGAAAAGGTTCAGATTGCAATGTCCACAAGACAGGCCCACCGATGCCGGCCTGATCTGCCATTCAAATTTATCATCCTAGGTAAGTTGCCACACCTCCATGGAATTATTTTCCAGTGGGAGGAAAAATAAACACCTAAGGCAAAGAACACACCAAAAAAGGTCCGGGACAAGAGGGACTCTCTCTTGATCATAGAATGGGTTTTCCTCAGTCACAAAAGGTCCAAGAGACTGACAAAGCCTCAGGAACTGGTAGCAGAACTGATCTGGAAAGCAAGGACCCGGATCAGGGAGTTAGCAGGATGTGATTTTAAGTGCACTCACATTCCAGTTCAGTTAAAATCAGGTCAAAATACTATGAAAATACTGGAACAATTGTTTCAAGAAAATGAAGTGTTGCAGTTTGCTCTGGATTCCTACTCAGGACAATTTTCGGTAGCACGGCCCGCTCACAAATTGTTTGAACAAGATGTTCAATTTACTTTAAAATTAAGAACTGCTCTAAGTAGGAGACCTTTAAAAAGGGCTCTAACTGTCTTTACAGATGCGTCTGGGAGGTCACACAAGTCTGTTATAACTTGGAAGGATCCTCAAACCCAGCAGTGGGAGACGGACATTGCTGAGGTGGAAGGTTCACCTCAGGTTGCTGAATTGGCTGCAGTTGTTAGGGCTTTTGAAAGGTTCTCAGAACCATTTAATCTGATTACAGACTCTGCATACGTGGCAGGAGTAGTATCCAGAGCAGATCAAGCAATACTGCAAGATGTATCTAACATTGCACTTTTTGAATTGCTCTCAAAACTGGTAAAGTTAGTCACTCACAGAGAGCAACCCTTTTATGTGATGCATGTCAGGTCACACACTGACTTGCCAGGGTTTATCGCTGAAGGCAACAGAAGGGCAGATGCTCTTGCTGCACCTGCAGTGATGGCCACTCTCCCAAATGTTTTTGAACAGGCAAAAATCAGCCACCAGCTTTTCCACCAAAATGCACCTGGCCTGGTTCGTCAGTTTAACATCACTCGAGAACAGGCCAAAGCGATTGTGGCCACGTGCCCAAATTGCCAACAACATGCACTCCCTACAGTGAGTACGGGAGCAAACCCAAGGGGACTGAACAGTTGTGAACTGTGGCAAACAGATGTAACACACATACAGGCTTTTGGACGGCAGAAATATGTTCATGTTAGTGTAGATACCTTTTCTGGAGTGGTCTATGCTTCTGCCCACACAGGAGAATCATCTATTGATGCTATTAAGCACCTCTTACAGGCTTTTTCTTTCATGGGCATCCCCAAGGAGCTGAAAACTGATAATGGGCCTGCTTATAAATCCAAGGAATTCGGGAGCTTTCTGCAACAATGGGGAGTAGAGCACAAAACTGGCATCCCCTACTCCCCTACAGGTCAAGCCATTGTAGAAAGAACTCACTGTGATATTAAAAGGGTCCTGGACCAGCAACAACAGGTTCTGAAGGTGGAACCTCCCCACATCCGGTTATCCAGGGCGCTATTCACAATCAGTTTTCTGAATTGTTCTTTTGACAGCCTGAACCCACCCATCCTACGCCACTTTGGGGGGAGCAGTCACAGGTTGATAAAAGAAAACCCTCCGGTTTTAGTAAAGGACCCTGAGACTTGGAAAATGGTGGGACCTTACAAATTGTTTACTTGGGGACGTGGATACGCCTGTGTGTCCACCCCCTCTGGTTTAAGGTGGGTTCCTTCCAAATGGGTAAAGCCCTATGTTCCCAAAGTCTCAGAGAAATCTGCAGAAGCGCCCCAGGTTGCTCATGCTGCCTGGAGAAGAAAACGCCGCACGCGGTCTCTGGAGGAAATTCTATTTAAGCCTCCTATCAGGAATAGTTTGTAATATATGTTTGTTTCAAGTTCTTGTACCAGTTTAGATCCCACTGTTCGTGTGTAGCCTCGAGATGCTGTGAGACCGAGCCTGCTTCTCGTCCTACTCGTGATCATCCCACCTGCGATCTCCTGCATAGTCCCGCAGCCCAAAGCACATACGGACTACCTTGACAAAGGCTCTTGGACATCAACAGAGAAACTGACAACGGGCTGAATGGACTGTTCAAAGGCTGGGGACTTTCGGGCTGGTTGGGATCTGTTCTGAAAACTGTGTTTTTAGTGCTGTTTATTTTAGTTATAGTTATTGTAGTTGTTAGCATTGTTTTTGGACTAATCAAACGCATGGTTCTCAAGTTAATTTCAAGCTCATCTCCCCCTCCTGAAGTCTACCATTTGGAAGCCCTCAGTGCTCCAATGGATGACCTGGAAGCCTCAGGGGAAAACACTGACCCTCCTGTAGAAGAAAAACCGATTTACCAACCACGGTGTGGCAAGCATTCTGCACCACAAACACAGTCTTCTTCTTTTTAAACAAAACTAGGGGAAGATTTTGCGGTGTGTTTTAAACTTTCAGGTCCCTTCCCCAGGTGTGCCAATACCCTCTTCCCCTCCCCTCCTCGTCCCTTGCTGAGTGAGTCCTGTCAATCAGGCTTAACATTCCAACAAGGTGTCGTGTGGTTGGTCAAGTTCAAAGGATGCCCCTCAGGCCTGGGGGTCATTTGCCTGTCTAGGTGTCCCTCGTCCCTTGAGACCCCGCCCCTCCCACCTGGTTGGAGGCTCACCTGTCCCCTCCCCTCCCCTCCCCCTGAGCTTGAAAGGTGAATCAGGCCATGCGGCCGCGATTCTGCTGGAGCTGTTCCTAAGATTCAGACCTCTGTAAACATGGAATAAACCTCTGGATATTAAACCCTCCAGCAGAATCCACCTTTTTCTCTTCACCATCGCCTGAAGCCCTCCTCCTGAGTTAAACGGAGATCCTAACAAGCCTCGACTTGTTTAGTGCCCAGGATGATACACCACAGCTGCCACCTTTGCCTTAGCAGCGAGGGTCATACTGGCCCAGGCACAATCTACCTGGTAATATTGGGATTCATATTCCAATAGAAGTGTGTACCTAAAATGCATGGGGCCTCTGGGCCAGTCACAATAGGGTGTTTCTTCCACTCATTTCCAGTCAGGCTCACCTCAGCTTCCACCAAAGTAAAATCCTGTGATCCCCCTGTCACACCAGCAATAGAAACAGACCCCGTCCCCACATGTAATCCTTCCGTAAGCCACGAAGATCCTTCAGGGAAAAGGACTCAATATTTGCATCTGATCTTGCACCTGCTGCTTTGACTCCTGATTTTATGTCAGGAGGCATTGAGGTTCCTTCTTCTTCATCCTCATCATCATCATCATCATCCACTGGTCGATTGGTCTTGTCCGTGCATTTCCTACTTGTAGTACTGGCAGCAACAGCCATTGGTTGAGGCTTATTTTCTGGTTTAGCTGCTGGCTTAGGCTCACTATCTGGTTTGGCTGCTGGCTTCGAGCCTGGGCTGTTGGCTGCAGCCTGAGTCACCGGGACAGTTGCTGATTTATCTCCCGGCCCCCTGCCTCTGTCTGCTGCCCGACAGGATCTAGCAGTGAGTGATGAGCACAAGCCAGGGCCCAGCTCACTGCAATGACCTTCCTCTCCTTAGGCTCGTCCTGGTACTTCTCTTTCAGATATTTCCCCACCTCAGCTGAGTTCTGAATTTGCTCATGGGGAAAATCCCAGACTATAGGGACAGAGAATTCCTTCAGGATTTGGCCCATATCCTCCCATTTCCCACACCACTTAGGATTTTCCACACCTGGGTCTACTCCCGTGTCAGGGGCCTCATCAGCCTGTCTAGAAATCTCAGCCCTCATCCTACAGAAGCAGCAGGCTGTATAGAGGAAGGTTACCAGATTGAATACCAGAAAGATGGTCTCTTTAACGTTCAGGGGAAACTGAACATCCTTCAATAGTGATGCACCAGATTCATAGGAGAAGAAGGAAAGCAAAGGCTGAAATGCCTGATCCCCTGCTGCTCCTCCTCTAACAAACTGGATGCATAACCATAGCCATGAACCATTCTTACCTGGAGCAGACCCCAGAATGTTTATAAACTTTTTACACATCATTACCACCAAGCCCAGCAGGATAGCTATTCTGGTCACTGCCCCTCACTACATATTAGGGACAATACTAAAGCTATTTCTGGGTAAGAAAATAAACCTAGGGACCACAGAGGTATTAAAACCTCAAAAAACCTTAGGGACCAGAAATGAATGCAAGCCTTCACCCCAACAGACATTATGAATTAAAAAAGCATGGGTATTAACTGCTTTATACAAACACAGAGTAATGGCAACCAAAATGCACTCAAAACAGGGATTTTACCTCTCTCTCGAGCCCCACGTGTTGGGTGCCAAATTTTGTCCCAGTTAAGGGTAAATTTGGTAGAGAATCTCCAAAGGGGGCCCCTCCAGAAAGCAAACCCACACGGCCCCTCCCCCCAACCGGTTTGGGAAGGATTCCTCAGAGAGAAGTGGAAAGAACCTGTTTATTTAACAGGCACAGCACCCCCAGCACACAGAATGAACAATGCTGGCTGACACCGCTCTGAAAAAGGTGACAAATTCAGAAAGTCTCTCTCGGGGGTGGTCGCTCTGTTCTCAGTCCCTCTGGCGCTGGGGCAGCTGCTGCAGCCACAAGGTGCAAACTCTCGGTGTTCCCAGGTCCCAGTCTGGAGCAGGTTCGAGAAGGTTGAAAAAACGAAAGGAGAAACAGTCCAGGAAGGAATTTGGACTGCTTAGCTAAACTAGCTAATGAGCAGGAGCAAAAGCAAGCAGAAGTGAAGCAGAAGTAAGAGCCAGAGAGAGAGAGAGAGCAAAGCAAAAAGGCGAAAGCAGAACTATGCACTGCCCCGTCTCCGTGTCCTTGATAAGAAAAACCCAAACAAAACTTTCACACTACAGAGACAGTCTTAAAGGCACAGAACATATGAATGGGGATACAAGCATCGTCACGTCACTCTAGGACACATGGGTGTCCTGAACAGCGTCATCCCATTGTTATCCTTTTGATACTAATTCTGTTTGGTTTTATTATATCAGCAGTCCTATTCATTATTAATTGGAGCATGAAACAGCTGACAAGATTGACGTCTATAGTTAATGCACACAACTTGGCAGATGTCCTCTACATTGTGGACATCCCCATGACATTTGACACAAGGCAATTATGAATGAAGCCTATGTGTTTTGGAATAATCCTTGATTTCCATTTATGATTTTGTGGAAATTACATTTGATTTTTTGTGAATTGTTTTAGAAAATAATTTTTTTAAGTTTTGCTTGTATTAATATGTGTTGATTGCTTTTGCTTTTGATTATTTGTGACTGGTTTTAACCCTTTAAATATTGTTTTAAAAGTAATATTGTTTTAATTAATCAACCATTTGTGAAAATTGTTATGATAATCAATATTATGATTGTTTATTGTTTTCCTTTCCCCCTCCTTCTCCTATCCGTTTTTTTCCCTCTCTCACTCTATTTCCTCTCTTTCTATCGTCCCTATTTTTCCGGGTTATACTACCAATGTACGCTGAGTTCTGCAGACTCATCAATGATGCTCCAGAGTTCTGCTGATGAAGATCCCTCAAGACAATTGTGAGTCACGGGGTCGTGTGAGAGTCTGTCCGAATTTTCCCTCATCTGCCTCATGATCCTCATTGGGGGACCACTGAAGAGAAGACCCCCTCTGTCTGAAATCTCTGGCTCCAAGGGAGAAAGTCATGTGCCTGAGACCTGAGAGCGTTGCTAAGCCATTGTTCTCACAGGTGTTGTTTGCTGTGTGCTACACTGAGCCCAAGGAGAAGGGGGCACCGTGCCCCTTGTGCAACAACAACCTTGGGAGCTGTCCCACCTCTCGGCCTGGCTGGACTTCTCCTGAGTTTCAGGTGGTCCCCCCACAGAAGACCCTCACCTGTTTCACAACCACCGGGACAGACAGACTGAGATGGAAGGAGCCTCTCCATCAAGGACTGAGACATGGAACCCCCATGTGAAAAGGCCCCTCTGCTCCTTCCAAGGACTGGCACTGAAACCCCCAGCCCGGGGCAGGTGTGTGGGGGAGGCAAGCTGACCAAAGCGAGATGTTTGCCTGCAGGTTGTTACCGCCGGACCAAGAAGACAATGGCTCTCGCTTACTGCTCAGAGCATGGACTACCTGTTACATCTATTCCTTATTGTATCTGTTTCCGCCCCTTGCAATTTCCAATAGAGTTATCATAATAAAAACCTCTGAGTTAGCGAGAGACTTCGAGATCTCCCCGACGTAACAGGCGGATCCTCGACTGGACTGGACCAAAGGACTTCGTCTCTACGTTGGTAGCTCTATCCCCCTCTTTCTCTCTCTCTCTCTTTTGTCTCTCTCTTCCTCTCTCTTTTTCACTCCCTTAATCCCTCTATCGCATTTTGCTGTGCTCATTCAATAAAAGTGCATTTGTTTCGATTATCATTGCAAACCCCCTTGTACCTTGTTGGTTCTTTATGCACCCCGAGATCAAATCCATGAACCATCACAAAACCTGTCCGTGAGGACGGATCGTGACAACCCGAGGACCCCTCCCCAAATTCCCCTCCAAAGCCTCCCCAGCACCCCCAGACCCCGCTAAAACCCCCTCAGGTTCGCCCCAGACCCTCCCCAAATCCCTCCAAACCTCCTCAAGACCCCTCCCCAAATTCCCCTCACGACCCCTCCAGGACCCCTCACCTGTCCCTGCGCCTCCTCAGCAGCTCCCGGAGCCCCCCGTCTTCTCCCAGCGCCTCCCTCGCTCTCTCCAGCGCCTCCCGCAGGACCCGCCCGAGCCCGGGGCGGCTCCCGGGGGTCCCTGAGGGGGTCCCGGGGGGCGGGGGGGGGGGAGGGGGCGCCCGCTCCATGCCCGACCCCAGGGTCATCGGGCACCGCTTCGGGCTCGGCTATGATTGGCTGGTACGCGCGGGTAGGGCGGGAGTTGCTTAGGGGAGAAGCCCGGTAATTGGTTGGTTTCGTATAGGGCATGGTGATTGACAGGGAAGGGGCGGGGGCAGTGCACGGTGATTGGCTGCATAGAGGCAAAGAAGGCGGGAGTTGCCGAGGGGAAACGCGCGGTGATTGGTTAGATCGGTGCATAGGGAGTCCGGTGTTCCTGCGGGGAGACCCGTGGTGATTAGATGGTTTGGGGCGGGGCACGCTGCTATTGGCTGGGAAAGGTCCCATATTTTTAAAGGAAATTCCCGTTTTTTTCGGGAAAAAACTCTCAGATTTTTAAGGAAAAATTCCCGTTTTTGCAGGAGAAACATTCCCGGATATTTTGACCCCACATGACCCCAAGTAACCTAAATAACCCCCAAACACTCGAAATAAACCCTTAGAAACCCCTAAACAACTCTAAATACCTTAAAATGCCCCAAATAAACCCAAACAAATCCCAAATAAACCCAAAAACACAAACAAAAAAACTCAAATTAAACCCAAAAACACCCAAATTATCTCAAGTACACCTAAAAAAAACCCATATACAACAACATAACTCCCAAGAACCCCAAATAAGCCCAAATAAACCCAAACAAACCCAAATCCTTCCAAATAAACCCAATACTTCAAAATAACCCCAAATAAACAGAAATAAACCAAGTAAAACCCAAGATAAACCCCAAATAGTCCATAAATGACCCCAAATAAACACCAAACAAACCCTAAATAAACCCCAAGAAACCCCAGTTCCTCCCGTCCCCACCACAAAACAGATCCCGACCAATCAGAACGTGCGGCACTGATGACGATCCACTTGCTGGGCACAAACTCAGAGCACCGGCCCCGCTCAGCGATTTTCAGCCAATCAGCGCGCGGCCCGACTCTGACTCATCACTTGCCTGCCACCGACCAAGGCCTCTCACTGCGGTAAATACTCAGAGATTTCGCGGGGTAATTTCCAGCCAATCAGAGCGTGTCTCGCTGATGACTCTTCAGTTGCCAGGAGCGGAATTAGAGAGGGGGGGGGGAAGGTGACCCTGGTGATGGGCTGGGGACCCCAAATTAATCCAAAACAAGACCAGGACCCCAAAACGGAGCAGGAGGGGCTTGGAGCCCCCAAAACCAAACACGGGGGAGGGGACTGGGGGAACGATCGGAAAGGAGAGAGCGGGGAAAAGAGGGTCGGGACCCCAAAATTGAGCTGGGAGGGGAATGGGACCCCCAAATTGAGGTGGGAGGGGAATGGAACCCCCAAATGAAGCTGGGATGGGTATGGGGTCCCAAAACTGAGCTGAGAGGAGGATGAGACACCCCAAATTGAGCTGGGAGGGGGGTTGGACCCCCAGACAGGATTAAGCCAATTTTGCTCCTGGAATATGTAAAGTACTTCATGGATATGCAACAAGGCCATGAATATGAAACGGATTGATATAATGGGAGACAAGGACCATCGAGCAAAGGTTGTTATGGCCACCAAGACCCCCCAGTTATGTTCGGGGACACCCCTTAAGTCATCTGGTTTTAATTACATCACCCTGTTGCATATTCATAGACCCTCATACATATATATCAACTAATTTACATCTTTCTGGAACTATTTGACATGGCCCAGCCTTGGGGGTGTCTCCCAATTTCAGGAGCCTCCACTGAAATGGAAAATGTAAACCCCCTCCCTTTGATTACTATTATTTTTAATTGTTATTATTATTAAAATTAATAATAGTAATTCCTTTTGAAATTAAGGGGCTCTCAGGCAAAGATATGGAAAGAGAAAAAACAGTACTTTATTAGCAAAAATTAAAAATACAAATGCAGTAATACAAATAAAAAGAAACAGTGACAGAATCAGAATCCTCTGGGAATTCAGTGAAAAAGGCTGATCCTCTGGGAATCCAGCTGGAAAACAGTTGATCCTTTGGGAATCCAGTGGGAAAAGGGCTGATCCTTTGGGAATCCATTTCTTACCCCCCAAAGACAGGGCACAGGCAGGGCCGTGGAGTTTTTATAGGGTATCCAAAGGGTGGAATTAGGGTTGGGGTCAGGAGAGGAGTTCTTAGCAACACAAGAAGGGTGAGATCAAATACCTGCCTCTTAGCAACAGCAGCACTCCACACAGAACGTGTCCTCAAATACTAAATTCCCCCTAAAACAACTGAGAAATTATGGAACTTCAGATATATTCAATCAATTTCCTTCATTTAACCCAGTTTTGGGTATCCTTAAAGGATGAAGGTGAAGCAGAGGAAAATAAAGGCCAAACCAAAAGGCGAAGCAGCCAGGTGTGTTCCCAACATGGATCACAGGGAATGTGAGTGACCAGGGCTGTGCCCAAAGTGCCTCCTCCAGTGGGGGATGGAGCCAGAGCAGTGCATGAAGCTCTGCCCGCACTCGGGGCACTCACAGGGCTTCCCTTAGTGGTGCCTCCATTGGTGTTTGGTCAAGCTAGAGCTGCTGGAGAAGCTCTTCCCACACTGGGGACACTCGTAGGGCCTCTCCCCAGTGTGGATGGGCCGGTGGGTGATGAGGTTGGAGTTGTGCCTGAATCCCTTCCCGCAGTCGGGGCATTGGAAGGGCTTCTCCTCCCTGTGAATCCAATAGTGCTGGAGGAGATCAGAGCTGGTCTTAAACCTCTTCCAACACTTGGAACACTCATAGGGCCTTTCTCCAGTGTGGGTCCTCTGGTGCCTGATCAGACTGGAGCTCACGGTGAAGCACTTCCCACACTCCCCACACTCATACGGCTTCTCTCCAGTGTGGGTCCTCTGGTGTCTGATCAGGTGGGAGCTGACACTGAAGCTCTTCCCACACTCCCCACACTCGTAGGGCCGTTCCCCAGTGTGGATCCTCTGGTGCACAATCAGGTTGGATTTCCACCTGAAGCTCTTCCCACACTCCTCGCACGTGTGGGGCTTCTCCCCATCATGGAGCTGATCATGGAGCACCAGCTACGAGCTTTGGCTCCGTCTCCGGCCGCCTTCCCGGCCCAGGCTGGCTCTTTCCCCCTCAGATCCCCGCCGGCTGCGTTTGCAGCCCCTCCTCGTGCGGCATCTCCGGGGCTTTTCCTCCCCGTTGGCTTCCTGCGCCGTGGAGCCGCTCAAAACGGCCTCTGCCACCAGGTTCTGCCACGGGCATTTGTCCTCCCTGCTCTCCATGCTCAGCTCCTGCTCTGGGGGAGGAAGGACAAGGACAGGATGGGATTTGCCTCCGTGCCACAGGCAAGGGCAAGGAGATCCCCCCAGGGCTGAGCTGCAGCCGGGGCCATGCTGGGCAGGGAGATGGAGCAGCACAGAGGGGAAAGGGGCACTGACTTCCTCCTCACCTGCCTCAGTGTCCCGGGGCATCTTCCTCTTCCTCGCAGCCTCCCAGGCCTTGGCCATGGGCAATCCTGGTTTGGGGAAAACAAGGGATGAGAGCGTTTGTAGGAGTGTCAGGTGTAGGATGGTCGGGACGGACGGAGACGAGAGAGCTCTGCAGCCAGGGCGTGGAACTTGCGGTTTATTGCAAAGGGCCTGGGTGCAGGGCCCTGCTTGGAGCTGCCAGGCACAGCTCGGAGCAGGCCCGAGAGAAAAGAGGGGTAGAGAGGATGAGAGGGTAAGAGAGTAAGACAGGCAAGAGCATAAGAGAGTAAGGGTCCCGTTACAACACAATAAATTTTCTTCTGTGTTGAATATTCTATTTCTCACTAACCAATCTAGTACAAGATACAAATCCTATAGCATTTACATACAGCCTGTAAGAATCATTACATCACCATACTGTGTTACATTTTCAACCTTAAAAACTCCTCTTTGGACCCCTTCTGCTGAGCTAGTAGGGTCTGCTCTGACCCTTGGATCTGTCTGCAAACAGAGGGAATTGTTTCATTAAAAGGGGATTACCTTCAGTCAGGCCACACCATTGTCCTCCAGTTGTTCAATAACTGAGGTATCTCAAAGCTTGCTTTCATTTCAATCTTCCTTGTAATTTCTATATCCTCAAAATCTTTTGCCAGACAATCATATTTATAAAGTTTTCCTTTTTCATCTTCCCCAACACACAATGAATTTGAAGGTCGCTCTACCCGAGCCCATTTCTGCAAGTCATTGGCCACCTCAGCGCCAGAAAAACCTCCCAAACACCAAGATTCAGCCCTGAAAAAGCCTCCCAGGAGTTCCCTGTCCCTGGTCCCTCACCTCTGCTGTTCGGGGGTTCCCCCCTGTCCCAGCTGCTGGGGTCACGCTTGGATTGGGGGTCCCCCTTCTCCTTGGTGCCCGCCCTGCCCAGGCTGCTGGCAGTCTCAGCAATGCCAAAAGCTCCCCCCGCTTCGCTCTCCCCATTTTGGGATGCCGGGGCTGTTTGGGCTCCCGGGCTCCCTTCTCCCCTCATTCTCTGCTCGGGGCTGCAGCGGCTCCAAGGAGTCCCCCCTGCCCCTCTCCAGGCTCTTCAGGCTCCCGCCAATGGCGGCGCTCCCCCCTCTCTGGGCTCCCCACTTTGGGCTCCTGGGGGACACAGGGCTCTGCTCCTCCAGGCTGCCTCTGCCGGCAGCCGCCACCGCCACCCCCCGATGTCCCCCCAAGGGGCCTTTTCCGCTCAGCCTTGGACTGCTTCATTCTCCAAACATGCGCAAAAACCCAACCCAGGGACCCCCCGGGATATCCGTGCTGAACTCCCCCTCCCCGCTCACCGGTGCGATGGGGGGGGGGCGATGATCCCACAGATGGGGGCTGCGAATTCAGGCAGGGATCGACTGCGTGGTTCCCTCAGCTCAGCCTCGATCTGCTTTTGTCCCTCCTCTTCCTCTTCCTCCCACTCCTCCCCTTCCGTTCCCCATCCTCTTCTTCCTCTGTCTTATCTCCACCTCCTCCTCCCACTTCATCCCTGCCCTTCCCTCCCTCCTCCTCCTCCCCCAGCAGCAGCCACACCCTCGCTGCCCCGTTCCCGCAGCCCTCGCAGCCGCGGCAGGAGCGGGGATGGAGCCGGGACAGGTCGGGATGGGCAGCGCGGGGCTCTCGGCTGCTCCAGCCGCTGCGGGCGGGGGGAACCCGGCCCGGGCCAAAGGAGAGGCAAACTGGGCAAAGTGGGGGCACATCACAAAGCTAAGGATGTAGCAGAAAATGGAGATAAAAGAGTTATGTTAATATTAACTCCAAACGAAGAAAAACTGGAAATTCCAAAGTTTAGGGAAGCCAAGAAAAAAATTCAGACACGACAGGAAGTGAACAAGATAAATCAGGGAAATGGAAACTTCTTGATGGAAGACAATTAGTTAATAAATGTTCTTCTAAAAAAATATTAGAAGACATGCATCAGAAAACCCACTGGGGTGCTCAAGCTTTGTGCGATAATTTTTTAAGGAAGTATGGGATTTTTGGAGTTGCAAAGCAAGTAACTGAAAGATGCTTAATTTGCCAAAGGAGAAATAAAAAGGTGATGAGAAAAACAACATTAGGAGGTCCTGAGTTAGCTCATCAACCATTTCAATGTATCCAAGCAGAAGTTTAGATTTATTAGGCTCTGGATTTATTTGTAAAAACACCCCTTTACCTAGAAGAGAATATGCAATATGTTAGGCAGAGGACTTTAGAAGAATAAAAATCTTTAAAGTATGAGAAACCTCCGAGAAGAAAAAAGGGAAATGAAAGGCAAGAGAACAAGAGGAAAAATCAGAAAGAGAGTGGGATCCTCTGCAGCTCTTGCCCCCTCCGTTCGCGGCCCAGGCGCCTGTCCCGGGTCCCGGCTCGCTGCCCGCCTCAGCTCCGCCTGCCCCGCTTTCCATCCCAGGTGCGGCCTCACTGCCCAGGGCAGCTCCACCTGCCCCGGCGCTCTCGCTCAATTTGTGTGCCCTGCTCCCACTGCCTGGCCCGCGGCCGCTCTGCCGCCCATGCTGGGCAAGATGGGGGTTGCTCTGTCCTGCCGCCTGCTCCGAGCTCACCGCGCCCACCGCACCCAGGGGGGGTCCCAGCCATCCCATCCCCGCCTGCCCTGCCCGTGCCACCTGCGCTGGGCACCGCCGCTGCTGCCGGGCTCTCCCACCTGCCTTTGCTCTGCCGGGAGCTGCCGGATCAGCCGCCATCAGCCATGTGGGGGCTGCCCACGCTCCGCCTCGGGCTCCACGGGAAGATCCCCCTCTGCCGATTCCGGCAGCAGACCCTGCCCACACTCCCACCGAGCCTCGGCGGGATATCCTCCCCTGACCCCGTCCTGCTCTGAGTTACGTCCCCTTGGTAACCACAGCTCTGGCTGTTCAGGGAAACTCTCTCTCTCCACAGGAAGCAACATCGAAACACTACGAGCTCAGTTAAAAGAAAGCCCTCTACAAATTCTTACCCAAAACACGGGAGAAAGGCTATACAAGGTAAAAAAGTGAAAGAGTTCGATGAAGGGATTTCTCTATTTCCGTTCAGAGAGGTTCCCATGGGAGGGATGCGCTGCCCCGCCCCGCGGGAGCCACCAGCGCCCCTGCCGGCCGTGCCCGGAACTGCACCCAAGGGGAAAGCGCCGCAGCCCAAAGGCCGGGACTGGCTCCGGGCTCTGTTTGCTGTCAGTGCCGCAGCTGTTGCTGTTTGTTTGCTTTATTATACACACTAGTAAAAAACTGGTATTCCTATTCCCATATCTTTCCTTGAGAGCCCCTTCATTTCACTAGTCTAAAAATTAAGAAGGAGGGGGTTTGCATTCTCCATTCCAAGAGAGGCTTTTTCTGCCTTCCCGAGCAGACACCTCTCTTGTAAAGCAAGACAAGCACCCACAGGCACTGAGGGGGCTGCAGGAGGGGCACAAGAAGGCCCTGCAGCACTTGGGCACAAAGGCACAGCAGGTGAGTGCAAGAAGGGAGCAGCAAAAGGCCAAGCTGAAGGCAAAGGCCAGGGCACAGTTCCTACAGCCCCTGAGGGATCAACCCCAGGGCCCAAGGGGGCCCCAGCACCCAGGGCACGGCTCGGCCACAAGCACCTGGCACAGGCATTGCCCTCCTCGGCAGGGGAGAGCTCACCCAAACAGCCCCTGGCAAGGAACCAGGGCTCCAGCTGCAGGGCACAAGGACACTGCAAGCACAGACAGCAGCACCCTCAGCACCAGCAAGTCCACCCCTTGATGGACATGGATTGGCAGGGCTGGCACAGCTCCCATCACACCAGGGACCCTCCACACTGCAGCCCTTGAGAATATTCAGGGTGGGTCTGCATTGAGAGGAGGCATTTCCTGATAGACAAGGGGTCTCTAAATCCACTCTAAATCTTAGACCTAAGGGGGGGAAAATGCTAAAAATATGTTTCATTAGTGAGGGGATTACTGAGAAAGATGTATGGTTTTATTCAATCACTGTTAGGAGATCTGGGAGATGGGTTTGAAATGCGTGAATTTTAATTTGCTCCTAATTGTTACCATGGTTTAATGGGAAGGGATTTGATCGCTAAACTCGTAACACACATTAATATTATAAAAAGGGATACAGAGGCCTGTTCTGTTGTACCTCTGTGTCAAATGTCTGACAAGGCCTATGCTGAAGTGAATCCAGAAGTGTGGGCAGTCCCAGGGAAAGAGGGAAAATTAGATATGGAGCCTCTCCAAAGTACTCTGAAGCAACCAGGACAAGTGGTGTCTAAAAGCAACACCCTGTTCCAGGGGAGGGAAGCAAGGGGAATCACACACAGCGCAGGTCACCGCCCCATGCTCAGTTCAACCCGCGCAGCTCTGGGTGCCTGTGAGAGCCTGGCACGGAAATGCCCTGAGCAGGAAGGCTTCAATATCTTCTGCTGACACCATGGCACCTAACAGGGGGGCAAAAGCAATTCTCACTGTTTCAGCAACCACTGGAGCAGATATCAAGGCACATTCTCCCACAGCAAGCTGGGCTGGCACACAGCCTGCCCTGGCACTTTGCTGCTGCCAACACCCAGCCAGGACATCGGCTCCTGCCTAAGGAGTGCAAAGCAGCACCACTGGTGGCCAAGGGGCCCATGCCAAGTGTCCCTGAGGCCAGAAACTGCCGCCAGCACAGCTCCATAGGGGAAGACACCTCAGCCTGGCCTCAAGGGCTCTGAAGCCCCGGAGATTTGCACTTCCCGCCTGCAGCAGGAGGATGGGAGGCCGCCCCTGAGCCTGCCCTGAAGGCAACACAGCAGCAGCCAGGGCTCCACAGCGGGCCAAGCCCCTGCGCCTGCCCACAGATCCTCGCCTGGAATCCTCTGCAATCCTGGCCACCCTCCTCTGCCACCTCCAGCCACTGGGGCCAAGCCTTGCTGCCACTGCTGCAGCCCTGGCAGGAGAGAGTGGCCAAAAATGGGGAAAACCTGAAAGGCTACCAGAACAAATCCTACAACACCATGGACCATGCCCTGGGAATCCGACCCAATTCATACTAGGAGCCACAGAACCCATTTCTCATTTCAATGGCATCATTAGATTACAAGCTGTCCTCGGAATAACCAACCAGACAGCTCCAGCTCGTGACCTTCCTGCTGACCAATCCACTGAAATGAAGAACACAACACTGCACCATGGGATGGGATCAGATCATCTATTAGCAAAAAAAAGAGGAATTTGTGGAAAATTAAATTACTCAAAGTGCTGTTGGCAAAGAGATAACAAAGGAAAAGTGGTGAAAAAAAAAAACCAACACCAGAAACAAAAAAGCATCTCATGTATTGGTCCAAACAGGAGAAGGATGGGAATGGGTCATGGTTTTGTGGCTCCCTGGCAGACCATGGGTTAAACGAATGCTGTTTCTCCTCTGATGTGCTGCAGCAACTCTCATCTTTTTACCGTGCTCCACACCTTGAGAGTGCAGCTCATTCAGCAGATGAGCGAGGGGCCAGGGACTTGTAGATAAGGAAGTAACGCGCGAAACTACCAGCTTCAATAAATGTTACTAATTAACATGGATTTTGCTCACAGAAAGACCCGCTAAATTCCTGAATTTCGAAAAAAATAAAAACTTAACAGAGCCATGAATATCGGCTGCTATACAAAAGTGGGGGTGAACATTAACAAGGACATGCAGTTGGGAAGTCTGAACCTTCCAAATACCTCAGCCAGTGGGCAAAGGGAGAGGGAGATGAGGCCGGGAAAATGAGGATCAAAAGGAGGCTGCGAACTACAACAATGGCAGAGAGCGCATGGCAAATGTCCCAGGGCCTCTCCCTCTGCCCAGTAATAAAGTCACTTTTACAGGACTCCTCTGTCTCCTCTGCGCACAGAAACCTCCGGCCACGGCAATTTCCCCGCACAGCCCCAGGCATGGGGCAGCCCCCTCTGTCCCAGCCACAGCAACCGGGCCGAGCCAGCGCTGCTCCAGCAGCGGCTCCTGCCGAGGCAGCAGCCGCAAGGAGACCGCGGGCAGCCGCTCCCGCAGCGCCCTCACGCCAGTGGCAACACGGGCTGGACACGGCACAACGAACCCGCCCGAGCCCCCTGCCGCCCCCGAGGCCCGCAGCCAGCCCCGAGCCCCCGCACAACCCAGCGCGGCTCCCACCCGCACTGCGGCTGCCTCCGAGCTCCGCCGCCGCCTCATCGCGCTCGAGCCACCGCCGCCACTCGCGGGCCCGCACACACGACAATGGCACCGCTGGCCAGCCACAGCCGCCCTCAGCCCGCCACCGGGGCCCTGCTCTGCCCCGCTTCCACCAATCAGTGCGCCACAACCACGACTGACGGCACCATAGCCCAATCGCAGCCAGGGGCGGGCTCTGCACACGGCACAACCCAGCCCCACGCTCTCAGGGCCCCCTGGGCTGCATGAGGGCAGAGCCGGAGCTGAGGAACAGCCCTGGAACGGGCCCGGGCCCGAGGGGGATTGAGCTGAAAACACAAACAAACTTTTCCGCAGCTCCCGCCACGGCTTTCTTGCCACTGCAGCTCCGGTGGCTCCGGCTCAGCGGGAAGCCCTGGAGCCTCACTTCTCCTACCCCTAATTAGGAGCATCAGTGCATCACTTTGATTTCCCCCAAAAAGGGAAAACCGCCCCAAACCTCTGTGAATGAGTGGGGGATGGGAGAGTTTTATCACAGAAAACCCCAAAAACTCAGAGCAGGATAATGAGGAGTAAGTGAAGAGCCTTAAATCTAGGTTTCCCCCACGCCTCCCTCCTTCCAGCTGCACCTTCTACCCCGGCAGTGCCGCAGGCAGGGAATGGGGCCGGGCTCTGTTCATGCCCCGGGGCTTCTCCCTCTGCTCAGGGACAGGAGTCGTTCCCCTGCTGCACCCTGGGCTCTCTCCCACCGGAGACTTCTCCAGGAACTTCAAGCTGAGTCCATCCCATGGGGAACAGCCCCCTCCAAGTGCTGCAGCGTGGGTCAGCGTGCCCCGGGGTCAGTCCTGCCAGGACAGGCTGCTCCAGCGGGGCCCTCTGGCCACGGGATCACAGCCTCCTCTCAGGCATCGCAGTGCTCAGCGTGGCTGCTCCGGGGACTGCAGGGGGATCTCTGCAGGCCCGTGGATCTGCAGGGGGATCTCTGCAGTCCCATGGATCTGCAGGGGGATCTCTGCATCCTCGTGGATCTGCAGGGGGATCTCTGCAGCCCCTTGGATCTCTGCATCTGGCACTGCCAATTTTGGAGGCACCAGGAATAGGCTGAGCTCTGTCTGAAGCTCTTCTCACATTCCCCACACCCTTCCCATCACAGGGAGGGTTTTAACTCCTCACAGATCCCCAGGCTGGGTTTGCAGCCCCTCCTCGTGTGGGATCTCTGGCGCTTTTCCTCCCCACTGGATTCCTGTGCCGTGCAGCCGTTCCAAATGGCCTCTTCCACGAGGTTCTGTGGCAGGGATTTGTTCTCCCTGGTCTCTGTCCGCAGCTCAGTGCCTGGGGGAGGAAGCACAAGGAGAGGAAGAGACAGGGAGAAGGGAAAGGAAAAGGCAGGAGGAGAGGAAGGAAGAAGAAGGAACAAGGGAGAAAGAGATGGGAAAGGAACGTGGATGGATGAAGGATAGAATGAGGAGAGGAAGGAGGGTGGACAAGGAGCAGATGGGATTTGCCTCCATGGCAGAGGGAAGGGGAAGGAGATCCCCCCAGTCCATCCCTGGCAGGATGGCGTTGGCAGTGAGGCTGTCCTGCAGCGATGCTGGGGTGGGAGATGGAGCAGCAGAGAGGGGAAAGGGGCAGTGATTCCTCCTGCCCTGCCTGGCTGTCCCAGCCTGGAGCGTCCTGGCGCTGCCGAGGCCCTTGGAGCGTCCGGCACTCCAGAGCCCGAAGCTCACGGCTCCTTTACAAAGCTGACAAAGTCGGCAGGATGGGTCTGGGTATGATCTGCAGCAAACTGGGTTTATTGGTACAGGAACAGGGGACACAGCTGAGCAGGGCCCAGGGACAAAGACAGGGTGCAAGCTGAGGGCACAGGGGGTTTTTACATGGGGTAGTGAGGGTGGAGCTGAGGGTCAGGGTCCAATGGATATGGGGGAAAATGGTGCAAAGGAGGGGTTAAGGGTCGGGTCGGCTAATGGGGAAACAGGGGCAGAGGAATGCAGTAAATTAGGGCCAATGGAGGGACAGAGAGGGAGAACATTCTAAGGACTAACCAGAAATGGGTAACAGGGGGTGAACTAGGGTAATTAGGCCAATGGGCCTATGGAGTAACATAACTTCCCAGAAATCAGCATGTACTTGCAAAGGTCTATGGGAGAAGCAAGCTTCTCTCCATAACCCTGAAATTTATTCTTCTTATTGGAGACCAGTCCCCCAAGGGTGGGAGATTGAGACTCCCATGGGCCTCCACACCAGTGCATCTTCCTTTTCCTCACAGCATCCTTCTCCTCCATCCAGACAAAGTTTAGGATTGACAAATCCTGGCTTTAGGGGAAGATCAAGGGGTGAGCATATTGGGTATTGTGACAAAGGAGCCTCACTCTTTACAATTTTTGAAAGTTTAATAAGGAATAATAAGGGACAAATCAGTAACAGCGCTGGGTGCTTGGTGATGGCCAGAGGCACACCGGTTAACCACAGCAACTCTTCTTGTCCAGTTTCTCCGTTGTGTTGTTCAAATACATACTCATAATGATTATACAGATTCAAACATTTCTTTGAACTTGTTTACATGTTCCAGAAATTCTTTAGGTTGGTTTGACCCCCAACTCACCGTGTTAGAGCACGTGCAGGAATCGTGGATTGCTGTTTTGAGGGTTGTGTGTCACTCCCTCACAAGGGCCCCTGTTCTGTGGTTTCAGCGGGTGACAGTTATTGACAGTGGAAGGGTCAGGGGCAGGGGTCCTCATCACATCCCTTCCTTAAATGTTGTCTGACCATGCAGAGGGTTTTAGCTATTTCCACAAGTACTTGAAATGAACATTAGCTATTTCACAAATATCTCTGAAGTGTTATTGTCAGTTATTTACAAAAATAAAAGCATTAATTATTATTTCACAACTACAGCTACTTCTGCAAAAGTTAACATTCTAATGCACAACACATGGCATCCACTTTAATATTCTCCAACGCCAAAACGATAATGTATGTTTTTCACACTGTCCACAAACTCAAATATCATCCAGAAATGATGTTCTGAGGATATGAGCTACACAGGGGCCAGGGCATTGGCCACAAAAAACTGACAAGTTTTACTAGAGCAAAAGAAGTTAAAAGTGTTTACAAACTGCACTCTATCAAAATCCGTGTGATTAAGAATATTTTGCAGAAGTCAGTACATAATAGCAAAAGCCAACACTACCCAGTTATTTATAACAAACCCAGGGCAGATTTTTCCCTTGCATGGAGCACT
Source organism: Zonotrichia albicollis (assembly GCF_047830755.1). Taxonomy (NCBI): domain Eukaryota; kingdom Metazoa; phylum Chordata; class Aves; order Passeriformes; family Passerellidae; genus Zonotrichia; species Zonotrichia albicollis. Next base: position 3,480,666 of record NC_133849.1, read on the forward strand.
TGGGCCTTCCCCGGGCCCCTTCTGCCCTCGTGCAGAGCCGGTGGCATTTTCCAGCACACCCAGTTTGTAACCAAGAGCCGGGTGCAGCCGAGAAGGCTCCAAGCGCCTCCTTCCAGGCTGACTCTGCAGGTGCCGAGGCTGCTCTGGGCTCTGCCAGGGCTCTGCTGGGGCTCAGCTCTGGGCCAGGCTGGGCCCGCTCTCCCCTCACATTGCTCCGGGCAGCTGAGGCACAGCGGGAGGAGGAAGGGACACGGCAAGGCAGTTGAGGGTTAAGAGAGTTTTTATTCAAACAACTGCCATAACAAACAGGCTGTCCTAACTACCATAACAAACTACAGTGCTAACTACCATAACTAACTACCAGTACTAACTACCATAACTAACTACTTGTCCTGTCTACTGTAACTGTAAGCTGTTCTCAAGGGCTTCCTCTCCTCTGCTGCTCCCTCAGTTGCTTTGCTGCAGTGATCAGAGGGGTCAGGCTGGAGAGAGGCTTGGCTGATGATAAAAATGGGTGCTGTCCAAAGGATAAAAAGGAAAGAAATGAACTGTTACTTTCCAGAGTCAAGTTCCTCACAGGCTCTGTTGCAACAGGACAAAGCGAAATGCTTTGAAACTCAGGAGAGGGAAGCAGGCTCAGATTGGATCTAAGGAAGAATTTTTTAACCAGCAGAGTGGGGAAAAACTGACAGAAGGTGCCCAGAGATGTGGGAGGTGCCTCGTCCCTGGAAACATCCAAGCTCAGGTCAGGCAGGGCTCTGGGCCCCCTGAGCTGCCTGAAGATGTCCCTGCTCGCTGTGGGGCACCAGGCCCAGATGAGCTCCAAAGGAGCCTGCCAAGCCACAGCAGGCGACGATTCTGCTTGCTCTGCGTGTGGAACGCAGCCAGACTGGAGACTGTCGGAGGGGGCCCCACAAGAAAAGCCCTCCCTGGCGCTGCTGCTTCCCCTGCAGCCCCTGGCCCTCACCTGCAGCAGCTCCTGGGCAGCCCAGCGCCGCTCCTCGTCCGTCTCCAGGCTGCACTCGAGGCAGTCCCGCAGCAGAGCCGACAGGCGCCGGGGCTGCTGCAGCTGCGGGCTCCCGTTCTGCCGGATCAGAGCGGGAGCCTGCAGGGAAAGCAAACTCGGCGCTCTGCCAGCTCCCTTCACACCCACACGGGCTCACATCCACCCCGGGCCTCAGCCCCAGCTCCAGGGGCACTTTCCTCCCTGCCACAGATGCTGCTCACAGCTCATTTTGCTATGCCAGCCAAAAAACCCAAACCCTGGGGCTGCCACAGCCACTGCAACATCCAAATGATCTCGCCTTGAGAGCCAGTTCCATTGGCTGACTCTGTCAGTAGGAACCTCCATCAGAAATAACACATTTTGCTTCTCCAAATGTGGACACTAGCTTTACAGGCCATTTTCCAGAGTCAGTGTGGTCTGCCTGTGTTATTTCAGAGGATTCTTACATCAAGTGCATCTCTGCAGTGCCACTGACACTCAAGTAAATGCATTCCTGATGCCCCATCCCACAGACTGCCAGGCAAGACACAGGAGGTTTGTGATGCTGAAATCTCAGGCTTGGTGACACAGAGAAAGTAGCTTGGACTAGGAAAGAAATACATTAGACTATGAGAATGTTAAACAATCATCTTCAGGTTTTAGACAAGTTTCCCAGTGAGAAGAATCAGGGGGAAGATCAACTTGCAAAATGTCTTTTAGAAGCTCCTGCAGAAATCTTGATGTCCTTGGGGCTGGGATTTGGGGTTGGTTTGGGGTTTTCTTGCAAGGCAACATTAGACCTGATGCGCTTGCTTCACATTTCCAGGTAATCCTCACAGCCAGATGAGCTGCAACAACATAAATCCCAAAGAAAATTGTTGCTGGCGGTTGCAGAATCTTCGTCTGTGTTGGGGCTGGAGTCCTTTGGGCATTCCCTTCCCATGTGCAGAAACCTCCAGCTGCTGCTCCCAGTGCAGGGTCCCCCTGTGCTCACAGGCCTCTGCAGCCACTGCAGAATTTGCCTCTTACCATGGCCGCCGTTTCCCTGAAGTAAGGTGGTTCTCCTTCCACCATCTCGATGGTCACAGTGCCAAAGGCCTAGATGTCCACCTTGGGGCCATAAGGAGATCTGGTCACAACTTCTGGGGCCATCCAGTGAGCAGTGCCCACCATGGAGCTGCGCTGGTCCTGCTCAGGGCTGAGCTGAGCGCAGAGGCCAAAATCAGCTGAGGACAGAAACAAACCCTGTCAAAGGCAGCTGGAATGGGGAAACCAAGCACCAAGATTCCCCACTCTCAGTCTGAGAGTGCAGTAGTGAAGTCAGCTGGAAAAGTCCTCAGGGCTGTACCCAAGGAAAGATGGAACTGGACCCTTCAAGAAACTCTCAGCTTTCATGCAGTGGCTTTTACTGATTCCCTGAGAGAGCCATCCATGCCCAGGAGGATGTTGGAGCTCTTCAGATCCCTGTGGATCACCTGCTTGGAATGGAGGAAATCCAGGCCCTGCAGACACTGAGAGAGAACAAGAAACATGAGGGCAAAAACCAATGGCCAGAATATATCACACAAGAAAGGACAGTTCAGAATTGTGCCAGCAGCAGCTTTGCTGTGACAGGCCAGGAGTGCAGTGCACACAAGCTCCAGGCAAACGGTAAAAAGGCAAAGCTGAGAACAGCAAATCAAATCCAAACCAGACAGAGAGTACCACAACAGCAGGAGAGAGAACAAGAACAGAGCAGAAGTGCAGTGATGCTGGCAGGCCGTTCACTGCAGAGGCTCTTTCTTCTACAGCTCATAAAACCAACACAGAAACAAAGCCCTGAGCATGGAGCCACTCCTGTTCTCACGCCCTGTTTGGAAGGACCATCGTGTCCCAGCCATGGAGTGACAAGCAGGATCCCTCACCTCCCAACAGACAGCTGCCATCTCTCCTTCAGCCATGTGTGTCTGTCTGACAACGTCCTGCAAAGTTCCTCCATCCATGTATTCCATCACCAGCCAGAGATCTCCATCAACAAGGAAGCTGGAAGAGGAAAGCAATGGCATGGAGATGGATGTGCAGAGCTCAATTCCCCCATGGAAAAACCTGGAGTGGAGTTTTGTTTCCAGGTCACTTGTCAATGAGGACAGAATCAGATGGAGAGACATTCCTGCCAGGCTGCACAGCCCTTGGAATCTGAACAGTCTAAAGGAGAAGGAGACACCTGTGAGAAAGGAGAGGCCTTAGATGGCAAGCAGGTGAAAAATGCAGTTTAGCAACAGCCCAGATCAATGTGGAACACAACCCTTGGCCCCAGCTGGTTCAGCTTCTGAACTCATCAGTTCCACCATTCCCTGCAGAACAAGGCAACACAACTGCCAGGGTTATCCAGGGGAGGAGGCTGTGCAGCACTTGGGACAAAAGCAGTCAGAAAATCTTTCAGAAAGTCCCTTCAGAAACAGGCAAGGCCAGTGAAAAATGGGCAAATGAGGCATTTCTGGAAACAAGAACCTGATCTTCCTGGCATCTGTAGCAATGGAAAAGGGCTGGGAAGAAGAAGCCAAGGGAAATAATTTCTGCTGTGGTTCATCAGCACTTGTTGGAAGCTGGGGAGGAACTTGAAGGAAAAACCAAAGCAAAGCAACAAAAGCACATGGAGGGAGTGAACTGCCAGGCTGTTATTTTGGGAAGATGTGGCTGGGTCAGGCATTTTCCAAACAGGCTACAGACTCCAGATGCCAGGAAAGGCTAATGCAGGGCCCGGGCACGGGATAAGAGCTGAAGCACTCACCTGTCCAAAGAGTTGACAATGTTGGGGTTCTTCTTGTCCTTCAGGAGCAGGATCTCATTCACAGCTCGTTCCCTGTTCTGCCCTCTGAGACTCATTTTCTTTATGGCCACCTGAAGGGACATTGCAGCCTTTAATTGCAGGAGTCTGTGCCAGGAGGCCACAGCACACACGGAGCGAGTCTTTGTGGAGCGACGGAGCCGGGCTGTGCCCAGCTGCCTTGGGATGGGACACCAGAGCTCAGCAAGGGCCATTGCCACAGCCCATTGCTCTGCCAGCTGGGGGCTGCTTACAGGACACATGGCCAGAGACATTGGGCCTTGCAAGCTCTGCAGAAATGGTCCCTCAGCCGTCAGCCTCAAAGCTCTAACAACATTCTCTGCACCTACAGTCTTCTCTAATGGCCTCAACACTATTATTATTATTATTATTATTATTATTATTATTATTATTATTATTATTATTATTATTATTATTACTGTAACACATTTTGCCAGCAGGAGGTAATTCTGGTTCTGTGAAAACAGAGTAAAACAGCCAGGAATCCTTTAGCAATTCTATGGGATTTGGTCATGATTTCAGATCCAACTGCTCTGTTTGGGATTGCACAACAAAGCAAACACACACACCCATTGCTCAGGTGATCCCTGTCACAGGCTGTCACTGACACCAGACCCAAACACAACTGCAGGATTTAGGAGAGAGCTTTGCTCTGGACATCCATCTTCTCATTTCTCTCCGTCTCCCTCTGTGAACAGCTGAAGTAGGACTAATACCCCAAACTGAGCCCAAGCAGGATCTCTCCCTAATTAGGGCTTGAGGTTCCCTCTGAAGATGAAAGGCAGGATGGAAAAACTGCTAAATAATGTTCCTGTCTGAGGCTGGCATGAAGATAAACTGGACCTCAGTCTCCAGCAGCTGATGCATTCACACTTTTAGATATGAAGACCAAGCCAGGCTGTCCTGCTCTGACAGACACCACTGCCCTCCTTGCATTCCTTGGGCACTTGAGAAGGACCAAGTCTGTCCCAGCTGTGCTCTGCAGGCTGACACTGCCTTCAGAGGAGCAGCCTGGGCAGGAAAGCTCTGCAGGCCCCCAGAGCTGCAGCCACAGCTCCCAGCAGAGGGGAAAGCCCTGCAGAGCTGCTGGCCATGCTGGGCGTGTTGGCACTGACCTCTCCTCCAGGGGCCCTGTTGAGTCCTTTAGAAACGGCTCCGAAAGCCCTGGAGACAAAAGAGCAGAGAAGAAAGAAGCAGCACTTTAGGCCCTGGCAGTGAAACCCAGCCCAGACAGGAGATCTCTGCTGCCTGCAGCGTTCACAAACACCTGGGTTCATCGACCCTTCCAACACCAGCACAGCAGCCACCAGCCCTCTGCCATGCAAGGTGTGCAAGAGAATACTGAGACCCAACACGAAGGAATTGGGCTGGAGTAAATCCCAAATGTCCACACTGAATTCTCTTAGTTCAAAACCTGAGGTGAGAAATGGGATCTCAGCACCTCAGGACTGAGGTGCCGAGTCACCGAGACCACCCTTGGGGGGCTCGGGAGTTCTGGAATGTTGCCAGAAGTGTCTGGTGGCTGGATTTTGATCCTACACGGGAGACGACACCTGTATGAGGATAGGAGGGTTTCACCGGGGTGAATGGTGAAGGGATTAGTTAGTTAGAGAGTGAAACACAGGGTTTAGGATTTCTGTACAGGGGGGTTTAGAGAAGTAAGATGGAGGAATTGGGGCGTGTCCTGTCCTTCTTCTTCTTCTTCTTCTCCTCCATCTTCTGTGGTGATGGTGGCACTTTGAGATTGGTTGTTACTAAAAGTGCACTGGGCAATAAGGGTGAAAGGTATTGGGGAAAAATGATAAATATTGTATACGTAACTTTGGGTATAAAGATAGGTGACCGCCCGGAGGGGAGGGGAGTGTGCTCATGGCTGGCTGCTGAGCGGACCTCTGTCGGGCCGAGGGAAAATCTTTTAGATAAACAATTGGTAAACACGGAGACCGAGAGAGGAACTGAAGCCTCTTCTGTTCCTTTGAGGCGCGGGCTGCCCCAGGGCCACCCCGGGCCTTTCCAGGCCATCCAAACAGCCGAAAACCGGACAACTGGCTTCCACTGGGTGAGCTCGAACTCCTACCAAAACCTTTCGGGGGGGGGAGCAGCCTCAAAGCCCTGAAGAGCAGAAGAGCGAAGGGGGCAGCTCCGATCTTAGACGAGTTCCCAGGAGAGCACTGATAACTCCTGAGGAGAGAAGCCTGAAAAAAAAAAAAACAAAAAAAAAAAAACAGCAGTCACTGAGAATTCCATCTCTCAGCTTCTGCTGAAGACAATTCGTAGCAGAACAGCCCGGACCGGAACCAGGAAGGCGCCTCTGGGACCACCTCTCGTGATCTGCTGGACAGAGATTGAGACCTCCGGACTGCCCTGACGATAGATTTGGTAAGAAGGTCCAGAAATAAGAACATGGGGGGCACACTTTCCTAGGAACAACGGGAAATTTTGTCCGCCTTACAAGGCGTGACCCAAGCATATACAGAAGGGATTCCAAAGAAAGAATTAAAACAATTATTGTTATGGGCAAGGCTAAACTACCCACTGGCAGAAACATACCTGCTATTCGAAGTGGGGTTTTGGCAGGAGATAAACAGACATTTATATTTCTTAGCAACAAAAAAGGACGAGACAGCGTTAAAACTGCTCTCTCCAGCAAGGATAATGTTAGAAGGCATATCGATGCAAACGAAGTGCCGGGAGAAGCAGCAGAAAGCTGCAGGGCCCTCAGAAAGAGGGAAGGAGCAAGACTCCGGGAAAAAATTAGCTCTGGCCTTAAGAAGCCAGGAAAAAAAGGCTCTCGAAGAAAGAGAGCAAGAAATATTATTAAAACACCCGGTCTCAAGACCCAGAAACCCCAGGAAACTCCTAAAGCGTCCTGAAACTCCAGAGAGCATGGAGGACTCAGGAGCAGAAGGGGGGGAGCAGGGGGGAGAGAAGGGATCCGGGGGGGGAGCTTTCTTGCGGCGCGGCGGAGCAGGCGGGGAGCGCGGGTGAAGAGATAGCAAGAGACACGTGTTTTCGTGCAGCTTTCCTCAGCTCAGGGCCGGAGGCGGCAGCCATCCCGGGGGCCAGCAGGGATGCAGAAACGCGCGCAGCGGGCGAAACTCGCAAAAACCCGGGGGGGGAGACACATACCAGCGCGGGGGCGTCTGAAACGGGCAGCGAAATAGGGGAATTTGCGCAACCCCAGAAGGCTGCCATGGTGAGACGCAGGAGACGCGCGATTATGACGTCGGACCCGGTGCGCAGATCAGCCTGGATCGCGGAGCGTTCCCGGGTGCCGGGGGGAGGGGGGCTGCACAGACCGGCGAGGGGAGGAGTGAACATGCGTCAGAGGAGGAGGAGACAGAGTCAGGGGCAGACCAAGGGGAGGAGACCTCGGAGGTGGAACAAGGGGGAGAGAGTGGCGTTAGCTCGGGAGAGACAGGGAGCAGCTCGGAGAGCACGCATGCGCAGAGAATAGAGCGCGGGCGGGGGCGGGCCAGACCCCCTGTGACGTCTCGGGCAAGGAGGGGCCATGCTCAGGTGTCCACATCCCAAGGAGCCACACCCTCTCCAGACTTGGTGCCTTTGGTTAAAACCCTCGGAGTCCAAGACTCACCCCTTCAAGGGAGACGTTCTGGTGTTCAAACCCCAATTTCAGCTGAATTAAAAGCCAAGCAAACACGGTCTCAAACGGGGCTGCCAGCATGGCAGCCGGCCGGAAGAGGAGCAGTCGAGCACGCTCCGTCATCCGAGCCAGGGAGGCCGGTGACAGCGCCACCTGGTGGCAGGAAGACAGAAGTGCACGACATGCCGGATCGGGTCGGCGGAGCCACAGCGCCATCTCGTGGCGAGACTGCAACAATGCAGCAATTTTTTCCAACATTATATAAAAAGAAAAGCATTTTAGAGAAAACAATGCCAACACAACAAAGGGATTATCCATCGACTTCAGGGTTTCATGAAGATGATGAAAGCTCAGATGAAGAACAGCTACAAGAAGAAGATGTCATAAGGATCACAGCATCGAAAGGGGTTCCTACATAGATGCTGTCAGCAGCAGAAGCAGCTAAGAGCTTCTTGCATTCAGTTGACACAGCAAAAAAGAAATATCAACAGGATCCTCGAGCTTCCTTTTCAGATTTGGGAGCGAGGCCAAAAACCTCAAGGTGAGAAATGAGACGTGATGAATCACCAGTGACATCCACAATACCATTATTTATGCAAATCCCAGCGGAACCTCAAGAAGAGGAATTTCAAGAGCCGGTGAAGACGATGGATTGGAAGCGAATTAGAAAAGCATTGGCAAAGGAAAAGCATTTATTTCCGGGATCAGGAGATCTGACAATGCCAGTGACATATGATGCCCAAGGGCAGAATCCAAGGTGGGAAAGGATGGGTCATGAGATACTTAAAGATTTAGGGAAGGCGGCTCAAACTTTTGGGCTGAATTCACAATACTTCAAACAGCTACTAAGAGGGACATTCGCTACATATGATCTCACACCATATGATATTCGAAGTATTGTGGCAATGATTCTCACTGACACGCAAAGCCTTGTCTGGGAAAAAAGGTGGAGAAAATATCTTGCTGAATTATGGAACAGATATCAAGGTGGACCAAACGCGAACCTCACAGAAGGACAGTTAGCAGGAGATCCTCCAGATGACAACCCAGGGGAACAAGCAGCGCGGCTCCCACGAAGAGTGTTAAGTGACATCAAGGAAGCAGCGAGAATGGCAATCATGCAAATCACACCAGCAGGAGCTCCAGAAGTCCCGTTCTCTTGCATCAGGCAAGGTCCCACAGAGCCATTCATGTCGTTCATCGATCGACTCATGCAAGCCGTGGATCGACAGGTGACGATAGAAGAAGCGAAGAGGCCTCTCTTGGAAAGCTTAGCTTTCGGCAATGCCAACCCGGATTGTCAACAGGTGATTAGTGCCATGGCAGGACGGCCATCCTTGGCAGAGATGGTGGAGGCATGCAGCAAGGTGGGGACACCTCAGCATGTCACAGCGATTGTGAAGAACGAATTAAGAGAGGAATGGGAGAAACAGTTAAAGGGACATTCAGAAAGGCAAACAGAGGACAAGACACTGGAAAAGATGCTGGAAAAATTACTGCATCAACAGAATGAGAACATCAACAAAGTTCTTGCGACGATGCAGAAAAAGAACAATCCCCCAAGAGGACAGTGCTACAGATGTGGGGAGTTTGGGCACATGAAAAGGAATTGTCCACAAACACATACGCCAGCGCCAGCACAGAAGGCGGAAAGGCCAGTTTGCGCACGGTGCGGAAGAGGAAGACATTCTGCGAAAGAATGTTATTCCCAGACAGACGTGGACGGAAATCCGTTACCGCATCCGGGAAACGCAAAGCGCAGCGCGGGCCGGCGCGCTCAGACACAAGTACTGGCGGTGTCACAAGAGCAGACGGGGCAATCATCAGTGAGCGACAAGCAGACGCCCTCAGCAAAACCCTCAGCCGATTCCACAGTGACCCAGACCTCCTCCCACCAGGGGCACAGTGCGCATTGGCAGCTTCAAAATTAGTATACTTTCTAGATGAAAGTCATGCGGAGATACCAACGGGTATCCACGGGGACTCTTACAAGAAACAAGATTTCTTGATAATTGGACAACATAAGTGCGGTATTCTCGGACTCATTGTCTATCCAACAGTTATCTCAGCGGACAAAAATACAGAGTTGACAGTATTGGCAAGAGCACTTCGTCCACCATTGACTGTACCAGAAAACACTGTGGTTGCGAGAGCCTTCGCATTGCCACCACACGCAGTTGGAGAGGTCATGTCAATCTTCGACGAAGAAGGTTTCCCTATGAAGGAACATGTTGAAGTACATGCAACATGGGTGAAGCACATAGGTCGAGACCGACCCACGCTCACATGCCAGTTGACATGTGGGAACGGAACAATAGCGATCAGAGGTATGCTCGACACAGGGGCGGATGTAACGGTAATATCGTACATCTTTTGGCCACACAGTTGGAGCTTGGTTGCGCCATTGGGTTCTCTCTCAGGCATAGGGGGAGCATCTCTGTGTCTGCAAAAGTGAGAATTCTGTCGTTGTCACGGGACCAGGAGACAAGACAGCGATCATTTGTCCTTTTATTGTCCAAAAGCCGATCACAGTCTGGGGTCAGGACCTTTTGGCACAATGGGGTGCGAAGATCAAAGTGGATTTTTAGTAGGGGTCACTGCAGCACTCGCCACCCTGAAGCTGACATGGAAAACCGATGATCCAGTTTGGGTGGATCAGTGGCCCCTTGAGCGGAAAAAGTTGAGTGCTTTGAGAAACCTGGTCCAAGAACAATTGCAGGTGGGACACATCAAGCCAACAGACAGCCCTTGGAATTCTCCAGTGTTTGTCATCAAGAAAAAACTATCGGGCAAATGGAGATTGTTACACGATCTCAGGAAGATCAACGAAGTCATAGAAGACATGGGACCGCTTCAATTGGGACTTCCATCTGTCTCAATGATTCCCAGAGATTGGCAGCTTGTGGTCATTGACCTCAAAGATTGTTTTTTCAGTATTCCACTCCATCCAGATGACGCTCCGAGATTCGCCTTTTCAGTTCCGAGTATCAACAAGGAAACGCCTCTGCAGCGGTACCATTGGGTCATTCTTCCACAGGGTCTAAAAAACTCTCCGACGATCTGTCAATGGTACGTGGCACGAGCTTTGGCACCAGCACGGAAGAAATTTCCAAAGGTAAAGATCATTCATTACATGGATGATTTACTCATTGCAGCATCAACACAACGGGAGCTGCAAGAAGCTCGTGACTGTGTGATCGCAGAGGTGCAAAAGGCAGGTCTGGAAATCAGCATTTCGAAGATTCAAGAGGTTGCACCTTGGAAATATCTAGGGTGGAAAATTTCAGAGAGAACAATAAAACCTCAAAAAATGGAGATCAGCACCAAGATCAGCAATTTGCACGATTTGCAACAGCTTCTGGGAGAAATCAACTGGATGAGGCCAGTTTTGGGAATCACAAACAGCGACATCCCAGCGTTGCTCGATCTTTTGAGAGGAGACACAGACATTCAGTCTCCCAGGACGCTCACGCAAGAAGCGAAGAAGGAATTGGAGAAAGTTGCAGACGCAATACAGAAAAGGCAGGCACATCGATTTGTTCCAACGTTGCCTTTTCAGTTGGCAGTGCTGGGAAAGAAAACACAGTTCCATGGTTTGTTCTTCCAATGGGACGAGTCGCAAAAGGACTCTTTGATAATCATAGAGTGGATTTTCCTACCACACAGGCCCGCAAAAACAATTCTTACAGATTTGGAGATGGCAGCACAGATCATCATAAAGGCGAGAACAAGGTTGCTGACAATGGCAGGAAGAGAATTCTCAATCATCAGGTTACCCTTGAAACAAGACTATTTCGATTGGGCAATGCAACAATCGAAAGACCTGTTAATCGCATTGTTAGCGTTCCCAGGAACTTGCACAATCCACTTTCCACAATATAGAATACTGCAATCGCAAATATGCTATAAAACAAAACCAAGAATAAGTGAAGAACCTTTGGACGGGATCACAGTGTTCACGGATGGCTCAGGGAAGACACACAAGTCAGTGATCACGTGGAGAGACTCAACGACAGGGGATTGGGAATCTGACGTGAGGATGGTTCAGGGCTCTCCACAAATTGTGGAGTTGGCAGCTGTTGTCCGAGCATTTCAGTTGTTCAAACAACCTCTCAATCTGGTGACAGATTCCGCATATGTTGCGGGTGTGGTCAAGAGATTGGAAGGTTCGCTCTTGAAAGAAGTCAGTAATGGGGTTTTATACTCCTATCTGACGAGCTTGAAAACACTGCTAGAGAGCAGGGAAAGAGAGTATTTTATCACACACATTAGAGCACACACGACACTTCCGGGATTTTTAGCGGAAGGAAATGCTCGAGCGGACAGGTTGACAATGCCCATTTCGCAAACACTTCCGGACATTTTTGAGCAGGCAAGGTTAAGTCATGCGTTCTTTCATCAGAATGCGCAAGCGCTGATGGAGTCCTTTCGTCTCACAAAGAGTCAGGCGAGGGAGATCATTAGTGCTTGTCCAGACTGTCAGTTTGTGCAGCCACCTTCTTCCACCGGAGCCATCAATCCGCGGGGGCTGCAAAGTCTTCAGTTGTGGCAAGCTGATGTCACAAAATATCCATCTTTTGGGAGGCTCAAAAATGTTCATGTTTCTGTGGATACATTCTCAGGTGCAGTCTTTGCTTCAGCACATGCAGGGGAAACAGCAGACCATGCTTGCCGACATTTTCTGCAAGCATTTGCAGCATTAGGTGTGCCTCAGGAGATAAAAACAGATAATGGTCCAACGTATCACCCAAGATGGGGTGTCAGACACACGTTTGGTATTCCACATTCACCCACAGGTCAAGCGATCATTGAAAGAACACATCACACCCTGAAATCCCTTCTGGACAGACAGAGAAGGGGTGAACCAGAGGCAACACCTCACATGAAATTAAACAAGGCACTGTATGTGTTGAATTTCCTAAATAGCTCATCCTCGGAACCTAATCCACCAATCGTGAGACATTTTCTAAACAGCACACAGGCAAAGCTAAGGGAAAACCCTTTAGTTTTGATCAGAAACCCAGAGACAGGACAAATAGAGGGCCCTTTCAAACTAATCACTTGGGGCAAGGGTTTCGCTTGTATCTCCACAGATCGAGGTCTAAAGTGGGTGTCGGCGCGGCACGTGAAGCCATTCCGAAAGCGAGAACGCGAGAACGCTGATCCAAGAAACAAAGAGACGAGTGCTCAGACAGAAGTCGAGACTCAGACCGGAAAGAACGATTCCGAAGAGAAATAAAAAGAAACTAAGGACTTTGGGGACTTTTATATAAGAGTGAAATAATGAGTTTCATGATGCTTATGTGCATCATCCCTTCATTCATTGCAGTAAGCAATGGAGAAGATTTACCTGTTAATCAGCCAAGGCAAAATGTATGGGAGACTTTAGCTCAAGCAGCGAATCTAGATAGTATTTGCCTGACACATTTGAGGCCAGGAAAACCATTTTCCGCATGCATGGTTGGATTGCCAGTGGACGAATGGCCAGTTCCAGGACATTCCGCAGTTAACATTTCGCAGGTCATTAAAGATCCTGTGAAAGAGTGGTGTGCTTGGACACATCTACTTCCTGTGGCTTCTACAGAACCTCAGGAATTGGAGATTTTTGGGTCCATGACAATGGAATTCTGCATGCAGTTTGAAGCTCCGAAGGCCACAAAGGCAAAAACTATCGATTTGACTCCCATTCATGAGTTTTATAAGAATGCATCAGCTTGATGTAAATATACAGAGAAAACTACCGAAGGATCGATCCAAGTCCCAGTGCAATTGCCACGGGGTTTGTTTTTAATTTGCGGGGACAGAATTTGGCACGGCATTCCTGCTAATGCCACGGGAGGTCCATGCAGCATTGGGGAAATTTCAATGCTGTCGCCTGATTTGAACATGCTAAGAGAGAAAAGGCACAGAGGAAAAAGATCAATCGAAAAATATGCGGCAGATTGCAATGACGAAGTATTTTCTTGGGATAAGAAAGCAAGTATTGCTACAGCAATTTTCTCACCTCAAACAGCATCAGGGGTGGCTTTGACTCAGATCGACCGCATGGGTTGCTGGTTGAGCAAACATGCACGATCTGTGTCTGTCGCATTGGATGACATGTTAAAAGACGTTAGTGGTATAAGACAGGCGACTCTTCAAAACAGAGCGGCAATCGATTATCTATTGCTCGCTCATGGACATGGGTGTGAAGAGTTTGAAGGGATGTGCTGCATGAATCTCTCAGATCATTCAAAGTCAATTCATGAAAGTATTAAAAATATAAAAGACAGCATAAATAAGCTTGGCGAGATCACAGGATCATGGATCGATCAGCTGGTAGATTTCTTTGACATCTCTCCCATTTGGAGAGAAGTTTTAAGGGTAGGGTTCTATGTTTTGATAGTTCTCCTAGTCCTCATACTTGTCGTCCCATGTATATTTGTATGTTTAAAACGCGCCATGAATCGGGTAATAAAAGAGGTTTTCTTGGTGCAAACAGAAGGGGGAGATGTGGGATCTCAGCACCTCAGGACTGAGGTGCCGAGTCACCGAGACCACCCTTGGGGGGCTCGGGAGTCCTGGAATGTTGCCAGAAGTGTCTGGTAGCTGGACTTTGATCCTACACGGGAGACGACACCTGTATGAGGATAGGAGGGTTTCACCGGGGTGAATGGTGAAGGGATTAGTTAGTTAGAGAGTGAAACACAGGGTTTAGGATTTCTGTACAGGGGGGTTTAGAGAAGTAAGATGGAGGAATTGGGGCGTGTCCTGTCCTTCTTCTTCTTCTTCTTCTCCTCCATCTTCTGTGGTGATGGTGGCACTTTGAGATTGGTTGTTACTAAAAGTGCACTGGGCAACAAGGGTGAAAGGTATTGGGGAAAAATGATAAATATTGTATACGCAACTTTGGGTATAAAGATAGGTGACCGCCCGGAGGGGAGGGGAGTGTGCTCATGGCTGGCTGCTGAGCGGACCTCTGTTGGGCCGAGGGAAAATCTTTTAGATAAACAATTGGTAAACACGGAGACCGAGAGAGGAACTGAAGCCTCTTCGGTTCCTTTGAGGCGTGGGCTGCCCCAGGGCCACCCCGGGCCTTTCCAGGCCATCCAAACATCCGAAAACCGGACAGGTGTCTAAAGAACTGGAAAAGAATGCATTTCATCCTTTTCCATTTCCTGCCTGAGACCTGCAGGTTCCACAAGGGCCCTGCCATCAGGCAGGTGATGCATTTTCCCCCAGAGTGCATCAACTCTGTGTCTGTTACTGAATGTATGGGGTCTGATACCTGTGCTAGAGTAGAGCACTTATTAGTTCATCTGTGGTTTCTGTTTCTAAACCATTAGGTTGGTAATCCTGGCCAGTGGATATTTTTTGAAGGAAAATATTTGAAAGAAATCTTCTTGAGAACTGTTTTCTGACAGTCACCAGATGGTGAGTTGCTCTTTTAGGCAATCCAGTTCCAGGGACAGAAGATCTTCCAGGTCCTGCTCCTTGCTGCAGGCAGGACACTGCCAGCCTCAGGGGCCTTTGACGGTGCCTTCTGACCACAGTTATCAATTCTGATCAGGACCGAGAGACAGCAGGATGGTAGCCCAGTGCCTGAAGGTGCTTGGAGCTCTCCTGACCCCTCACTTGATCCTGCACCAGCACAACCCCCAGCCCTGCTTGTGCAGAAGCAGCTGCCGTGCACTTACCCTTGGCCAATCTGCTCCACTTCCAGGTATTTCTGGGCAGGCTCCGCCTTGCTCACGGTGTTCCCTGAAATAAAAAACGTGGAAGACGCTCCCTCCCAGAGTGAGAGACCGCCTTGCAGCAGAGCCAGAACCAGCCCCGCTCCCTGGGGCCGTGAGCCCCTTGGTGTCAGCTGGGGAAGGACAATAAATGGCTCGGTGACATTCAGCTGCAGAGCAACCCTGAGTGCAGCCGATGCCCAGACACACACACAGCACCTGCTCGAGCACCCAGGGGCAGAGCAGACGTACTCAGCTGCATCAGGCACCACTCCCCTCTCCCCTCTGGCTGCAGGGCTGTGCTGCTGTCAGAATGTTCAGCCCAGGATCCCACAGCGGAGGGAGCTTCATTGTCCTCTTCCCAAGCAGAGGGAGGTTCTCCACCCTCTTCCCAAAATGCTGCAGCTTCTCCATCCTCTTCCCAAAATGCTGCAGCTTCTCTATCAACTTTCCAAGCCCAGGGATGCTCACTGTCCACTTCCCACTCTCCTCTTCCCAAGACACAGGATGTCCTCCATCCTCATCCCACACTGGGAGATGTCCTCCATCCTCATCCCACTCCATGGGAGCTTGGCCATTCTGGTCCCACACCAGGGCACATCCACCGTCCTTGTCCCACGCCGGGAGATGTCCCCTGTCCTTGTCCCACCCCACGGGAGCCTCGCCGTTGCATTCCCACACCGCGGGATGTTCGCCCTCATCTCCCAGAGCAGCGGGAAGTTCACTGTCATCTCCCGGCACTGAGGGAAGTTCACCATCGGCCCCCAGAGCAGCGGGAAGCTCACTGCTGTCTTCCTCCTCTTTGGCTTCCTCTTTGGAAGCTGAGGGAGCCCCAGGAGGTGCTGGTGCTGCTTTTGTGCCCTGAGGACAGACGGCAGCGTGAGGGACGGGAAGTTCTATCTCAGTTATCGTCTTATTTATCCTCAGCTGCACATCCAGCTGCACTAAGCAGAAATTGGGTTTGGAGCTGTTCCAACTACCAATGGGCTTAAATCAACATTGCCACTTATTGTTGGGAATTTGATATTCCACCATGGCTAAAGCCAGCAAGAAATCCTCTGCCTGCAAAACCAGACCTGCAGCTCTTCAAAAGCTCTTCAGCAGAAAAGGAGAAAACTGATGGGAATTCCTTTGCTGTTGCTGCTGCAGGCACTGACAGGAACTTTCCTTCAGCCTCCCAGGCTGGCACTGGGCTGCCACATGCCGAGCTCACACCTTGCTGCACAATTCCAAATATCAAAGGTTCCTTTCCCACTCACCGAAGGAGGAGCTGCTCGGAATCCAGACATGAGGTGCCCTGCAACAGGAGAGGGAACATGAACCAGATGCTGTTAGGAGAAAAACTGCCAGTGGTGGGAAATGCCACGGAGCAAGACAACCCCGAGAGAGCATTTTGCTTTCACAGCATCCCTCCAGGAGCCACAGTCCCTTCCCACAGCAAGCAAGAGAACAGCACAAAATACTGGGCTGGGTCAGGTCTTGGCTGGAGCAGCAAAGGGAGGGAGTTCCAGGCTCTGCTGGCACAGACTCCCTGCTTGAGGGAACAGAACCCCCCAGGGCTCATTGCAGATGCCGTGCACGCCCCGCTGGCTGCAGACACCCCCTTTTTCAGCTGCAGCTGCTGGCAGGAGCTCTCCCAAAGCAATGGTGTCTTCATGGCAATTTGGTTCCAAAGTCAGCTCAGCTCCAGAGGAAGAACAGAAAGCACACAGCAAGCCCAAAGCCACAGATGCTGCACCGAGGGAAAACCTTGACTTACATGCCAAGTGGGTTAAAAAATACCCCGAATAAGCCACAGAGTACAGAGTGCAAACTGCAGCAGCCACGTGCTGCATCATTTTGGCTGCGCTGCACACGTCTGCAGCCTGTAGCCCTGCAAGCACAGAAGGACACCCGTCAGGGCTGGGCTGGCTGCTGAGAATGCCTCGGGCAGGAGGATCCTCCGGCAGTGAGCCCAGAGCCACTCTGGGCACTGAGGCCTCCGTGTCCCACAGCAACGGGAACACCACGGGGATGTGGCGCTGTTCCTGTGACATCCCAGCAGCAGTTCACGCAGAAACCGCCTGGAAGGTTCTCCTGTGTCACAAAGGAGCACAAAGAACCCTCCCAGGGCACAGCCTACGGCCCAAAGGGTGCAAGAGGAACTCGGAAAATGCAGCAAACAAGGACACCCCACAGCCCAGCCTGAGCACTGAGGAGGAACAAGGACGGCACCGAACCAAAGGAAACGTGACCTTTAGTCACTGATGCTTCTGACTAAAAGCAGCAAGCCATGTTCCATCTGGGATCTTTGTCCTAGTTCTAAATGCAAGCAAGGTTCTCCAGTCTAAACACACAGAAAGCAGGAACTGGAGAGGAGGTGGGATTAGGAAGGAGGAGGAGGAGGAGGGGGAGAGGAAAAGGAGGAGCAGGAAGAGCAGGAGCAGGAGCAGGAGCAGGAGGAACAGGAGGTTCCAGTGTCCCCTGTGGCTGCAGCCGCGGGACCATCGCCCCCAGCTCGTCCTGCAGGTGAGCGGGGAGGGGGAACTGGTCCCAAATCCATCGGGGGGGTCCCTGAGAGGGTTTTCTTATTGGGGTGTGTTTGGAGCTCACAGGTTGTGGATTTGAGCCCCAAATATCATGTGGTGTCCCTAGGAGGTTTTTTTCCTCTGTGTGTGTAGGTTTGGATCTTGCAGGAGCCCAAAGCTGAGCCCCTTGGGGGATCTTTGGGGGCCCACGTAGCCATTTCCCAGTATGGGCAGGGGAGGACATTGGTCCTGGGGACCCCCGGGAGAGCAGAGGAGGGGAACCCCTGGGAGCCCCAGAGTGGGGAGAGCAGAGAGGGGCGATCCCAGAGCTGGGGGCCCCGGCAGACTGGAAAGGGGGGGAGCCTGGAGAGGAGGGACCCCTGGGATCCCTGGGACCTCAAAGCAGAGCATCAGGGGAGAAGGGACCCCATGGACCCCCAAAAGCCCCTGGATCATCCCTAAGCAGGACGCCGGAGAATGGAGAACCCCTGGAGCCATTGGACCCCCATGATCCCAAGGAAAGGAAACTTCTGGAACCCCAAAAGTGGAGAGATGAGCAATAGGGAACTCCTGGGAGAGTTTTTTCGGGCTGAATCTTGATATGTGGAGCTTTTCATGGACACAAGACTCCTGCTGAGTTCCAGAGATGGACCAGGCCAGGAGGAGCCTCTACTCCAAAGCGCTCCCACCTTGGTTTCCCCCAAACCAGGGTTTGTCATTCCCAAGCTGTGGCCAGATGGAGGAGGAGGAAAAGTCCCAGAGATCCCTCACGAGGAGGGGCTGCAAACCCAGCCCAGGGAGGGGTGAGGAGGAAAGAGCCCCCCTGAGCCAGGAAGGCGGCCGGAGATGCAGCCAGAGCTCAGAGCGGGTGGAGAAGCCTCATGGCAGGGAGAAGCCCCACAAATGCTTGGAATGTGGGAAGGGTTTCAGCTCCAGCTCCAGCCTGATGGAACACCTGAACATCCACACTGGGGAGAGGCCCTGGGAGTGTGGGGAATGTGGGAAGAGCTTCAGTGGGACCTCCGACCTCAGCAAGCACCACAAGATCCACACTGGGGAAGGGCCCTTGGAATTCTTGGTGTGTCAGAAGAGCTTCAGGTGGGATTCAGAGATCGTCACTCACCAGCACTTCCACACCAGGGAGAGGCCCTGCGAGTGTCCTGAGTGTGGGAAGAGCTTCATGCGCTGCTCCAGCTCCATCCCCCTTGGGAGGATCCGCGCTGGATGATCCCCAGTGACCCCCGTTGGGAAGAGCCCTGGTGACCCCTGTTCTGGGTGATCTGTGTTGGGTAGGGGGAAGGTGTTGGAGAGATTTCTTTCCCTTCTCCTTGTGCTGCTGATTCGGTTGGTAATAAATTCCCTCCGTGTTCCCAGGTCGGGTCTGTTGTGCCCATGTGGGATTTGCTGCGGGATCTCTCCCGGTCCTTGTCCCCACGCAGGAACCCTCAGTTCCATTTTCTGTCCCTTTGCGGCTGCGGGGGTAGGGACAGAGCGGCTCTGGGGGTGCCTGGCATCAGGCCGGCGTCACCGCTCGCCACGGGCACCCCTGAGATGCCGCGCACCTGGGCACGCATTGCTGGGCTCACCTGAGCTCCCACCTGCCCAGCGCCCCAAGGTTCCCCCTCGCCAAAAAAAACCCCAGCCCGGGGCTGCAGCCTCCCGGAAAGGCCTCAGCCAATGGGACCCCAGGCAGGCGGCATCTTAGCCAATGAGAGCTCGGAGCGTTGGATTGCCTCATCGGTTGCCGGGCAGAGCCCGTGGCCGATCGCTCCCCAAAAGCTGCGGCAGCCAATGAGAGCGCGCGGCGCTGCCGAGCCCGCCCTGCTCCGGACTGGCGCTCCCAGCGCAGCGCGGCTGCTTTGGGGCTGCTGCTCCCTGCCCGGCCCCGGCCATGGGGCGAGGGGCGGCAGCTGGGGCCCTGCTGGTGGCATTGGTGGTGCTGGGAGTCGCCCCGGCTGCGGGCACGGAGCTCTCGGGTGAGCGGGGGGGCGGGAGGCGCTGGGACAGGGGGGGAGAAGGGGGAGAAGGGGAGAACCCGGAATGGAGGGGGAGTAGGAGGGGACCCCCTAAGGGAGAGCGGAAGGGCCTGAGGTGTGGGGGGAGGAGAGGGAGCGGTGGGAGAGGGTGGCAAAGGGGCAAAAGCGGAGGTGGGACACCATATCTGAGCGGGACGGGGCTGGGGATTGGGAAATTTGTGGGAAAATGGGGAAATGGGACCCCAGAAGTGATTTGGGGAGCGGCCGGAGGTGGGAGGGGAGACGATGTGGAAGGGGAAATGGGGGAAGGGTGGCAAAGAGGAAGCGGCAGCGCGGGCAGGAGGGTCCCATGGCGGCCGAGGGGCGCAGGTTGTGCGGAGTGGGGATCCGGGGTGGGTCCGGAGCTCAGGGGATGCTGGGAGAGGGTGGTGGGTTGGCACCCCTGACCTGTGTCCTGCACACTCAGGGGTGTTCCAGAGGATGACAAAGTCCGAGTGTTACTTCATTAACGGCACGGAGAAGGTGAAGTACGTCCAGAGATCCATCTACAACCGGGATCAGTTCATAATGTTCGACAGCGACGTGGGGCACTTTGTGGGGTTCACCCGCTATGGGGAGAAGTTGGCCAAGCGCTGGAACAGCAACGCGGTATTCATGGAGGACAGACGGACTGCGGTTGACTGGTTCTGCCGGTGCTGGTACAAGAATTTTACCCCGTTCATCACGGAGCGCCGAGGTGAGCACGAGGGAGAGTGCGTCCCCTCGGGGCCTGCCCTGCCAGTAACCCTGGAGCCCCTCAAAATCTCCTTGGGCATCGGCCCAGAGCCCTCAGCCCTCCTTGTGCCGACCCCCGGGGTCTCCAGATCCTCCCAGTCCCTCCCGGTGCCCCCCCGCGCGTCCATTTCAGCGACCCGTAAAGTTGACGCTTTGCAACCAATAGGATCGCATCGTGTTCATGACTCATCTGTTGCCAGGCAGACCCGCAGCACGGAGTGCCTCGCGCAGGACTCGCCCTCCCAGTGCCGCGCACTTCATTCCCGGTTCCTCCCAGTGCCAAGATCCCTCCCAGTGCCATTCCAGTCCCTCCAAGACCATGCCCAGTTCCTCCCCAGTCTCTCCCAGTCCATTCCCAGTCTCTTCCCAGTTCATTCACAGGTCACTCTTAGAACTCCACCCTCTCTCCCAGTTCGCCCATTCCTTCCCATCTCTCTGTGTCACCCAACTCCCTCCCAGTCTCTCCCACTCCCTCCGAGCACATTCCCAATCCATCCGAGCCCATCCACAGTCCCTCCCACCACATTCCCCAATCCATTCCCTGTCACTCCGAGTCCATTTCAGTCCATTCCCAGCCCTCCCTTCTCTCTCCCAGTGCCCCCCAGCTGATCCCAGTGTGTCCCCGCTCTCTCTCTCTGCTCTCCCAGTGCCCCCCAGTGTGTCCATCTCGCTGGTTCCCCCCTCGAGCTCCCAGCCCGGCCCCGGCTGCCTGCTCTGCTCCGTGATGGATTTCTACCCTGCTGCCATCCAGGTGAGGTGGTTCCAGGGCCAGCAGGACCTCTCGGAGCACGTGGTGGCCACCGACGTGGTCCCCAACGGGGACTGGACCTACCAGCTGCTGGTGCTGCTGGAAACTCCCCCCCGGCGCGGGCTCAGCTACAGCTGCCAGGTGGAGCACGTCAGCCTGGAGCAGCCCCTGAGGCGGCACTGGGGTACGGGGGAGCCCCTGGGGGCGCTGGCAGAGCCACTGGGCTGTGCTGGGAGGCACTGGGAGGGAGCTGGAGAGAGCCGGGCTGGGACTGGGAGAGGGGCTGGGGGCTGGACAAGGGGTGGGCAGGGGTTTGGGGGATGCTGGGGAGGGTGGGGTGGGGCTGGGGGGGTCCTGGTGGGCACTGGGAGCGACTTTGGGGGTGCTGGGTGTGCCTGGGAGGGAGTTTGGGGGTGCTGGGTGTGCCTGGGAGGGAGTTTGGGGGCGCTGGGTGCAAAGGGTAGGGGGTTTAGAGGATGCTGGATGCGACTGGGTGGGACTGGAATGAGCCTGGAGGGGACACTGGGAGAGGCTCGGGGTGTCGGTGAGAGGTTTTGGGGGGCTGAGCCCTGCGGACCCCCCAGAGATGCCGCCGGACGCCGCCCGCATCAAGATATTGATGGGGATTGGGGGCTTCGTCTTGGGCTTCGTCTTCCTGGCACTGGGGCTCGGCTTCTCCCTGCGCAAGAAGGTCAGGGCGGGTGCCGGGGGTGGCGTCCCCGCCGTGGCGGAGCGTGTGCGCTCTCGCCGGGGCCCCCAGCCCGGTGTCACCCCCTTTTCTGTGCCCACAGAGCTCCTGAGCCGGCGGCGGCCGCAGCCCCTCCCCAGGGGCTCAGGCCCGGCTGGGACCCCCCGCTCCGTCCCCGCTCCGCTGATTCTTGGGGGGTCCCGTGTCCCCCCAGCCCCGCTGGCGCTCTGCCCCCGCCCAGTGCCTGCTCCCAGTGCTCCCAATAAAACTTCCCAGTTGGGCCCGGGGCCGTTTATTGGGGGGACGATGGGGAGGGGTTTGGGGGGGCGATGGGACGGATTTGAGCAAAGGGAGGGGTACAAAGGATGGGAGCTGGGCCCGGGGGGAGGGGTCGCTGCCCGCGGATCCCGCAGTGCCCGGTGCGGGACGAGCTCCGTGCGCTGCTCCATCTCCATCTCCCGTGGGAGGATCCACGCTGGATAATCCCGGGTGACCCCAAGGGTCAGAGCCCCCCGTGTGGGGGTCAGAACCCCCACACCTGGCTGCGGGTTCCACATCTTCCTGGCCCCCCCGTGGACACCTCGATGAAGGCCGGGGGGTCCCCGCTACTTTTCTTGTTTCTGCTCCTCTCCTCATCTCCCCCTCCTCTTCCTCCCACCTCTCCTCTCCCGGTTCAGTCGCTCCTCCCGCTCCTCCTCGTTCCTCCTCCCGCCTCCTTCCCCTCTTCTCTCTCACATCCCCCGCCCCTTCCTCAATGGTTTCTTGAAGGGTCCAGTTCCATCTTCCCTTGGCTACTGCCCTGAGAGCTTTTCCAGCTGACTTCACTACTGCACTCTCAGACTGAGAGTGGGGAATCTTGGTGCTTGGTTTCCTCATTCCAGCTGCCTTTGACAGGGTTTGTTTCTGTCCTCAGCTGATTTTGGCCTCAGCGCTCAGCTCAGCCCTAAGCAGGACCAGCGCAGCTCCATGGTGGGCACTGCTCACTGGATGGCTGTTACCAGGCTTTGCAAGGGTCTTCAGGGGTGAAGAGATAGATGAGGGGCTTAACTTCATGATCAGAAGGCTGGATTTATTATTTTATGATATATAATACATTAAGACTATACTAAAAGGAATAGAGAGACAAGTTTCAGAAGCTGCTATGCTAGGAATCGAATAGGAATGAATAACAACAGAGCTTTCTCTGATCTGTCCCAGAGAAAGATTGGTCTTTGATTGGGCCTTAATTGTAAACATGGAACATGGGCCAATCACAGGTGCACCTGTTACATTTCACATCAGCAGAGCACCACTGTTTACATTCTTCTTCTGGGGCCTCAGCTTCCCAGAAGGGGGAAAAGTCCTAAAGAAAGGATTTTTCACAAAAGATGTCTGTGACAGATGGCCCCAGAAGTTGTGACCAGATCTCCTTATGGCCCCAAGGTGGACGTCTGGGCCTTTGGCACTGTGACCATTGAGATGGTGGAAGGAGAACCTCCTTACTTTAGGGAAATGGCGGCCATGGTAAGAGGCAAATTCTGCAGTGGCTGCCAGAGGCCTGTGAGCACAGGGGGACCCTGCACTGGGAGCAGCAGCTGGAGGTTTCTGCACATGGGAAGGGAATTCCCAGAGGACTCCAGCCTCAGCACAGACGAAGATTCTGCAATCTCCAGCAACAATTTTCTTTGGGATTTATGTTGTTGCCGCTCTTCTGGCTGTGAGGATGACTGGAAAATGTGAAGCAAGTGCATCAGCTCTAATGTTACCTTGCAAGAAAACCCCACACCAACCCCACATCCCAGCCCCAAAGCCAACAAGTTTTCTGCAGAAGTTTCTAAAATGGTTTTGTGAGATGATCTTCCCCCTGATTCTTCTCACTGGGAAACTTGTTGAAAACATAAAGATGATTGTTTAACATCCCCATAGTCTAACATATTTCTTTCCCAGTCCAAGCTACTTTCTCTGTGTCACCAAGCCTGAGCTTTCAGCATCACAAAACTCCTGTTTCTTGCCTGGCAGTTTCTGGGATGGGGCATCAGGAATGCATTTACTTGAGTGTCAGTGGCACTGCAGAGATGCACTTGATGTAAGAATCCTCTGAAATACCACAGGCAGACCACACTGACTCTGGAAAATGGCCTGTAAAGCTGGTGCCAACATTTGGAGAAGCAAAATGTGTTATTTCTGATGGAGGTTCCTACTGACAGAGTCAGCCAATGCAACTGGCTCTCAAGGCGAGATCATTTGGATGTTGCAGTGGCTGTGGCAGTCCCAGGGTTTGGGTTTTTTGGCTGGCATAGCAAAATGAGCTGTGAGCAGCATCTGTGGCAGGGAGGAAAGTGCCCCTGGAGCTGGGGCTGAGGCCCGGGGTGGATGTGAGCCCGTGTGGGTGTGAAGGGAGCTGGCAGAGCGCTGAGTTTGCTTTCCCTGCAGGCTCCCGCTCTGATCCGGCAGAACGGGACCCCGCAGCTGCAGCAGCCCCGGCGCCTGTCGGCTCTGCTGCGGGACTGCCTCGAGTGCAGCCTGGAGACGGACGAGGAGCGGCGCTGGGCTGCCCAGGAGCTGCTGCAGCTGAGGGCCAGGGGCTGCAGGGGAAGCAGCAGCGCCAGGGAAGGGTTTTCTTGTGGGCCCCCTCCAACAGTCTCCAGTCTGGCTGCGTTCCACACGCAGAGCAAGCAGAATCGTCGCCTGCTGTGGCTTGGCAGGCTCCTTTGGAGCTCATCTGGGCCTGGTGCCCCACAGCGAACAGGGACATCTTCAGGCAGCTCAGGGGGCCCAGAGCCCTGCCTGACCTGAGCTTGGATGTTTCCAGGGAGGAGGCACCTCCCACATCTCTGGGCACCTTCTGTCAGTGTTTCCCCACTCTGCTGGTTAAAAAATTCTTCCTTAGATCCAATCTGAGCCTGCTTCCCTCTCCCGAGTTTCAAAGCATTTCCCTTTGTCCTTTTGCAACAGAGTCAAGTTCCTCAAGTTCCTGTGAGGAACTTGACTCTGGAAAGTAACAGTTCATTTCTTTCCTTTTTATCCTTTGGGCAGCACCCATTTTTATCATCAGCCAAGCCTCTCTCCAGCCTGACCCCTCTGATCACTGCAGCGAAACAATTGAGGGAGCAGCAGAGGAGATGAAGCCCTTGAGAACAGCTTTCGGTTATAGTAGTCAGGACAACTGGTTAGTTATGGTAGTGAGCATTGGTAGTTACTTATGGTAGTTAGCACTGTAGTTGATTATGGTAGTTAGCATTGGTAGTTTATGGTAGTTAGGAGAGCCTTTTCGTTATGGCAGTTGTTTGAATAAAAACTCTCTTAACCCTCAACTGCCTTGCCGTGTCCCTTCCTCCTCCCGCTGTGCCTCAGCTGCCCGGAGCAATGTGAGGGGAGAGCGGGCCCAGCCTGGCCCAGAGCTGAGCCCCAGCAGAGCCCTGGCAGAGCCCAGAGCAGCCTCGGCACCTGCAGAGTCAGCCTGGAAGGAGGCGCTTGGAGCCTTCTCGGCTGCACCCGGCTCTTGGTTACAAACTGGGTGTGCTGGAAAATGCCACCGGCTCTGCACGAGGGCAGAAGGGGCCCGGGGAAGGCCCAAGTGCTCCATGCAAGGGAAAAACCTGCCCTGGGTTTGTTTGAAATAACTGGGTAGTGTTGGCTTTTGCTATTATGTATTGACTTCTGCAAAATATTCTTAATCACACCGATTTTGAGAGAGTACAGTTTGTAATCACTTTTAACTGCTTTTGCTGTAGTATAATTTGTCAGCTTTTTGTGGCCAATGCCCTGGCCCCTGTGTAGCTCATATCCTCAGAACATCATTTATGGATAATATTTCAGTTTGTCGAGAGTGTGAAAAACATACATTATAGTTTTGGCTTTTGCAAAATATTAAAGTGGATGCCATGTGTTTTGCATTATAATGTTAACTTTTGCAGAAGTAGATGTAGTTGTGAGATAATAACTAATGCTTTTGTTTTTGTAAATAACTGACAATAATAACTTAGATATGGTTGTGAAATAGCTGATGTTCATTTAAAGTACTTGTGGAAATAGCTAAAATCCTCTGCATGGTCAGATAACATTTAAGGAAGGGATGTGATGAGGACCCCTGCCCCTGACCCTTCCACTGTCAATAACTGTCACCTGCTGAAACCACAGAACAGGGGCCCTTGTGAGGGAGTGACACATAACCCTCAAAACAGCAATCCACGATTCCTGCACGTGCTCTAAAACGGCGAGTTGGGGGTCAAACCAACCTAAAGAATTCCTGGAACATGTAAACGAGTTCAGAGAAATGTTTGAATACGGATAATCATTATGAAGATGTATTTGAACAATGCATTGGAAAAACTAGACAAGAAGAGTTGCTGTGGTTAACCGGTGTGCCTCTGGCCATCGCCAAGCACCCAGCGCTGTTACTGGTCTGTCCCTTATTATTCCTTATTAAACTTTCAAAAATTCTAAAGAGTGAGGCTCCTTTCTCACAAAACCCAAGGTGCTCACCCCTTGTTCTTCCCCCAAAGCCAGGATTTGTAAATCCTAAACTTTGTCTGGATGGAGGAGAAGGAGGCTGCGAGGAAAAGGAAGATGCATTGGTGTGGAGGCCCATGGCAGTCTCAATCTCCCACCCGTGGAGGACTGGTCCCCAAGAAGAAGAATAGATTTCAAGGTTATGGTGAGAAGCTTGCTTCTCCCACAGCTCTTTGCAGGCACATGCTGATTTATGGAAAATTATGTTACCCCAATTGCCCGTTGGCCTAATTACCCAAGTTCACCCCCTATTACCCATCCCTGGTTAGTCCCTAGACTGTTCTCCCTCTCTGTCCCTCCATTGGCCCTAATTTACTGCATTCCTCTGCCCCTGTTTCCCCATTAGCTGACCCGACCCTTAACCCCTCCTTTGCACCATTTTCCCCCACATCCATTGGACCCTGACCCTCAGCTCCACCCTCACTACCCCATATAAAAACCCCCTGTGCCCTCAGCTTGCACCCTGTCTTTGCCCCTGGGCCCTGCTCAGCTGTGTCCCCTGTTCCTGTACCAATAAACCCAGTTTGCTGCAGATCATACCCAGACCCATCCTGCCGACTTTGTCAGCTTTATAAAGCAGCCGTGAGCTTCGGGCTCCGGAGTGCCGGACGCTCCAAGGGCCTCGGCAGCGCCAGGACGCTCCAGGCTGGGACAGCCAGGCAGGGCAGGAGGAATCACTGCCCCTTTCCCCTCTCTGCTGCTCCATCTCCCAGCCCAGCATCACTGCAGGACAGCCTCACTGCCAACGCCATCCTGCCAGGGATGGACTGGGGGGATCTCCTTCCCCTTCCCTCTGGCATGAAGGCAAATCCCATCCTTCTCCTTGACCACCCTCCTTCCTCTCCTCATTCTGTCACACATCCATCCATGTTCCTTTCCCATCTCCTTCCTCCCTTGTTCCTTCTTGTTCCTTCCTCTCCTCCTGCCTTTTCCGTTCTTCCTGTCTCTTCCTCTCCTTGTCCTTCCTCCCCCAGGCACTGAGCTGCGGACAGAGACCAGGGAGAACAAATCCCTGTGACAGAACCTCGTGGAAGAGGCCATTTGGAACGGCTCCATGGCTCAGGAATCCAACGGGGAGCAGAAGCCCGAGAGATCCCACACAAGGAGGGGCTGCAAACCCAGCCCGGGGATCTGTGAGGAGGTAAAACCCTCCCTGTGCTGGGAAGGGTGTGGGGAATGTGAGAAGAACATCAGGCAGAGCTCAGCCTGTTCCTCGTGCCTGCAAAAACAGCGGTGCCGGATGCAGAGATCCATGGGGATGCAGAGATCCCCCTACAGCCCCCGGAGCAGCCATGCTGAGCACGGCGATGCCTGAGAGGAGGCTGTGACCTCGTGGCCAGAGGGCCCCGCTGGAGCAGCCTGTCCTGGCAGGACTGAGCCCGGGGCACAGTGACCCACGCTGCAGCACTTGGAGCGGGCTGTGCCCCGTGGGATGGACTCAGCTTGGAGAAGTTCCTGGAGAAGTCTCCGGTGGGAGAGAGCCCAGGGTGCAGCAGGGGAACGACTCCTGTCCCTGAGCAGAGGGAGAAGCCCCGGGGCATGAACTGAGCCCGGCCCCATTCCCTGCCTGCGGCACTGCTGGGGTAGGAGGTGCAGCTGGAAGGAGGGAGGCGTGGGGGAAATCTAGATTTAAGGCTCTTCACTTACTCTTCATTATCCTGCTCTGAGTTTTTGGGGTTTTCTGTCATAAAACTCTCCCATCCCCCACTCATTCACAGAGGTTTGGGGCGGTTTTCCCTTTTTGGGGGAAATCAAAGTGATGCACTGATGCTCCTAATTAGGGGTAGGAGAAGTGAGGGTCCAGGGCTTCCCGCTGAGCCGGAGCCACCGGAGCCGCAGTGGCGGGAAAGCCGTGGCGGGAGCTGCGGAGAAGTTTCTTTGTGTTTTCAGCTCAATCCCCCTCGGGCCCGGGCCTGTTCCAGGGCTGTTCCTCAGCTCCGACTCTGCCCTCACGCAGCCCGGGGGGCCTGAGTGCTTGGGGCGGGGTTGTGCCGTGTGCAGAGCCCGCCCCTGGCTGGGATTGGGCGATGGTGCCGTCAGTCGTGGTTGTGGCGCGCTGATTGGTGGGAGCGGGGCGGAGGAGGGCTCCGGTGGCGGGCTGAGGGCGGCCGTGGCTGGACAGCGGCGCCGTTGTCGGGGCTTTGTTGCGGACCGTGGAGTGGTGGCGGCGGAGGCGGCAGCGGAGCTCGGAGGTGCCCGCAGCGCAGGTGGGAGCCACGCTGGGTTGTGCGGGGGCTCGGGGCTGGCTGCGGGCCTCGGGGGCGGCAGGGGGCTCGGGGGGGTTGGTTGTGCCGTGTCCGGCCCGTGTTGCCGCTGGCGTGAGGGCGCTGCGGGAGCGGCTGCCCGCGGTCTCCTTGCGGCCGCTGCCTCGGCAGGAGCCGCTGCCGGAGCAGCGCTGGCTCGGCCCGGTTGCTGTGGCTGGGACAGAGGGGGCTGCCCCATGCCTGGGGCTGTGCGGGGAAATTGCCGTGGCCGGAGGTTTCTGTGCGCAGAGGAGACAGAGGAGTCCTGTAAAAGTGACTTTATTGCTGGGCAGAGGGAGAGGCCGTGGGGCATTTGCCGTGCGCTCTCTGCCATTTTTGTAGTTCGCAGCCTCCTTTTTATCCTCATTTTCCCGGCCTCATCTCCCTCTCCCTTTGCCCACTGGCTGAAGTATTTGGAAGGTTCAGACTTCCCAACTGCATGTCCTTGTTAATGTTCACCCCCACTTTTGTATAACAGCCGGTATTCACGGCTCTGTTAAGTCTTTGTTCTTCTGGAATTTCAGGAATTTAGCGGGTCTTTCTGTGAGCAAAATCCATGTTAATTAGTAACATTTATTGAAGCTGGTAGTTTCGCGCTCGTTACTTCCTTATCTACGAGTCCCTGGCCCCTCGCTCAGCTGCTGAATGAGCTGCACTCTCAAGGTGTGGAGCACGGTAAAAAGATGAGAGTTGCTGCAGCACATCCGAGGAGAAACAGCATTCGTTTAACCCATGGTCTGCCAGGGAGCCACAAAACCATGACCCATTCCCATGCTTCTCACGTTTGGACCAATACATGAGATGCTTTTTTGTTTCTGGTGTTGTTTTTTTTTTTCACCACTTTTCCTTTGTTATCTCTTTGCCAACAGCACTTTGAGTAATTTAATTTTCCACAAATTCCTCTTTTTTTTGCTAACAGATGATCTGATCCCATCCCATGGTGCAGTGTTGTGTTCTTCATTTCAGTGGATTGGTCAGCAGGAAGGTCACGAGCTGGAGCTGTCTGGTTGGTTATTCCGAGGACAGCTTGTAATCTAATGATGCCATTGAAATGAGAAATGGGTTCTGTGGCTCCTGGTATGAATTGGTTCGGATTCCCAGGGCCTGGTCCATGGTGTTGTAGGATTTGTTCTGGTAGCCTTTCAGGTTTTCCCCATTTTTGGCCACTCTCTCCTGCCAGGGCTGCAGCAGTGGCAGCAAGGCTTGGCCCCAGCGGCTGGAAATGGCAGAGGAGGGTGGCCAGGATTGCAGAGGATTCCAGGCGAGGATCTGTGGGCAGGCGCAGGGGCTTGGCCCGCTGTGGAGCCCTGGCTGCTGCTGCGTTGCCTTCAGGGCAGGCTCAGGGGCGGCCTCCCATCCTCCTGCTGCAGGCGGGAAGTGCAAATCTCCGGGGCTTCAGAGCCCTTGAGGCCAGGCTGAGGGGTCCCCCCGTGTTGAGCTGTGCTGGCGGCTGTTTCTGGCCTCAGGGACACTTGGCATGGGCCCCTTGGCCACCAGTGGTGCTGCTTTGCACTCCTTAGGCAGGAGCCGATGTCCTGGCTGGGTGTTGGCAGCAGCAGAGTGCCAGGGCAGGCTGTGTGCCAGCCCAGCTTGCTGTGGGAGAATGTGCCTTGATATCTGCTCCAGTGGTTGCTGAAGCAGTGAGAATTGCTTTTGCCCCCCTGTTAGGTGCCATGGTGTCAGCAGAAGATATTGAAGCCTTCCTGCTCAGGGCATTTCCGTGCCAGGCTCTCACAAGCACCCAGAGCTGCGCGGGTTGAGCTGAGCATGGGGCGGTGACCTGTGCTGTGTCTGATTCCCCTTCCTTCCCTCCCCTGGAACAGGGTGTTGCTGTTAGACACCACTTGTACTGGTTGCTTCAGAGTGCTTTGGAGAGGCTCCATAGCTAATTTTCCCTCTTTCCCTGGGACTGCCCACACTTCTGGATTCACTTCAGCATAGGCCTCGTCAGACATTTGACACAGAGGTACAACAGAACAGGCCTCTGTATCCCTTTTTATAATATTAATGTGTGTTACGAGTTTAGCGATCAAATACCTTCCCATTAAACCATGGTAACAATTAGGAGCAAATAGAAATTCACGCATTTCAAACCCATCTCCCAGATCTCCTAACAGTGATTGAATAAAACCATACATCTTTCTCAGTAATCCCCTCACTAATGAAACATATTTTTAGCATTTTCCCCCCCTTAGGTCTAAGATTCAGAGTGGATTTAGAGACCCCTGTGTCCATCAGGAAATGCCTCCTCTCACTGCAGACCCACCCTGAATGTTCTCAAGGGCTGCAGTGTGGAGGGTCCCTGGTGTGATGGGAGCTGTGCCAGCCCTGGCAATCCATGTCCATCAAGGGGTGGACTTGCTGGTGCTGAGGGTGCTGCTGTCTGTGCTTGCAGTGTCCTTGTGCCCTGCAGCTGGAGCCCTGGTTCCTTGCCAGGGGCTGTTTGGGTGGGCTCTCCCCTGCCGAGGAGGGCAATGCCTCTGCCAGGTGCTTGTGGCCGAGCCCGTGCCCTGGGTGCTGGGGCCCCCTTGGGCCCTGGGGTTGATCCCTCAGGGGCTGTAGGAACTGTGCCCTGGCCTTTGCCTTCAGCTTGGCCTTTGCCTTCAGCTTGGTCTTTTGCTGCTCCCTTCTTGCACTTACCTGCTGTGCCTTTGTGCCCAAGTGCTGCAGGGCCTTCTTGTGCCCAAGTGCTGCAGGGCCTTCTTGCACTTACCTGCTGTGCCTTTGTGCCCAAGTGCTGCAGGGCCTTCTTGTGCCCCTCCTGCAGCCCCCTCAGTGCCTGTGGGTGCTTGTCTTGCTTTACAAGAGAGGTGTCTGCTCGGGAAGGCAGAAAAAGCCTCTCTTGGAATGGAGAATGCAAACCCCCTCCCTCTTAATTTTTAGAATAGTGAAATGAAGGGGCTCTCAGGCAAAGATATGGGAGTAGGAATACCAGTTCTTTACTAGTGTGTATAATAAAGCAAACAAACAGCAACAGCTGCGGCACTGACAGCAAACAGAGCCCGGACCCAGTCCCGGCCTTTGGGCTGCGGCGCTTTCCCCTTGGGTGCAGTTCCGCGCACGGCCGGCAGGGGCGCTGGTGGCTCCTGCGGGGCGGGGCAGCGCATCCCTCCCGTGGGAACCTCTCTGAACGGAAATAGAGCAATCCCTTCATCTAACTCTTTCACTTTTTTCCTTTCTATAGCCTTTTTCCCGTGTTTCGGGAAAGAATTTGAAGAGGGCTGCCTTTCAACTGAGCTCCTAGTGTTTCAGTAAAGTGCTTCCTGTAGAGAGAGTGAGTTTCCCGGAACAGCCGGAGCTGTGCTTACGAAGGGGACGTAACTCAGAGCAGGACGGGGTCAGGGGAGGATATCCCGCCGAGGCTCGGTGGGAGTGTGGGCAGGGTCTGCTGCCGGATTCGGCAGAGGGGGATGTTCCCGTGGAGCCCGAGGCGGAGCGTGGGCAGCCCCCAGATGGCTGATGGCGGCTGATCCGGCAGCTGCCGGCAGAGCAAAGGCAGGTGGGAGAGCCCGGCAGCAGCGGCGGTGCCCAGCGCAGG
This sequence comes from Zonotrichia albicollis, assembly GCF_047830755.1. Taxonomy (NCBI): domain Eukaryota; kingdom Metazoa; phylum Chordata; class Aves; order Passeriformes; family Passerellidae; genus Zonotrichia; species Zonotrichia albicollis. The sequence continues at coordinate 3,512,759 of NC_133849.1, forward strand.
TGGCACGGGCAGGGCAGGCGGGGATGGGATGGCTGGGACCCCCCCTGGGTGCGGTGGGCGCGGTGAGCTCGGAGCAGGCGGCAGGACAGAGCAACCCCCATCTTGCCCAGCATGGGCGGCAGAGCGGCCGCGGGCCAGGCAGCGGGAGCAGGGCACACAAATTGAGCGAGAGCGCCGGGGCAGGTGGAGCTGCCCTGGGCAGTGAGGCCGCACCTGGGATGGAAAGCGGGGCAGGCGGAGCTGAGGCGGGCAGCGAGCCGGGACCCGGGACAGGCGCCTGGGCTGCGAACGGAGGGGGCAAGACCTGCAGAGGATCCCACTCTCTTTCTGAGTTTTCCTCTTGTTTCCTTCCCTTTCATTTCCCTTTTTATTTTCTTGTTTTTTCTCGGGTCTTTGTGATACTGCAAAGATTTTTATCCTTCTAAAATCCTCTGTCTAACATATGGCATATTCTCTTCTAGAGTAAATGCGGTATTTTACAAATAAATCCAGAGCCTAACAAATCTAATCTTCTTCTTGGATACTTCGAAATGGTCGATGAGCTCCCTCATGACTTCTAATATTGTTTTCCTCTTCACCTTTTTCTTTATCATATGGCAAATTAAGCATCTTTCAGTTACTTGCTTTGCAACTCCCAAAATCCCAGTGCACCCATAGTTCCTTAAAAAATGATCGCACAAAGTACGAGTACCCCAATGGGTTTCCTGATGCATGTCTTCTAATATTTTCTTAGAAGCACATTTTATTAAGAAATTGTCCTCTATCAAGAAGTTTCCATTTCCCTGATTTTTCTTGTTCCCTTCCTGTCTTGTTTAATTCTTTTTTCTCGGCTTCCCTAAACTTTGGAATTTCCATATTTTCATCATTTGGAGTGAATGTTAACATAACTCTTTCAGCTGCATTTTCTGCTGCATCCTTAATTTTGTGATCCACCCCCAGGTTTCCCAGTTTGCCTCTCCTTTGGCCCGGGCCGGGTTCCCCCGCCCGGAGCGGCTGGAGCAGCCGAGAGCCCCGCGCTGCCCATCCCGACCTGTCCCGGCTCCATCCCCGCTCCTGCCGCGGCTGCGAGGGCTGCGGGAACGGGGCAGCGAGGGTGTGGCTGCTGCTGGGGGAGGAGGAGGAGGGAGGGAAGGGCAGGGATGAAGGGGGAGGAAGAGCTGGGGTTAGGGTGGAGGAACAGGGGGAGGGATAGAAGAGGAGGGATGAAGGCAGAGTGCAGCAATGGAAGAGGAGAAGGAGGTGGTGTTATCGAGGAGGAGGAGGAGAAGGGATGGAAGGGGAGGGAGGAGAAGGAGGTGGGGATAAGACAGAGGGGAAAGAGGATGGGGGATGGAAGGGGAGGAGTGGGGAGGAAGAGGAAGAGGAGGGACAAAGGCAGATCAAGGCTGAGCTGAGGGAACCACGCCATCGATCCCTGCCTGAATTCGCAGCCCCCACCTGTGGGATCATTGCGCCCCCCATCGCACCGGTGAGCGGGGAGGGGGAGCTGGGCCCGGATATCCCGGGGGGTCCCGGGGTTGGGGTTTTGGGGGTGTTTGGAGAATGAAGGAGTCCAAGGCTGAGTGGAAAAGGCCCCTCGGGGGGACATCGGGGGGTGGCGGTGGCGGCTGCCGGCAGAGGCAGCCTGGAGGAGCAGAGCCCTGTGTCCCCCAGGAGCCCAAAGTGGGGAGCCCAGAGAGGGGGGAGCGCCGCCATTGGCAGGAGCCTCAAGAGCCTGGAGAGGGGCAGGGGGGACTCCTTGGAGCCACTGCAGCCCCGAGCAGAGAATGAGGGGAGAAGGGAGCCCGGGAGCCCAAACAGCCCCAGCATCCTGAAATGGGGAGAGCGAAGCGGGGGGAGCTTTTGGCATTGCTGGGACTGCCAGCAGCCTGGGCAGGGCGGGCACTGAGGAGAAGGGGGACCCCCAATCCAAGCGCGACCCCAACAGCTGGGACAGGGGGGAACCTCTGAACACCAGAGGTGAGGGACCAGGGACAGGGAACTCCTGGGAGGCTTTTTCAGGGCTGAATGTTGGTGTTTGGGAGGTTTTTCTGGAGCCCAGATGGCCAGTGATTCTAGAGATGGACTCGGCAGAGCGACCTTCAACCTCAATATGTGTTGGGGAAGATGAAACAGGAAAACCTTATAAATATGATTGTCTGGCAAAAGACATTGAGGATATAGAAAGTATAGGGAAGATATAAATAAAAGCAAGCTCTGAAATACCTTAGTTAGTGAACAACTGGAAAACAATGGCGTGGCCCCAACTGAAGGTAATCCCCTTTTGATGAAACAATTCCCTCTGCTCCTAGACAGATCCAAGGGTCACAGCAGACCCTACAGCTCACCAGAAGGAGAGCAAAGAGGATTTTTCAGGGTTTAAAATGTAACACAGTTCGATAATGTAATGACTTTTACAAGCTGTATGTAAATGCTATAGGATTTGTATCTTGTACTAGATTGGTTAGTGAGAAATAGAATATTCAACACAGAAGAAAATTTATTGTATTGTATCGGGACCCTTACTCTCTTATGCTCTTCTCCTCTTACTCTCTCACCCTCTCACCCTCTCTACCCCTCTCTTCTCTCGGGCCTGCTCCGAGCTGTGCCTGGCAGCTCCAAGCAGGGCCCTGCACCCAGGCCCTTTGCAATAAACCGCAAGTTCCACGCCCTGGCTGCAGAGCTCTCTCGTCTCCGTCCGTCCCGACCGTCCTACCCCCCGACACTCCTACAAACGCTCTCATCCCTTGTTTTTCCCCAAACCAGGATTTCCCATTGCCAACCCCAGGGAGGCTGCGAGGACGAGGAAGATGCCCCAGGACACTGAGGCAGGTGAGGAGGAAGTCAGTGCCCCTTTCCCCTCTGTGCTGCTCCATCTCCCAGCCCAGCACGGCCCCGGCTGCAGCTCAGCCCTGGGGGATCTCCTTGCCCTTGCCTGTGGCACGGAGGAAAATCCCATCCTGTCCTTGTCCTTCCTCCCCCAGAGCAGGAGCTGAGCATGGAGAGCAGGGAGGACAAATGCCCACGGCAGAACCTGGTGGAAGAGGCCGTTTTGAGCGGCTCCACGGCGCAGGAAGCCAACGGGGAGGAAAAGCCCCGGAGATGCCGCACGAGGAGGGGCTGCAAACGCAGCCGGCGGGGATCTGAAGGGGAAAGAGCCAGCCTGGGCCGGGAAGGCGGCCAGAGACGGAGCCAGAGCTCGGAGCTGGTGCTCCATGAGCAGCTCCATGATGGGGAGAAGCCCCACACGTGCGAGGAGTGTGGGAAGAGCTTCAGGTGGAAATCCAACCTGATCAGGCACGAGAGGATCCACACTAGGGAGAAGCCCTATGAATGTGGGGAGTGTGGGAAGAGCTTCAACCAGAGCTCCAACCTGATCAGCCACCAAAGGACCCACACTGAGGACAGGCCCTATGAGTGTTCCAAATGTGGGAAGAGGTTTAAGACCAGCTCCATTCTCCTCCAGCACTACCAAATTCACAGAGAGGAGAGGCCCTTCCAATGCCCCGACTGCGGGAAGGGATTCAAGCGCAACTCCACCCTCGTCACCCACCGGTGCATCCACACTGGGGAGAGGCCCTACGAGTGTGATAAATGCAGGAAGAGGTTTCTGACCAGCTCCATTCTCCTGCAGCACTATCAGAGTCACAGAGAGGAGAGGCCCTTCCAATGCCCCAACTGTGGAAAAGGATTCACGCGCAATTCCACCCTCGTCATCCACCAGCGCATCCACACAGGGGAGAGGCCGTACGAGTGTCCCCAGTGTGGGAAGAGCTTTTCCAGCAGCTCTCACTTGACCCAACACCAACGGAGGCACCACTAAGGGAAGCCCTGCGAGTGCCCCGAGTGCGGGCAGAGCTTCGTGCGCTGCTCCGGCTCCATCCCCCACTGGAGGAGGCGCTTTGGGCACAGCCCTGGTCACTCACATTCCCTGTGATCCATGTTGGGAACACACCTGGCTGCTTCGCCTTTTGGTTTGGCCCTTATTTTTCCTCTGCTTCGCCTTCATCCTTTAAAAACACCCAAAACTGGGTTAAATGAAGGAAATTTATCTAATATATCTGCAGTTCCATAATTTCTCAGTTTTTTTAGAGGGAATTTAGGATTTGGGGAAGCATTCTGTGTGGAGTGCTGCTGTTGCTAAGAGGCAGGAGTTTGATCTCACCCTCCTTATGATGCTAAGAACTCCTCCCCTGACCCAACCCCAACTCCACCCTTAAGATACCCTGTAAAAATTCCATGGCCCTGCCTTTCACCTGCCTTTGGGAGTTAAGAAATGGATTCCCAAAGGATCAGCCCTATTCCCACTGTATTCCAAGAGGATGAACCTGTTTCAGTGGATTCCCGGAGGATTCTGACTCTATTACTGTTTTTTTTTTTTGTTTGTACTACTGCATTTGTATTTTTAATTCTTCTTAATAAAGAACTGGTATTTCTACTCCCATATCTTTGCCTGAGAGTTCCCTAATTTCAAAAATATCTAATATTTTTATACTATATTATTATTATTATTATTATTATTATTATTATTATTATTATTACTAATAATAATAATAAGAAGAAGAATAATAGAAGTAGTAAAAGCAAAGGAGTTTACATTTTCTATTTCAGTGGAGGCTCCTGAAATGGGGAGACACCCCCAAGGATGGGCCGTGTAATATAGTTCCTGAAATATGTAAATTAGTTTATGGATATGCATGAGGGTCTATGGATATACAACAGGCTGATGTAATTAAAACCAGATTAATTAGGGGTGTCCCCTAAAATAACTAGGGAGGTCTTGGTGGCCGTAACAACTTTTCCTCAGTTGTCCTTGTCTCCCATGACATCAGCCTGTTGCATATTTATCGACTTTTTGCGTATCCATAAAGTACTTTACATGTTCCAGAAACAAAATTGGCTTCATCCTGTTTGGGGGTACCACCTCCCTCCCAGCTCAATTTGGGATGTCCCAGCCCCCTCCCGGCTCAGTTTTGGGATCCCATCCCCCTCTTAGCCTAATTTGGGTATCCCATTCTCCTCCCACCTGAATTTGGGGGTCCCATTCCCCTCCCAGCTCAATTTTGGGGTCCCGACCCTCTTTTCCCCGCTCCCGCTCCCCTTTCCGATCGTTCCACCAATCCCCTCCCCCGTGTTCGGTTTTGGGGGCTCCAGGCCCCTTCTGCTCCGTTTTGGGGTCCTGGTCTTGTTTTGGAATAATTTGGCGTCCCCAGCCCATCCCCAGGGTCACTTTCCCCCTCCCCCCCCCTCAAATTCCGCTCCTGGCAACTGATGAGTCATCAGCGAGACACGCTCTGATTGGCTGGAAATTACCCCGCGCGGTCCCTGAGTATTTCCCTCAGTGAGAGGCCTTGGTGTGTGGCTGGCAAGTGATGAGTCAGAGTCGGGCCGGGCGCTGATTGGCTGAAAATCGGAGAGCGGGGCCAGTGCTCTGAGTTTGTGCCCAGCAAGTGGATCGTCATCAGTGCTGCACGTTCTGATTGCTCGGGATCTGTTTTGGGGTGGGGACGGGAGGAACCGGGATTACTTGGGGTTTATTTGGGTTTAATTAGGGTTTCTTTGGGGTTTCTTTGGGGTTATTTATGGAAGAATTCGGGATTATCTTGGGTTTTACTTGGTTTATTTCTGTTTAATTGGGGATATTTGGAAATATTTGGGTTTATTTGGAAGTACTTGGGTTTGTTTAGGTTTACTTGGGCTTTTTTGGAATTACTTGGGGTTCTTCGGGTTAATGTTGGTGTAAATGGCTTTTTTTAGGAGTACTTGAAATCATTTCATGGATTTTGCGTTTAAATCTGGGGTTTTTTTGTTTGTTTTTTTGGGGTTATTTGGATTTTTTTGGGGTTATTTGGGGCATTTTGTGGCATTGTTTAGGGTTTTTTGGGGTTTATTTCGAGTGTTTTGGGGTTATTTAGGTTATTTGGGGTCTTGTGGGGTCTAAAAATCCGGGAATGTTTCTCCTGCAAAACACGGGAATTTTTCCTTAAAAATCTGAGAGTTTTTCTCCAAAGAACCAGAAATGTCCCTTAAAAATCCCGGACTTTTCCCAGCCAATAGCAGCGCGCCCCGCCCAAAACTATCCAATCAGCGCACGCCTCCCCGCACCAACTCCCACCCTCCTTGCGCCACTGCAGCCAATCAGAGCCAAGCATGGAGCAGCGCCCCCTGACCCCGGGGCCGGGCATGGAGCGGGCGCCCCCTCCCCCCCCCGCCCCCTGGGACCCCCTCAGGGACCCCCGGGAGCCGTCCCGGGCTCGGGCGGGTCCTGCGGGAGGCGCTGGAGAGAGCGGGGGAGGCGCTGGGAGAGGACGGGGGGGGGCTCCGGGAGCTGCTGAGGAGGCGCAGGGACAGGTGAGGGGTCCTGGAGGGGTCGTGAGGGGAATTCGGGGAAAGGTCTTGAGGATGTTTGGGGGAGATTTGGGGAAGGTCTGGGGGGAATTTGAGGGGCTTTTAGCGGCATCTGGGGGTGCTGGGGGGGCTTTGGGGGGGAATTTGGGGAGGGGTCCTCGGGGGGTGTCATGATCCATCCTCACGGACGGGTTTCATGATGGTTCGTGGATTTGATCTCAGGGTGCAAAAAGAACCAACACGGTTCAAGGGGGTTTGCAATGATAATCAAAACAAATGCACCTTTATTGAATGAGCACAGCAAAACGTGATAGAGGGATTAAGGGAGAAAAAAAGATGGGGGAAGAGAGAGACAAAAGAGAGAGAGAGAAAAAGAGAGAGGGGATAGGGCTACCAAATGTCGAGACGAAGTCCTTTGGTCCAGTCCAGTCGAGGACCCGCCTGTTGCGTCGGGAGATTTCGGAGTCTCTCGCTAACTCAGAGGTTTTTATTATGATAACTCTATTGGAAATTGCAAGGGAAACAGATACAATAAGGAATAGATGTAACAGGTAGTCCATGCTCTCAGCAGTAAGCGAGAGCCATTGTCTTCTTGGTGCAGCGGTCACAACCTGCAGGCAAACATCTCGCTTTGGTCAGCTTGCCTCCCCCACACACCTGCCCCGGGCTGGGGGTTTCAGTGCCAGTCCTTGGAAGGAGCAGAGGGGCCTTTTCACATGGGGGTTCCATGTCTCAGTCCTTGATGGAGAGGCTCCTTCCATCTCAGTCTGTCTGTCCCGGTGCTTGTAAAACAGGTGAGGGTCTTCTGTGGGGGGACCACCTGAAACTCAGGAGAAGTCCAGCCAGGCCGAGAGGTGGGACAGCTCCCAAGGTTGTTGTTGCACAAAGGGCACGGTGCCCCCTTCTTCTTCTCATTGAGCTCAGTGTAGCACACAGCAAACAACACCTGTGAGAACAATGGCTTAGCAACGCTCTCAGGTCTCAGGCACATGACTTTCTCCCTTGGAGACAGAGATTTCAGACAGGGGGGTCTTCTCTTCCATGGTCCCCCGATGACGATCATGAGGCAGATGAGGGAAAATCCGGACAGACTCTCACACGACCCCGTGAGTCACGATTGTCTTGAGGGATCTTCATCAGCAGAACTCTGGAGCATCATTGATGAGTCTGCAGAACTCGCAGTATGTTGGTAGTATAACCCGGAAAAATAGGGACGATAGAAAGAGAGGAAATAGAGTGAGAGAGGGAAAAAAAAGGATAGGAGAAGGAGGGGGAAAGGAAAACAATAAACAAACATAATATTGATTATCATAACAATTTTCACAAATGGTTGATTATTTAAAACAGTATTACTTTTATAAGAATTTTCAAATGGGTAAAACATGTCACAAATAATCAAAAGCAAAAGCAATGAACAAACCATAATACAAGCATTAACTTAAAAATTAATTTCTAAAACAATTCGCTAAAAATCTAAAGTAATTCCCACAAAATCATAAATGGAAATTAGGGATTAGTCCAAAACACATAGGCTTCATTCATAATTGCCTTTTGTCAAAGTTTTGGGGATGTGCACATTGTAGAGGACATCAGCCAAGTTGAGTGCATTAACTATAGACATCAATCTTGTCAGCTGTTTCATGCTCCAATTCATAATGAATGGGACTGCTGATAAAATAAAACCAAACAGAAGTAGAGTCAAAAGGATAACAATGGCATGGCACACACTGTTCAGGGCACCCATGGCAGAAGGAGATCACCTAAAAGAGTATCCCACCACCTGTGCTCGGCATCTTCCTCCACTCTTTCCATGACACAATGTATCTGTCTCACATTGTGATGAACAGTCACCAGGGTTTTCTGTCCATTTTTCTGAATCTTCTCCAGGATTTCAGCCAAGTCTCGATGGAACAGCAGTTGTCTTACCAAAGTGAGATTCATCCCAATAGGAGTAGGCATCAGTTTGTGAATCAGTGTGTAGTTAGATTGCAACAGGTAGTGAGAGGTAAGTGGAGCTTTATAGGAGAAATCACATCCTGTAATCTTGGTAAAGTTACAAGCACAGAAATTGGAAAGATTTTTAGTATCTACTACAACATTCTCTACAAATACAAAATCACAAATGGTTCTAAAGCATGCACATCTATTGCCTATGTATATAAGGACTGTTTCAGAAGTCTTGTTAGGACAAATTTCAAAATGACACATATTTTGCTCTGTGTCTAAACAAATGTCTTGAGCTCTGATTGCATTGATTTCACAGATGAGCCCTTGTTGTTCTCGGACAATACAAGATTCTAAATTGAGAGTTTGCCATTTCTCACCAATTTGACGGTCCCATTCTCTATGGGATAGAGAACAGCTTTGTCGTAATTCAGTTCTAATGCTATAACAGGGAAAATCAAATGCTCTGAGGCATTGTGTATGGTTAACAGAAAACCTGGCTGTATTTGAAATGGGGTCATAGGTAAAATTCACTAAGTTCCACCAGGATTGGAATTCTCTTTCAAAGTAAGTGGCATTGTCCCAAATTATTTTCCAGATTTTAGTGGGAAAAGTGCCTTATTCACCTGCTCTTATAATTGAGGCAGCAACTGACTGCATCCACAATTGTGCCTGGATACAGCTGAGAGCCAAAGAAACGTTGTTTTGTGTAGAACCGAGTGCATCAATAACCAATTTGTGATCATTTACATTTATTTTCTCCCAATTTGGTAAAATGTTTGATGGCAATCACTGATTCCCAATGCCAGTAAGGATGACTTCTATGGTTGTTGTAATTTGGTCAAATCTCTGGATGTGGCAGCCAATTTATTCAAGTTCAATTAATTTACGTGTTACGTGTAAAATCATCACCTGGTGTTACCATAAAGGGAAGGGAAAAGATGATTTCTGTTGTCCATCTCTAGTGTTATCGTGGTTTATCAGGTCTTCATGTCCCTCAGAGTTCTTCTGTAAAAGTAAACACAACAGACTCTGCCACGAAGAGGCAGAAAAAGTTAGAACAATGGAATTGTCAGAGACATTTTGAACAGCAGTGGTACTTCCCCTACAGCAGCAGGGGCTCCACCAAAACAGGTTGTCCAGGGTGATGTGCTGGGTTCTTGAAATCCTCTGGTCCCCATAGTGAAGGAATTATGCTTGGAGCTGTCGGGCAAAAAGCAGTGATTTTGGAACCCATTTACCCCCCATCTATAGTAAGAGGTGTGAGAAGTCCATTCAATCTTTTCACCTTCTGCCCAATCCTGCACACCTTTGACAGTAAGTGAGAAACATTATCAAATTGAATTTCCTGTGGTTTTAGGAGACTTGCAAACCATCTTTGCATTGCGTTAACAGAATTATCTCCTGTAGCTCTTTTAAAAGCATCAGCCTGGACCAACTCAAATATGAACACAGCAGAGGACTCAGTCTTAATACAGACAAGAAAAGAATTCTGTCCCTCGCGCTGGAAAATACTCCAGAAAGTAAACAGTTCCTCAGCGTGAGCACTGCCTTGTCCCTCTCTGTTAGCAGAAGCAGAGGAGAAAGGAGGGGTTGCTTTAATCACAGAGGCAATTTTGTCTTGGCTGCTATCCAAGCTCTCAGTTTCTTGTATTGCTAAGATTTTTTCCACTCCTATGAGAGCTAAGCTAACCACAAACAATCCTTTTTCCCAGGTAGTGTATCTTTTCTCAGCATCTTTGAAGCCACGGGAATAGAAACCAACAGGCCTTGTCGGAGCCTCAGGACCCCACTGCCAAATGTGCGCTGACAGCCCTGAGGAGGCAAATCCCCACTCCACCTGAAAGGGATCTGTGGGATGGACAGGGCCCAGTGCTCGGTGAGATGTTGCTTCAAAAATCAGCAATTGCAATGCTGCCTCCTGAGAAGGAGTCCAATCCCATTTCACCCCTTTGCTCAGCAAGTCATAAAGGGGAACAAATTGGTCATTCTGGTTACTAAGAAATCTATCTGGTGTTTCTACAGGAGATACAGCTACGATGGGTTTTTGAAGGAAAATTGATGTAGGTTTAAGTGTTTCTGAAAGCCCTAGAATTAAAGGAGCCGTAATTTCAGGCTTTACAGGTGATTGCATTTATAACTCACAGCTTGTAGTCTATTTTCTTTCATGCATCATTTGCAAGCAAGCAGCTTTGTGAATGTTTTCCAGGGGTTGGCCGGGGGTACCAGCTCTGGTTAAAAGGTCTCCCCTTTCCAAGGGGTTGAGGCCCTGCCCAATGAGCTGCACTCTGAGTCAGGGACCATGGGATGCGTCTGTCTCCCGTTGTTAAGCACACCCCTTGTCCCCAGCACCCACCGGCTGCTTGTTCTGACAAGAGAATCTGATCTCCCCCGGTGAGAGACACTTGGCATTTGTGTTCTGTTTTGGATTTGTGGGGGAGAAACCCGTACTGCTTTGCAAGTTTGGTTAATTCAGTGGCAGTGTACGGGATTTCTTTGGTGGTTACATGCAGGTGAATATCCTCATTATTGATATAGCTGCATTCTGTTTTAATTAGAGGTTTTGTGTTATTGTAACAACAGTGTTCCCCACAATTTTTCATCACAGCTAATTCTGTTTGAGGTAATTTTGATTAATGTGAGGCATTTCCTTCTCCTCTGTCTCTTGTGAGGAAACAGCGTTCTGTGAATTTTTAACATGTTCCTCTCTCAAGGCAGCCCGTAATAAATTATTTTAATTTCTTTCTTCATCAAATTGATTTTGCAAAACTTCAACTGGATTTTGAAGGGAGTTTATTGTAGCATTTTCCTCACTTCTTGACTTAAAGCGAGTTTCTATGGCTGCTGTGAGCCAAACTCCCAAAACTGAGCAGTGGAGGGTTTTATTTTTGCCCAGGTTTAATGTTGCAAAAAAGATATTCTATCAATAATATTTTCTAAATTAAACCAATTGCAGTTTGCCCATTCTTCTCCTCATGGAGAAGATATGGCATTGTATTTAGCAAGCAGAGCATAAAATTCAGCTTTACCTTTTGCACTGAGGTTTTGAGTCATTTTGTGAAGGGACCAAAACCTCAACAGGGAGGTGCAAACTTAAGTTACACAATCACACAGCTTTGCTGTGTTCCCCTTTGCTTCCCTGGGTGGGTGAAGAGACAGAATCTGCCTGGGAGGCTCTGCTTAGTTTCTTTAGGTTGCCCGTTCCTTCCCAGACAGTGCAGATGCACACCAACACAACAGAAACAGTTCCCCCTTTTGCACGGAGAGATCATTTGTGAAATTCTGGAGACAGAACCCTCAGCAGAGTATGGGGATTGCTTTTCACCTGTGCATGTGCAGATTGCAAGAAATTCGAATCACACCCCCTGTGCTGTGAAACTTCCTTCCCCTGGTACAGACTGCACACAGCCCTGCAAACCCCTCTGTCTGTCAGAATCCTGTCCATGACACCAATTAAATGTCACAACCCATCCTTATGAACGGGTTTGTGATGATTCGTGAATTGATCTGAGTGCAAAAGAACCCGACACGGCACAGGGGATTTGCAGTAATAATCAAAAACCAATGCATCTTTATTGAATGACCACAGCAAAATGTGTTAGGGGGAATTGGGGAAAAGGGGAAGTATAAGAAAAAAGAGGAAGAGAAAGGAAGGTATAGAGCTACCAAATGTAGAGAGACAAAATCCTTTGAATTTTTCAGTCAAAAGAGTTTGCCTGGTCATGTCAGGGGAGATCTCAAAGATTCTGGTCAATTCAAACTCTTATTATTGTCTTTTTAAATGGGGTAAGGGGAGGAGTCTTGAAATTGAATCAAAAGTAGTAAAGAATACTCTGTTGTAATTTCTGGGGGAAAAAAAAAGGTATTGCAGAAGGGTACAAACAGTCCATGCTCTCAGCAGTGGGTGAGAGCCATTGTCTCCTTGGTCCAATGGCCACAGCTGCAGGCAAACATCTGGCTTTGGTCAGCTCGCCTCCCCACACCTCCCCGGGTTGGGGGTTTCAGTCCCAGCCCTTGGGAGGAGGGGGAGCTTCTCCACATGGGGGTCTCCTGTCTCAGCCCTTGAGGGAGAGGCTTCTCCCATCTCAGTCCGTGCCTCACGGTGGTCGTGAAGCAGATTTGCGGTTTTCTGTGAGGACCACCAAAATAACCCCAGAAAAGTCTAGCCAGGCCGAGAGGTGGGGAAATTCCAGGGCCATCGTTGTGAAGCGGGTGCAAGGGAAGAAAAGGGCAAGGTGCCCCCCTTCTCCTTTTCATTAGGTTCAGTCTTCCATGGAAACAAACACACCTGCAAACAACAGCTGGGCAAGCCAAGGGCTTTGCTCAGGCCTCAGGGTCTTGGTGAACAACTCTCCTGAGCAAGACCAGGATTCCAGCCAGGGTCTTTTTTGGTGGTCCCAGTTTCTGTCCTTTTCACAACGATCCTGAGGCAGATGAGAGAAACTTCGGACAGAGACTGACACCGTCCTCAGCCACGCCCAGGGCAGTGCGGGCCAAGCCCAGGGACACTGCAGGGTCATGGGGACACCGCACAGGTGCCACCAGGGACACGGCACTGCCACCTGTCCAGTGGCATCAGTTCAATGCCAGTGTCCCTGTGCCACTGCCACCAGTCCTGTCCTGGTGTCCCCACTTCCATCCCAGTGCCAGCAGTCCAGTGCCACCAGCCCAGTGTCCCCAGGGCTGCCCCACTGTCACCACCTCAGTGTACCCAGTTCAATTCCAGTGCCACCAGCTCTGTTCCACTGTCATCACCCAATGCCACCGCTCGGTGTCACCAACCCAGTTCCAGCCAAGTGTCCCCAGTCCTGTCCCAGTGCCACCAGCCCAGTGCTCTCAGTGCCACAGCCCCCATTGTCCCCATACCAATGTCACCAGCCCAGTGCCATCAGTTTCAGCCCAGTGTCTCCAGTCTCATCCAAGTGCCCCTCATGCTGTCCCAGTGTTCCTGTCACAATGTCACAGTTGTGTTCCAGTGTCTCCATTCCAGTGTCACCAGTTGTGTTCTGGTGTCACCAGTTCCACCCCTGTGCCACCAGCCCAGTGTCCCCAATCCCTTCCTAATGTCCCCATCCCAGTGTTCCCTCCCAGTGTCCCCAGTCCTGTCCCAGTATCCCTGTCCCTGTGCCACCAGTTCCCTCCCACTGTCCCCAGTTCCAGCCCAGTGTTCCTGTCTCAGTCCCATCAGCCCAGTGCCACCAGGGATGCCGCGGTGTCACCAGCCCAGTGTCACCGATTCCACCCCAGTGCCACCAGTTCTATCCCACTGTCACCACCCCAGTGTCCCTAAGGCTGTCCCAGTGCCACCACCCCTGTGTCATCATTCCAGTGCCACCAACCCAGTGTCCCCAGTTTCACTTCAGTGCCACCAATCTGGTGTCCCCAGTTTCATTCCAGTGTCACCAAGCCAGTGCCACCAGTTCTGTCCCACTGTCACCAGTGTTTTGGGGGGTTTGGGGGATCCCAGGTGGAGTTTGGGGGCTCCTGGGGGAGTTTGGGGGAATCCCAGATAAAGTTTGGAGGGTCCTGGGGGGATTGGGGGGATCCTGGAAGGTTTGGAGGTCCCAGGTGAGGTTTCCAGGGAATTGGGTAATCCCAGTTGAGAATTCCCAAAGATTTGGGGTTTCCCAGGTGAGAACACAGGCTGGGGGTTCGGGGGGGCCGAGGGGCTCGGGCCTGGGAGAATTTTGGGGGCTTCAATCAATGGGGAGGGCCTGGGGGGTGCTGAGGGGGAGGCGTGGTGAGTGTGAGGGGGGCTCTCATGGATTTGATGCCTCAGGTTTTGGCTTTTCTGTTTTTCAGATTCTGTGCTGCTTTACTTTATGTGTCGGGGCTTCATATTAAGGGTGCTGAGCTCTGTTCACAGAGCAGGGAGACAAAACAATTCCTTTCTAGCTGTGAACCCAAGGACAAATAATCCAAACTTCAGGCGCAAGAGCATAAACAACATGGACTGAAGAGAGAAAAACAAGAAGGATGGGACTTCATCAGCCAAAGCTATAATTGGACAATTAACTCCAACATGCAAATGGAGCAGAACTTATAAAAGTGACAGACCTCGTCACCGGCCGTCCATTTTGTGGCCATTTTGGTCCATCTTGGGCGCAGCCCTGGCTGGGCTCTTGTTCTGCTCAAGGTGTATCCACGGAGGCCTTTTAACAAATGCCTGCTTTATTGTGTAACCGTGTCTGGCCTCTGTTCTAGGTCAGCCTTGTGAAGGCCTCAGTTTGTGGCGATCACGAAGGGAGCCGAGGCACCTGGGCAGGGCCGGAGCAGAGGCAGAGGAAGGTGCAGCTGCTGCCCCCAGCCCGCGGCACTGGCGGGGCCCAGGTGCGGGGCAGAGGGTGCGGGAGGCCGAGAAGCTCGGGAGGAGCGAGAGAGGCGTGAGCGGCTGCAGGGGCGCTGTGTTTATCGGGTGAGCGCGGTGGGAAGGGGCGTTTTGTGCTCGGGAGCGCAGCGGGTGCGGGGCTCGCTGTGCCCCGGGCCAGGGAGGGCGGGCGCTGTGAGCAGCGGGGTTGGATTGCGGGGCTGGGCTTGGCCTGGGGCCGGCGGTGCTGGCGCAGGGATCGTTCCCGCCCCGCCGCTCCGGAGCGCCGCGATCGGAATCTCGCTCTCTCTCTCTCTCTCGCGTTGGTTCTTTTAATTTCTACTCAGAACTGTTAAATGGCGTGTGTATATTCAGCTGCGAGTGCTGTAGTGATAATGTCCCGAGAGGCAGTCCCCTGAGATTAGCACTGAGAAACTGGGGCACAGTGACCCACGCTGCAGCACTTGGAGGGGCCTGTGCCCCGTGGGATGGACTCAGCTTGGAGAAGTTCCTGGAGAATTCTCCGGTGGGAGAGAGCCCAGGGTTCAGCAGGGGAACGACTCCTGTCCCTGAGCAGAGGGAGAAGCCCCGGGGCATGAACTGAGCCCGGCCCCATTCCCTGTCTGCGGCACTGCCGGGGTAGGAGGTGCAGCTGGAAGGAGGGAGGCGTGGGGGAAAGCTGCATTTAAGGGTATCCACTTATTTCTCGTTATCCTGCTCTGAGTTTTTGGAGTTTTCTGTCCGAAATCTCTCCCCTCCCCCACTCATCCACAGGGGTTTGGGGCGGTTTCAAATTTCTAGGGGAAATCAAAGCGATGCCCTGATGCTCCTAATTAGGGGCAGGAGAAGTGAGGCTCCAGGGCTTCCCGCTGAGCCGGAGCCACCGGAGCCGCAATGCCGGGAAAGCCGTGGCGGGAGCTGTGGAGAAGTTTCTTTGTGTTTTCAGCTCAATCCCCTCGGGCCCGGGCCCGTTCCAGGGCTGTTCCTCAGCTCCGGCTCTGCCCTCACGCAGCCTGGAGGGCCTGAGAAGGTGGGGCGGGGCTGTGCCGTGTGCAGACCCCGCCCCTGACTGCGATTGGGCGATGGTGCCGTCAGTCGTGGTTGTGGCCCGCTGATTGGTGGGAGCGGCGGACAGCGGCCGTGGCTGAACAGCGGCGCCATTGTCGTGTTTGCGGGCCTGCGAGTGGCGGCAGCGGCCGGAGCGCGGTGAGGCGGCGGCGGAGCTCGGAGGCGGCCGCAGCGCAGGTGGGAGCCGCGCTGGGTTGTGCGGGGGCTCGGGGCTGGCTGCGGGCCTCGGAGGCAGCAGGGGGCTCGGGCGGGTTCGTTGTGCCGTGTCCGGCCCGTGTTGCCGCTGGCGTGAGGGCGCTGCGGGAGCGGCTGCCCGCGGTCTCCTTGCGGCCGCTGCCTCGGCAGGAGCCGCTGCCGGAGCAGCGCTGGCTCGGCCCGGTTGCTGTGGCTGGGACAGAGGGGGCTGCCCTGTGCCCGGGGCTGTGCGGGGAAATTGCCGTGGCCGGAGGTTTGTGTGCCCAGAGGAGACAGAGGAGTCCTGTAAAAGTGACTTTATTGCTGAGCAGAGGGAGAGGCCGTGGGGCATTTGCCGAGGGCTCTCTGCCATTGTTGTAGTTCGCAGCCTCCTTTGTATCCTCATTTTCCCGGCCTCATCTCCCTCTCCCTTTGCCCACTGGCTGAGGTGCTTGGAAGGTTCAGACCTCCCGATCCGCCAACTGCATGTCCTCGTTATTGTGCACCCCCACTTTTGTATAACAGCCGATATTCGTGGCTGTGTTAATTCCTTGTTCTTCTGGAATTTCAGGGATTTAGCGGGTCTTTCTGTGAGCAGCAGTCCATGTTAATTAGTAACCTTTATTGCAGCTGGTGGTTTCCCCCAGTTACTTCCTTATCTACAAATCCCTGGTGCCTCGCTCACCTACTGAATGAGCTGCACTCTCAAGGTGTGGAGCATGGTAAAAAGATGAGAGTTGCTGTAGCACATCCGAGGAGAAACAGCATTCGTTTAACCCATGGTCTGCCAGGGAGCCACAAAACCGTGTCCCATTCCCATCATTTCCATGTATGGACCAATACATGAGATGCTTTTTTGTTTCTGGTGTTGTTTTTTTTTTTTTTCACCACTTTTCCTTTGTCATCTCTTTGCCCACAGCAGTATGAGCCATTTAATTTTCCACAAACTCCTCCTTTTTCTGCTAACAGATGATCTGATCCCATCCCATGGTTAAGTGTTGTGTTCCTCATTTCAGTGGATTGGTCGGCAGGAAGGTCAGGAGCTGGAGCTGTCTGGTTGGTTATTATAGCGAGGGCAGCTTGTAATCTAGTGATGCAATTGAAATGAGAAATGGATTCTGTGGCTCCTGATATGAAATGGTTCGGGTTCCCAGGGGCTGGTCCATGGTGTTTGTCCAGGCTTAGAGCAAATTTGGGGAAGAATCCCCCCAAAGGAGCTCCGGTGGGAAAAGTGGATCCAATCGGCCCCTCCCCCCAACTGGTCCGGGAGGAAAGAAAAATACCTCCTTGGAGAAAGGTGGAAAAAAAACCCTGTTTATTAAACAATAAGACCAAAACAGTATCAAAACAATGAGACCCCTTGCCACTCTAAAAGAGATGACAAACTGAGAAAACCCCGGGTTCAAGCAGCAGCTCACTCAGTCTCTGATCAGTCTCTCAGTGCTGGAATTGTCGCAGGCCAGGGCCGGCCCAGTGGGCCACAGCTGCAGCTGCCGGTGCTCTCCTGGGTGTTCAGTCCAGAGCAGTTCCAAGAGGTCCAAAGAAAAGGGAAAAAAAACAGTCCAGGGAACTTCTTTGCCTCAGCTAGCTAACACTAACTAAAAAGCAAAAAAAGAGCTCTCTGTCCCGCTGTCTGTCCGCAGACAACACAGTCAGGAGGAGTGAGTGCAGTGTCTGAAAACAAACTGCGCGCTTCTTCTCTCTCCCCCTTCACTCTCTGTAACACTCTTAAAGGTACAAAACTTATTATTATTCAACATAAACAGAATGAGACGATTGGGGATAAAAGCATCATATAGTCAACCCAAGACAGTGTTGTAGGATTTGTTCTGCTGGCCGTTCATCTTTTCCCCATTTTTGGCCGCTCTCTCCAGCCAGGGCTGCATCAATTGACTGTTTTTGTCTAACTAAATCATCAAATCCTTGGATTCCCAACTGATTTCCTTGAATTTTTGGTAGGAAAAAATCCCCTGTGCTCTAATATACCCTATATATCACTGACAGTGCCAGCACATGTTGGAGTGGGCAGAGGGATGATTCCCCCCAAATATTTCTAGTTTAGTTTTCCCAACATTCTCTATGTGCTGTTTCCCTTTGCAGCTTCACCCGTTTGTGTTGCAGGGTCAGATATCCTCCCCCTGGGCTCTGCCTTGAGCTGTGCAAATTCCATCAGTGCCAGCAGGCAGAGCTTGGGATGAGGGGCAGAGGGAATCAGCCCAATTCCTGCCCAGGGCAAGAGACCCAGGTGCATTGTCCAGGCTTTGCCCAGCAGTGTTCATTTGCATTTCTAAAGCTCCTCCCCAGGCTGCCTGGAATGGAGCTTCTCTTCCTGCTGCTGGGCAATGTTGATGTTTTGTTGCTGGTCGTTATCTCTGTGGGTATCTTTTGGGCTTTTCCCAGTCTATTGAGGTGTTAAACTCATCCCCATTGAGTGGTCCAACAACCCTTAAAAAAAACCTTTAAAATTCATTTCCCCAAGGGCAAGACAACCCAAGCCTGAGCAGAAAAATAATATTTAAAAGTAACAAAATCGGTACATTTTGCAGCAGTGCAATGGCAGGCAGCCCAGAGTGTGGGTGTGAGTGAGCCCCAGAGTGGAATTGTGCCCTGGTGTTCCCCAGCAGCTGTGGCAGTGCAGGCCCAGGCAGCGCTGAAGCTGCAGCAGTGGCAGCAAGGCTTGGCCCCGGTGGCTGGAGATGGCAGAGGAGGGTGGCCAGGATTGCAGAGGATTCCAGGCGAGGATCTGTGGGCAGGCGCAGGGGCTTGGCCCGCTGTGGAGCCCTGGCTGCTGCTGCGTTGCCTTCAGGGCAGGCTCAGGGGCGGCTTCCCATCCTCCTGCTGCAGGCGGGAAGTGCAAATCTCCGGGGCTTCAGAGCCCTTGAGGCCAGGCTGAGGGGTCCCCCCGTGTTGAGCTGTGCTGGCGGCTGTTTCTGGCCTCAGGGACACTTGGCATGGGCCCCTTGGCCACCAGTGGTGCTGCTTTGCACTCCTTAGGCAGGAGCCGATGTCCTGGCTGGGTGTTGGCAGCAGCAAAGTGCCAGGGCAGGCTGTGTGCCAGCCCAGCTTGCTGTGGGAGAATATGCCTTGATATCTGCTCCAGTGGTTGCTGAAGCAGTGAGAATTGCTTTTGCCCCCCTGTTAGGTGCCATGGTGTCAGCAGAAGATATTGAAGCCTTCCTGCTCAGGGCATTTCAGTGCCAGGCTCTCACAAGCACCCAGAGCTGCGCGGGTTGAGCTGAGCATGGGGCGGTGACCTGTGCTGTGTCTGATTGCCCTTCCTTAATAACAGCCTGTCTTGTAGCTCTTTTCCCTTCTGCTGCCCTTGCAGAGCCAGCCACAAACACATTTTCTCCCTCAGGCCAGGGAATGTCCCATCATCAATCTGTCCCAGCCTGGGTCTGGAGCTCTGTCCCTTGAGTGCAGTCCTGGGTTCCTTGCCAGCCCCTCTCCAGGCTGTTCAAACAGGAGGCTGGGTTAAACCCTTGCCCTGTCCTCAGTTCTAAACCCTCCTGTGCCATTGAACAAGTTTCATACTGTAATAACCGAGCCCTGCTCATCCATTTAGCGGCTCCTTTGCTTGTCAGAGCTTAAACTTGATGCCAGACTTGAACTGTAGGAGATCTTATATAGAGTTAAATATTTTAGCACAAGAATTCCTTTGGCAAGACCCTGTTTAGCATCCACCTATATTTCAAATATTTTTAACCTGTCTGGAAGGCCCAGGCCAGACACCTTAGTTAATCTTCATTTTAACACTTGAAAATTCTGTGTTTCCTCCTTGTGTCCATCCATCCAGTTTGACTGGCAGGATAGGAGTGTTCTAGGGAGGCATCCTTGGCTACAAAAGCCCTGCCTTTAAGAGGGACTCAATACCAGGCTGCGAGCCCTTCCTTCCGTCTCTTGGAACAGGGTATTTCTTGTCCTGGTTGCTTTAAAGTAATTTGTAGAGGCTCCATATCTAATTTTCCCTCTTTCCCTGGGGCTGCCCACATTTCTGGGTTCACTTCAGCATAGGCCGTGCCTGACATTTGGCACAGAGGTACAACAGAACTGGCCTTTGTATCACTTTTTATAATATTACTTTGAGTTACGAGTTTAGCGATCAAATGCCTTCCCAGTAAATCATGATAACAATTAGGAGCGGATAAAACTTAATGCGTTTCAGATCCATCTCCCACTTCTGCTAACAGTGGTTGAATAAAACCACACATCTTTCCCACTTATCCCCTGAATAATCAGAGACATTTTTGGCATTTCCCCTACTTAGATCTAAGATTCAGAGTGGATTGAGAGGCCCCTGTGTCCATCAGGAAATGCCTCCTCTCAATGCGGACCCACCCTGAATGTTCTCAAGGGCTGCAGTGTGGAGGGTCCCTGGTGTGATGGGGGCTGTGACAGCCCTGCCAATCCATGTCCATCAAGGGGTGGACTTGCTGGTGCTGAGGGTGCTGCTGTCTGTGCTTGCAGTGTCCTTGTGCCCTGCAGCTGGAGCCCTGGTTCCTTGCCAGGGGCTGTTTGGGTGGGCTCTCCCCTGCCAAGGAGGGCAATGCCTCTGCCAGGTGCTTGTGGCCGAGCCCGTGCCCTGGGTGCTGGGGCCCCCTTGGGCCCTGGGGTTGATCCCTCAGGGGCTGTAGGAACTGTGCCCTGGCCTTTGCCTTCAGCTTGGCCTTTTGCTGCTCCCTTCTTGCACTCACCTGCTGTGCCTTTGTGCCCAAGTGCTGCAGGGCCTTCTTGTGCTCCTCCTGCAGCCCCCTCAGTGCCTGTGGGTGCTTGTCTTGCTTTACAAGAGAGGTGTCTGCTCGGGAAGGCAGATAAAGCCTCTCTTGGAATGGAGAATGCAAACCCCCTCCCTCTTAATTTTTAGAATAGTGAAATCAAGGGGCTCTCAGGCAAAGATATGGGAGTAGGAATACCAGTTCTTTACTAGTGTGTATAATAAAGCAAAGAAACAGCAACAGCTGCGGCACTGACAGCAAACAGAGCCCGGACCCAGTCCCGGCCTTTGGGCTGCGGCGCTTTCCCCTTGGGTGCAGTTCCGCGCACGGCCGGCAGGGGCGCTGGTGGCTCCCGCGGGGCGGGGCAGCGCATCCCTCCCATGGGAACCTCTCTGAACGGAAATAGAGCAATCCCTTCATCCAACTCTTTCATTTTTTTCCCTTCTATAGCCTTTCTCCCGTGTTTTGAGAAAGAATTTGGAGAGGGCTGCCTTTTAACTGAGCTCGTAGTGTTTCGTTAAGATGCTTCCTGTGGAGAGCGAGAGTTTCCCTGAACAGCCAGAGCTGTGGTTACCAATGGGACGTAACTCAGAGCAGGACGGGGTCAGGGGAGGATGTCCCGCCGAGGCTCGGTGGGAGTGTGGGCAGGGTCTGCTGGCGGAATCACCAGAGGGGGATGTTCCCGTGGAGCCCAAGGCGGAGCGTGGGCAGCCCCCAGATGGCTGATGGCGGCTGATCCGGCAGCTGCCGGCAGAGCAAAGGCAGGTGGGAGAGCCCGGCAGCAGCGGCGGTGCCCAGCGCAGGTGGCACGGGCAGGGCAGGCGGGGATGGGATGGCTGGGACCCCCCCTGGGTGCGGTGGGCGCGGTGAGCTCGGAGCAGGCGGCAGGACAGAGCAACCCCCATCTTGCCCAGCATGGGCGGCAGAGCGGCCGCGGGCCAGGCAGTGGGAGCAGGGCACACAAATTGAGCGACAGCGCCGGGGCAGGTGGAGCTGCCCTGGGCAGTGAGGCCGCACCTGGGATGGAAAGCGGGGCAGGCGGAGCTGAGGCGGGCAGCGAGCCGGGACCCGGGACAGGCGCCTGGGCCGCGAACGGAGGGGGCAAGAGCTGCCGAGGATCCCACTCTCTTTCTGAGTTTTCCTCTTATTCCCTTCTCTTTCATTTCCCCTTTTTCTTTCCTTGTTTTTTTTCTCGGGGCATTCTGATACTTTAAAGATTTTTATTCTCCTAAAATCTCCTGTCTAACATATGGCATATTCTCTTTCTTCTAGATTAAATGGTTTTTTGTTTTACAAAAAAACACAGAACCTAACAAATCCAAACTTCTGCTTGGATACAATGAAATGGCCAACGAGCTAACTCACGTCCTCCTAATGTTGTTTTTCTCTTGACCTTTTTATTTCTCTTTTGCCAAATTAAGCATCTTTCAGTTACTTGCTTGGCTACTCCGAGAATCCCAGTCCACCCATAGTTCCTTAAAAGTGATCACACAAAGCTTGAGTACCCTAGTGGGTTTTCTGATGCATGTCTTCTAATATTTTCCTAGAAGCACATTTTATTTAGAAATTGTCTTCCATCAAGAAGTTTCCATTTCCCTGATTTATCTTGTTCACTTCCTGTCTTGTTTAATTCTTTTTTCTCAGCTTCCCTAAACTTTGGAATTTCCAGTTTTTCCTGGTTTGGAGTTAATGTTAACATAACTCTTTCAGCTCCATTTTCTGCTGCATCCTTAGCTTTGTGATCTGCCAAATTATTTCCTCTTCTTTCTGGGGTCTTTCCCTTGTGGGGTTCCTTAACATGTACTATAGCTACTTCTTTTAGGTTATTTTAATGCCTCTAAAACCTCTAAAATAAGTTCCTCATTTACTAGTCCTTTTCTTCTTGAATTAAGTAATCTTTTTTCCTTTCCAAATTTTTTAATGGTATGTACTACTCTAAAGGCATACCTTGAATCTGTATATATAGTTCCTTTATTTTGTGTTAAATATTCTAGTGCTCTATTTAAAGTATATAATTCACAAGTCTGAGCTTAGTAATTTAAGGTTAATTTCCCTTTTTCTGTAGTTTGCATGTTTTCCCCATCAACTACTACATACCCTGTATTTTCTCCTTTTGCAAGTAGTTGTATCTCTGTTAGGTAACATAACTCCCAAAGGACTGGTTTTTTTTCTTTTTTTTTTTCCCTGTATCCAACTTACTGGTTTTCTGTCTCATTTTTCAAGATCTTATCTATTCATCTTCTATCTCTGTTTTTCACTTTCACTAACAACTTAAATACCACTTTTCTTTCAACTACACACCCAAAAAGAAAAATGTTTTTTCTCACACTACTTTCAGTCCAATACACCTCCCTCCAAGGAGATATAGTGAAGGTTAAAATACAGAATCTACATTACCTATACTTTCATTCATCTACATTCGCTCACTTTTGTTTCTCACTCACTTCCACACATTCTTTCCCGCCCTCAGGACACAGAGTGGATCCCTGTTGACAGAGAATCGCGGGTCCCTGTGGCCCCCCCTGGCCTTGGGGTGGCCTCTGGGTCTCAGTATCTCCGGGCCTCCTGGGAGGGCCCTGACTCTGCTGCCTCCGGTGCCGTTCCCCTGTGGGGCTGATTTGTGTGTCACTCACACTCTTTAGCCACGGCCCCCTCACACGCCCTGGGGACAATGGCCCGTTTGCAGGTCACCTGTACCTTATGCCACAGCCCCCACACGCCAGGAGAACAATGGCTTATTTGTGGGTCACACACTCCTCTTTCCACAGCCCCCCTTCCCACCCGCCCGGGAAGCTGAGGCTGATTTTGTGTGTGACTCACTCTCACACACAACAAGACAACAATAAGGTACCTTTTGTTATAAATGATCAAATCGAGAGCCAAACTTATATGAAAATTTAGCAAAGATTTATTAATTTGTCTGTGCGACTGAAGTTCGGTTGTCAAAACCAGCACAGCCAAGGGTGAGCGTCGAGCCCGGGTTCGGTGCTGGGTGAACACGGATCTGACCTGCGAATGTCAGAGTCTCCCCTGTTCACAAATGCTGCCTGACGCAGCGAGTTCTTTTACAGTTTATTCTGCTCGAGGCAGAGACGACCGAATGTTCTTTGTGTCTCTTCCCATGCATAACCTTGGCTTTACCTGTGCAGAGGTGGACAAAGACTCAGTCCCGGTGTCTGATGTTGTCAGTAGACTCTGGGGAAGTCAGCATTCACATGCATCAGGGTGGGGCTGTGGATCATTGTGGTGGCTGTAATGTCGAGGCGTTAATCACTCTTGGCTGGACCTGGTGACCCGGGGAAGGCAGCGATTATCGCCCTGGAAGCTTCTGTTCTTTCATTAAAAACCCCGATGTTTATCTCAACCAAGTCCAGGAACTGGATGTATATGAATAAGACACTGCTCCTGGCCAGGGTGGTCAAGAGACTTAGTGTGGAGTTTACAATATTTTATACATTAATAGCATGAATTATCTCTACCATATACTACACTTTCACATCACCTATTACAAGTTTAGGTGTTTCTGGCCAGTCCTGGTGCTCTTGGATATCCCTCAACCCAGCTGTGCTGCCCAACCCCAGATGCTCTTGAGCATATCCTCAATCCAGCAGAATTTTGCTCAACCGTGAATGCTCTTAGAATGTTAATTCTTCAACCCAGCAGGTTTTAATTCTGGATGCTCTTGGGCTCTCTTATCCCTCAAACCAGCAGAATTTTTAGGGTTCCCTTTTGTCTCGTTTCCTAGTGGATTTGGCTCGGAAACTCCTCTGCTCCCTTGCTCCGAGGGGTCCAGCCTCTCTCTGAGACCCAGTCCCAGTTACCCCGGGGGATTCTCTCACTCCTCTTCTCACTCGCTGTGTCTCTTTACTGGCTGCTTCCCTCGAGGAAAGTTGGAAACGCAGCGTGGGAGACTCCAGCACTCACTTGGCAGGTCTGGGACAACCAGCCCTCCTCTCATTCACACACATTCATCCCCCTGTACCTGCCCCCCTGAGAAATACTTACCAATCCCTTTTTCTTCCCGAGTTCTTCGTGCACATTACTACTCTTAGGGGTCCAATTACCGTGGTTGTAGGGAGCCTTTTCCATTCTCTTTGTTTTATTGTCTCTTTTTGTCCACCATAACCTGCGTCTGTCGGTCACCCCAGGGGAAACAGAGTGAAGCTGCCAACGGGGCAGGGCGCGCCTTCCCCACTCTGACTCTCCTAAAGCACCGGCAGCGAGGTGTTAGTAACCATCCTCTGCTACCAAATTGTGAAAAACGCCAATCACTTGCTTTTAAAATTTTAAAAGTTTAATGGTAATAAAATGATTATAAAAATAGTAATAATATTAGAGTAATGACAATTGTGACAAATCCAATTAGGGCAATATGAGACAACAAATACAAAGAGTTACAGACATCCGGGGACCTTTTTCTGGGAAGCATTTTTCTGGGAAGCACGAGCCCGAAAAAGGACACCTTTTAACACAGGATTAACCATTAAAAACAATAGCCTGTTGCATATTCATACACCTCATACATGATGCATAAATTCCATTCAAACACAGGATTCTGTCTGGTCAGTGTCAACTTCTTCCTCTGAAACCTAACAGCAGCTTCGAGGCACGAAGAAGTTATTTCTTCTGACAAGAGAGCACTAAATTCTTTTTCCCTGAAAGATTTAGGTGTCCTGTGGCTGCTATCTCGCTGCAAGTCCTTTTTTTAAAAAAGTCTCTTACCAAGCATAGTTTCTATTTTAACATTTTTTTAATAACCTAAATCTATATTTAACCAACTATTTAAGAGAATTAATACAGCAGTACTTTCTAACATACGACATATAATATTCATTTTAATATTTGCGAAAACCCAATCACAAAATATGCATTTTTTAGAAGTATAATCCCACTTACTTCCAGTCTCTCCTAGTTTGGTCCAAGCTGCCACCAGCCTGGTTCCAGTGACTTCCTCAATCAACTCAGTGAGTCCCAGTATGATGCCATTTGCTCCCAGTCGCTCCCAGTCAGGCCCAGTATGGGGGATGATGTGCAGGGAGTGTTCACTGTGACACTCTGTTCCTCCCAGTATTAGTCCAGTCAGTCCCAGTATGATCCAAATATGGGCCCAGTGTGCTCCCAGTCTCTGCCAGAATAAACCAGTTGTGCTCCACATGGTTCCAGTTGCTCTCTTTCACCCTCACTTTCCTTCCAGTCACTCCCAGTATCTCCCAGGGTACCCCAGTTCCCTCCACCATCTTTCCAGTTCCTTCCAGTATGATCCCATTTGCTCCCAAGCACTCCCAGTCAGCCTCAGAGTAGTGGCACTCACTGCCAGTCACCACCAGTATGATCCCAGTTCATCCCAGTACAAGCCCAGCAGTTTCCAGTCACCGCCAGCATGCACGCAGTCACTCCCTGTTCTTCCCAGTTGCTCCCACCATGATCCCAGTTACTCACAGCTGCTCCCAGTCATCCTTAGCATAATCCCAGTCACTCCCAGTATATCCCATTTGCCCCTAACATGGTCTCAGTTGCCTCCTGCAGGCTCCTGCTCACTCCCAGTATGATCCCAGTGTCCATCAGTGCGATCACAGTCTGCCCTGGCATGGCAGTATGATCCCAGTATGATGTCAGTACAAGCCCAGTGCACTCCCAGTCACTCCCAGTACGATCCCAGTATGATATCTGTAGAAGCCCAGTACAGTCCCAGTCACTCCCAGTACAATCCCAGTCCAGCCCAGTCCCTGGCAGTGCTGCCACTGCTGGGATCCCCCAGCCCTGTGTGCGCTCCCCCTGGCGGATGTGCCGAGAGGAGCCCCAAGGGCTGGCAGTGCCCAGGCAGGGTCCCCAGCAAGGCCCAGTTTGGATGTGCAGCCCCCAGTTTTCCCAGTTTGCCTCTCCTTTGGCCCGGGCCGGGTTCCCCCCGCCTGCAGCGGCTGGAGCAGCCGAGAGCCCCGCGCTGCCCATCCCGACCTGTCCCGGCTCCATCCCCGCTCCTGCCGTGGCTGCGAGGGCTGCGGGAACGGGGCAGCGAGGGTGTGGCTGCTGCTGGGGGAGGAGGAGGAGGAGGGAAGGGCAGGGATGAAGGGGAAGGAGGAGGTGGAGTTATGGGGAGGAGCAGGGGGAGGGGCAGGGAAGAGGAGGGATGGAAGAGGAGAAGGATGTGGAGATAAGACAGAGGACGAGGATGAGAGGGGGTGGAAGGGGAGGAGGAGGAAGAGGAAGAGGAGGGACAAAGGCAGATCAAGGCTGAACTGAGGGAACCACACGGTTGATCCCTGCCTGAATTCGCAGCCCCCAACTGTGGGATCATCGCCCCCCCATTGCACCGGTGAGCGGGGAGGGGGAGCTGGGCCCAGATATACCAGGGGGTCCCTGGATGGGGTTTTTGGGGGGATGTTTGGAGAATGAAGAAGTCCAAGGCTGAGCGGAAAAGGCCCCTTGGATGGTCATCAGGGGGTGGCGGTGCCGTCGTCCTGCGGACGCCCTGGGGTGATCTCCTTGCCCTTGCCTGTGGCACGGAGGCAAATCCCATCCTGTCCTTGTCCTTCCTCCCCCAGAGCAGGAGCTGAGCATGGAGAGCAGGGAGGACAAATGCCCGTGGCAGAACCTGGTGGAAGAGGCCGTTTTGAGCGGCTCCACGGCGCAGGAAGCCAACGGGGAGGAAAAGCCCCGGAGATGCCGCACGAGGAGGGGCTGCAAACGCAGCCGGCGGGGATCTGAGGGGGAAAGAGCCAGCCTGGGCCGGGAAGGCGGCCGGAGACGGAGCCAGAGCTCGGAGCTGGTGCTCCATGATCAGCTCCATGATGGGGAGAAGCCCCACATGTGCATGGAGTGTGGGAAGAGCTTCAGGTGGAACTCTGACCTGAGCAGGCACCAGAGGATCCACACTGGGGAACGGCCCTACGAGTGTGGGGAGTGTGGGAAGAGCTTCAGAGAGAACTCCAGCCTGATCAGCCACCAGAGGATCCACACTGGGGAGAGGCCGTACAAGTGTTCCGAGTGTGGGATGTGCTTCAGAGAGAGATCCAGCCTGATTGTGCACCAGAGGACCCACACTGGGGAGAGGCCTTACGAGTGTTCCAAGTGTGGGAAGAAGTTTCCGACCAGCTCCGTTCTCCTCCAGCACTATCGGATTCACAGAGAAGAGAGGCCCTTCCAATGCCCCAACTGTGGGAATGGATTCAAGCGCAACTCCACCCTCGTCACCCACCGGCGCATCCACACCGGGGAGAGGCCCTACGAGTGTGATAAATGCAGGAAGAGGTTTAAGAGAAGCTCCTATCTCCTCCTGCACTATCGGATTCACACAGAGGAGAGGCCCTTCCGCTGTCCTGACTGCCAGAAGGGATTCAAACGCAACTGCCACCTGATCAGACACCGGCGCATCCACACAGGGGAGAGGCCCTACGAGTGTCCCCAGTGTGGGAAGAGCTTCTCCAGGAGCTCTGCCTTGACCCAACACCAACGGAGGCCCCACTAAGGGAAGCCCTGCGAGTGCCCCGAGTGCGGGCAGAGCTTCGTGCGCTGCTCCAGCTCCATCCCCCACTGGAGGAGGCACTTTGGGCACAGCCCTGGTCACTCACATTCCCTGTGATCCATGGTGGGAACACACCTGGCTGCTTCTCCTTTTGGTTTGGCCTTAATTTTCCTCTGCTGCACCTTCATCCTTTAAAAACACCCAAAACTGGATTAAATGAGGGAAATTGATCAAATAGATAGATCTGAAGTTCCATAATTGCTCAGTTGTTTTAGAGGGAATTTAGGATTTGGGGACACGTTCTGTGTGGAGTGCTGCTGTTGCTAAGAGGCAGGAATTTGATCTCACCCTTCTTGTGTTGCTAAGAACTCCTCCCCTGACCCAAACCCCAACTCCACCCTTGGGATACCCTGTAAATATTCCACTGCCCTGCCTTTGCCCTGCCTTTGGGGGTTAAGAAATGGATTCCCAAAGGATCAGCCCTTTTCCCACTGGATTGCAAAGGATCAGCCTCATACTCCACTGGATTCCTAGAGGATCAAGCTTTTCCCACTGGATTCACAGAGGATCAGCCGTTTTCGCACTGGATTCCAAGAGGATCAACCTTTTTCACTGGACTCCTGGAGAATTCTGACCCTGTCACTGTTTTTTTTTTTGTTTGTACTACTGCATTTGTATTTTTAATTTTTACAAATAAAAAACTGTTATTTCTACTCCCATATCTTTTCCTGAGAGCCCCTTAATTTCAAATTATTATTAATATTATTGTTGTTATTATTATTATTATTATTATTATTATTATTATTATTATTATTATTATTATTATTATTATTATTATTATTATTATTTTGTTATTGTTATTACTATTATTAATAATCAAAAGGAGGGGGTATATATTTTCCATTCCAGTGGAGGCTGCTGAAATGGGGAGACACCCCCAAGGATGGGCCATGTCAAATAGTTCCTGAAATAGGTAAATGAGTTTATGGTTATTCATGAGGGTCTATGAATATGCAACAGGCTGATGTAATCAAGCCAGAATAATTAAGGGGTGTCCCCGAAAATAACTGGGGGGTCTTGAAGGCCATAACAACCTTTGCTCCTTGGTCCTTGTCTCCCATGACCTCAACCTGTTGCATAATCATAGACTTTTTGCATATCCATAAACTCATTTACATATTCTAGGAACAAACAAAATTGGCTTCGTCCTGTTTGGGGTCCCACAACTGTCCCAGCTCAATTTGGGTGTTCCATCCCTCTCCCAGCTCAGTTCTAGGATCTCATACCTCTCCCAGCCTAATTTTGGTGTCCCATTCCCCTCCCACCTCAATTTTGGGGTCCCTTCCCAGCTCAATTTTGGGTTCCCGACCCTCTTTTCCCCGCTCTCCCTCCCCTTTCCAGTCGTTCCCCCAGTCCCCTACCCCGTGTTTGGTTTTGGGGGCTCCAGGCCCCTCCTGCTCCGTTTTGGGCTCCCGACCCCGTTTTGGATTAATTTGGGGTCCCCAGCCCATCCCCAGGGTCACCTTCCCTGCCTCCCCAAATCCGCTCCTGGCAACTGAAGAGTCATCAGGGAGACGCGCTCTGATTGGCTGGAAATTACCCCGCTCGGTCTCTGAGTATTTACCGCAATGAGAGGCCTTGGTCTGTGGCTGGCAAGTGATGAGTCAGAGTCGGGCCGGGCGCTGATTGGCTGAAAATCGCTGAGCGGGGCCAGTGCTCTGAGTTTGTGCCCAGCAAGTGCAATGTCATCAGTGCCGCGTGTTCTGATTGGTCGGGATCTGTTTTGGGGTGGGGACGGGAGGAACTGGTGTTTCTTGGGGTTTCTTTGGGTTTAATTAGGGTTGGTTTGGGGTTTATTTGGCGTTATTTATGGACTAACTGGGGTTTATCTTGGGTTTTACTTGGTTTATTTCTGTTAATTTGGGGTTACTTGAAAATATTTGGATTTATTTGGAAGTATTTGGGTTTGTTTGGGTTTACTTGGGTTTTTTTGGAATTACTTGGGGTTCTTGGGGTTAATGTTGGTGTATATGGGTTTTTTTAGGTGTACTTGAAATCATTTGGGGGATTTTGACTTTAATTTGGTTTTTTTTGTTTGTTTTTTTAGGGTTATTTGGATTTGTTTGGGGTTATTTGGGGCATTTTCTGGTATTGTTTAGGGGTTTTTGGAGGTTCTTTGGGGTTTATTTCGAGTGTTTTGGGGTTATTTAGGTTATTTGGGGTCATGTGGGGTCAAAAAATCCGGGAAGCTTTCTCCTGCAAAACACGGGAATTTTTCTTTAAAAATCTGAGAGGTTTTCCCCAAAAAACCGGAAATGTCCCTTAAAAATCCGTGACTTTTCCCAGTCAATAGTGACGTGGCCCGCCCCAAACCATCCAATCACCGCCCTTCCTCTCCCAAATTAACAAATCACGGTGCACCCTACCCCAAACCATCCAATGACCGTGGGTCTCCCCTCAGCAACTCCTGCCTTCTTTGCCTATATCCAGCCAATCACCGTGCGCCTCCCCTCGGCAAAGCCCGCCTCGCCACCCCATCCTGTCAATCAGCACGCCCTCTATGAAACCAACCAATCATCGGCCGTCTTCCTCACAGCAACTCCCGCCCTCCCCGCGTGTACCAGCCAATCAGAGCCGAGTCCAAAGCAGCGCCCCCTGACCCCGGGGCCGGGCATGGAGCGGGCGCCCCCGCCCCCGGGACCCCCTCAGGGACCCCCGGGAGCCGCCCCGGGCTCGGGCGGGTCCTGCGGGAGGCGCTGGAGAGAGCGGGGGAGGCGCTGGGAGAGGACGGGGGGCTCCGGGAGCTGCTGAGGAGGCGCAGGGACAGGTGTGGGGTCCTGGAGGGGTCGTGAGGGGAATTTGGGGAGGGGTCTTGAGGAGGTTTGGGGGGAACTTGAGGGGGTTTTAGCGGCGGGCTGCTGGGGGGGCTCTGGGGGGGAATTTGGGGAGGGGTCCTCGGGTTGTCACGATCCGTCGTCAGGGACGGGTTTTGTGATGGTTCATGGATTTGATCTCAGGGTGCAAAAAGAACCATCACGGTACAAGGGGGTTTGCAATGATAATTGAAGCAAATGCACCTTCATTGAATGAGCACAGCAAAATGCGATAGAGGGATTAAGGGAGAGAAAAAGATGGGGGAAGAGAGAGAGACAAAACAGAGAGAGAGATAAAGAGGGGATACAGCTACAAAATGTAGAGATGGGGTCCTTTGGTCCAGTCCAGTCGAGGATCCGCCTGTTACGTTGGAGAGATCTCGAAGTCTCTCGCTAACTCAGAGGTTTTTATTAAGATAACTCTATTGGAAATTGCGAGGATGGGGAAACAGATACAATAAGGAATAGATGTAACAGGTAGTCCATGCTCTCAGCAGCAAACGAGAGCCATTGTCTTCTTGGTCCAGTGGTCACAACCTGCAGGCAAACATCTCGCTTTGGTCAGCTTGCCTCCCCCACACACCTGCCCCGGGCTGGGGGTTTCAGTCCCAGTCCTTGGAAGGAGCAGAGGGGCCTTTTCACATGGGGGTTCCATGTCTCAGTCCTTGATGGAGAGGCTCCTTCCATCTCAGTCTGTCTGTCCCGGTGCTTGTAAAACAGGTGAGGGTCTTCTGTGGAGAAACTCAGGAGAAGTCCAGCCAGGCCGAGAGGTGGGACAGCTCCCAAGGCTGTTGTTGCACAAAGGGCACGGTGCCCCTTCTTCTTCTCCTTGGGCTCAGTGTAGCACACAGAAAACAACACCTGTGAGAACAATGGCTTAGCAACACTCTCAGGTCTCAGGCACATGACTTTCTCCCTTGGAGCCAGAGATTTAAGACAGGGGGGGTCTTCTCTTCAGTGGTCCCCCAATGACGATCATGAGGCAGATGAGGGAAAATTCGGACAGACTCTCACATGACCCCATGACTCACAATTGTCTTGAGGGATCTTCATCAGCAGAACTCTGGAGCATCATTGATGAGTCTGCAGAACTCGCCATACATTGGTGGTATAACCCGGAAAAATAGGGACGACAGAGAGAGGAAAAAGAGAATGAGAGAAGGAAAAGAAAGGATAGGAGAAGGAGGGGGAAAAGCAAACAATAAACATCATATTGATTATCATAAAAATTTTCACAAATGGTTGATTAATTAAAACAATATTACTTTTAAAACAATATTTAAAGGGTTAAAACCAGTCACAAATAATCAAAAACAAAAGCAATCAGGACATATTAATACAAGCATTAACTTTAAAAAATTATTTTCTAAAACAATTCACTAAAAATCAAACGTAATTTCCACAAAATCATAAATGGAAATCAAGGATTATACCAAAACACATAGGCTTCATTCATAGTTGCCTTGTGTCAAATGTCCTGGGGATGTGCACATTGTAGAGGACATCAGCCAAGTTGAGTGCATTAACTATAGACGTCAATCTTGTCAGCTGTTTCATGCTCCAATTAATAATGAATAGGACTGCTGATAAAATAAAACCAAACAGAATTAGTATCAAAAGGATAACAATGGGATGACGCTGTTCAGGACACCCGTGTGTCCTAGGGTGACGTTACGATGCTTGTATCCCCATTCATATGTTCTGTGCCTTTAAGACTGTCTCTGTAGTGTGAAAGTTTTGTTTGGGTTTTTCTTATCAAGGACACGGAGACGGGGCAGTGCATAGTTCTGCTTTCGCCTTTTTGCTTTGCTCTCTCTCTCTCTCTGGCTCTTACTTCTGCTTCACTTCTGCTTCCTTTTGCTCCTGCTCATTAGCTAGTTTAGCTAAGCAGTCCAAATTCCTTCCTGGACTGTTTCTCCTTTCCTTTTTTCAACCTTCTCGAACCTGCTCTGGACTGGGACCTGGGAACACCGAGAGTTTGCACCTTGTGGCTGCAGCAGCTGCCCCAGCGCCAGAGGGACTGAGAACAGAGCGACCACCCCCGAGAGAGACTTTCTGAATTTGTCATCTTTTTCAGAGCGGTGTCATCCGGTATTGATCATTCTGTGTGCTGGGGGTGCTGTGCCTGTTAAATAAACAGGTTCTTTCCTCTTCTCTCTGAGGAATCCTTCCCAAACCGGTTGGGGGGAGGGGCCGTGTGGGTTTGCTTTCTGGAGGGGCCCCCTTTGGAGATTCTCTACCAAATTTACCCTTAACTGGGACAAAATTTGGCACCCAACATGTGGCACTCGAGAGAGAGTGGAAAAACCCTGTTTTGAGTGCATTTTGGTTGCCATTACTCTGTGTTTGTGTAAAGCAGTTAATACCCGTGCTTTTTGAATTCATAATGTCTGTTGGGGTGAAGGCTTGCATGCATTTCTGGTCCCTAAGGTTTTTTCAGATTTTAATACCTCTATGGTGCCTAGGTTTATTTTCTTACCCAGAAATAGCTTTGGTATTGTCCCTTATATGTAGTTTTTATAGCAGAGGGGCAGTGACCAGAATAGCTATCCTGCTGGGCTTGGTGGTAATGATGTGTAAAAAGTTTATAAACATGCTGGGGTCTGCTCCAGGTATGAATGGTTCATGGCTGTGGTTATGCATCCAGTTTGTTAGAGGAGGAGCAGCAGGGGATCAGGCATTTCAGCCTTTGCTTTCCTTCTTCTCCTATGAATCTGGTGCATCACTATTGAAGGATGTTCAAATCCCCCTCAATGTTAAAGAAACCATCTTTCTGGTATTCAATCTGGTAACCTTCGTCTATACAGCCTGCTGCTTCTCTAGGATGAGGGCTGAGATTTCTAGACGAGCTGATGAGACCCCTGACTCAGGAGAAAACCCTGGTGTGGAAAATCCTAAGTGGTGTCGAAAATGGGAGGATTTGGGCCAAATCCTGAAGGAATTCTCTGACCCTGTAGTCTGGGATTTTCCCCATGAGCAAATTCACAACCCAGCTGAGGTGAGGAAATATCTGAAAGATAAGTACCAGGACGAGCCTAAGGAGAGGAAGGTCATTGCAGTGAGCTGGGCCCTGGCTTGTGCTCATGGCTCACTGCTAGATCCTGTCGGGCAGCAGACAGAGGCAGGGGGCAGGGAGATAAATCAGCAACTGTCCCGGTGACTCAGGCTGCAGCCAACAGCCCAGGCTCGAAGCCAGCAGCCAAACCAGATAGTGAGCCTAAGCCAGCAGCTAAACCAGAAAATAAGCCTCAACCAATGGCTGTTGCTGCCAGTACTAGAAGTGGGAAATGCATGGACAAGACCAGTCGACCAGTGGATGATGAGGATGATGATGATGAAGGAGAAGGAACCTGAATGCCTCCTGACATAAAATCAGGAGTCAAAGCAGCAGGTGCAAGATCAGATGCAAATATTGAGTCCTTTTCCCTGAAGGACCTTCGTGGCTTACAGAAGGATTACATGTGGGGACGGGGTCTGTTTCTATTGCTGGTGTGACAGGGGGATCACAGGATTTTACTTTGGTGGAAGCTGAGGTGAGCCTGACTGGAAATGAGTGGAAGAAACACCCTATTGTGACTGGCCCAGAGGCCCCATGCATTTTAGGTATAGACTTCCTCCAAAGTGGCTATTTCAAAGACCCAAAGGGACTCAGATGGGCATTTGGAATAGCTGCTGTAGAGACAGAGGGTGTCAAGCAGTTGAACAGCTTGCCTGGACTGTCAGAAAACCCATGGGCAGTAGGACTTCTGAAGGGAGAAGAGCAACAGGTGCCAATTGCCACTTCCATAGTGCATTGACGGCAGTATAGAACCACTCGAGATGCTGTGATCCCCATCCAAAAGACGATCCAAGAGCTGGAGAGCCAACGGGTGGTCAGCAAGACCCACTCACCCTTCAACAGCCCCATTTGGCCTGTGCGAAAATCTGAAGGAGAATGGAGATTGACTGTGGATTATCGTGCATTGAATGAAGTGACTCCACCACTGAGCGCTGCCGTGCCAGACAAATTAGAGCTCCAGGACGAGCTGGAGTCCAAGGCAGCAAAGTGCTTTGCCGCTACAGACACTGCCAATGCATTTTTCTCCATTTCTCTGGCAGCAGAATGCAGGCTTTAGTTTGCTTTCACCTGGAGGGGAGTGCAGTACACCTGGAACCGACTGCCCCAGGGGTGGAAGCACAGCCCCACCATCTGCCAGGGACTGATCCAGGCTGCACTGGAAAGGGGTGAGGCTCCAGAACATCTGCAGTACATTGATGACACCATTGTGTGAGGGGAGCACAGCTGCGGAAGTGTTTGAGAAAGGGAAAGAAATCATCCAAATCCTCCTGGGAGCTGGTTTTGCCATTAAAAAGTCAAGGTAAAGGGACCAGCTTGTGAGATTCAGTTCTTGGCAGTGAAGTGGCAAGTTGGACTGTAGTAAACCCCATACATTTAGCAAAAGCACCATGGAGAATCTAACAAAAGGAATGCTGACACAGCAGCAAGGAAGCTTCCTGACTCCATGGACATCTGCCCTATAAACTGTCTCTATAACCATGTGAGGCAATGCCATGGTAGCCTTTACCTATCAGTCATTTTATGGTCCCCCTAATCCCTTGCCATTGGTCAAGTTTGGATACTTGCCAAGCCTATAAAAGTAGCATGCTGTACCCTACTAGCTCAGAAGAAGAGCTGAGACCCTTCGCGGACCCCCAAATAAAGCCTTCTCTGTGGAACAGCTTCTGCCTTCTCCTTCTCGTCTCTCTGTCTGCTGCTGCCTCAAGCCTGGGGCTCCACTACCCAGCAAGCAAAGAGCTGAGGTCCTAAGAGCTGCTAATCACTATAGAGCTGAATATCACCAGGCTTGCTAGAAAGGCAGCCCCCGGCATTGGTCTGAGCTGGCTTCGGGCACCCGGTCCCTCCTCAAGGACTGAGATCCTGAGCACCAAGGCTCTGCTTCATGATAAGGCTGATCGGAGGCCTTATTAATGGACGGCATCAGATTCTTACAGAAGCAATCAACAAGATCACAGCAATGTCTCCACCCACCAATAAGAAAGAAACACAAGCTTTCCTAGGGGCCATAGGCTTTTGGAGGATGCACATTCCTGAGTACAGTCAGATTGAGAGCCCTTTTTACCTGGTCACCTGCAAGAAGAATGAGTTCCACTGGGGCCCTGAGCAGCAACAAGCCTTTGCCCAGATCAAGCAGGAGATTGCTCATGCAGTTGCCCTTGGCCCAGTCAGGACAGGACCAGAGGTGAAGAACGTGCTCTACTCTGCAGCCAGGAACCATGGCTTGTCCTGGAGCCTTTGGCAGAAGGTGCCTGGGGAGACTCGAGGCCGACCACTGGGATTTTGGAGTCGAAGCTACAGAGGGTGAGAAGCCAACTACACTCCCACAGAGAAGGAAATCTTGGCTGCCTATGAAGGAGTCCAGGCTGCCTCAGAGGTGATTGGCACGGAAGCACAACTCCTCCTGGCACCCCGACTACCGGTGCTGGGGTGGATGTTCAAAGGAAAGGTTCCCACCCCCCACCACACCACTGACGCTACATGGAGTAAACGGATTGCTCTTATCCCACAGTGTGCCCGTATTGGAAACCTGAATTGCCCTGGGATTTTGGAGATAATTACAAACTGGCTGGAAGGAGAGAACTTTGGTCTTACTGATGAAGAGGAACAAGAACCAGTGACACGGGCTGAAGAGGCTCCTCCCTATAACCAACTGCCCCCAGAGGAAACGCGCTACGCTCTTTTCACTGACGGCTCCTGTCACATGGTAGGGATGGACCAGAAGTGGAAAGCAGCTGTATGGAGCCCCACACGACAGGTTGCAGAGGCTGCTGAAGGAGAAGGTGGATCAAGTCAACTTACAGAACTCAAAGGTGTTCAGCTGGCCCTGGACATTGCTAAGGGAGAGAAATGGCCAAAGCTCTACCTCTGCACTGATTCATGGATGGTAGCCAATGCTCTGTGGGGATGGCTGGAGAGGTGGAAAAAGGCCAACTGGCAGCGTAGGTGTCACGGTTTGATGCTGGCACAATGCCAGTGTCCCCATGAAAATATATGCACCCTGGTGTCTGCTGTGAGATGTGACCAGCAATAAGCAAAGCAGGCCCCCACTTAGAAATAAAGAAAAGAAACCTTTATTAACTAAACTACAACTCTAAGTAAAAAGAAACACACAGGGAAAATGAAAACTTTCCAAAAACATTTCCTCCCCCCCACCACCAAATTTCCAATACATCTATCCCCCAAATCACCAATTCTCGGTCCATCACAACCCTTTAGGTAATCAATTCTCAGTTCATCAATGGGAGAGGAATCCTTCTTGTGCCATAGCCTTCCCCAGGAAACTCTGCTGAAACCTCGTGTGTTTCCATGTCACTCGTGGCACCGCCTGGAGAACATCTGCCATCGTGACATCTTCCTTCCATGTCCAGTGCTCTCACCACTGCACATGGACCAGAGCTGCTTCTAGGGTTGTCCTTTCAAGGATGCTTTGTCCCGTTCCAAAAAGAGCACAGTCTCACCTTTGGGACACCTGTGCCCCCCAAATTTCACCCCCTGGGGCCGAGGGGTACCAACACTGAACCCTCTTGGCTCTGAGCCATTGCCTCCCCCTGGATGCAGTCTCTGTGTCACAGGAAACATGGTTCTGTCCATGGCTACACAGGAAAAGTCCAGCTAAGGCCACTCCATCATCTCTTCCCATCTAAGATTCTTCTCTACTCTCCCAACATCTTTCACTTTCAAAATGTGCAAGTGTGAAGTGCCCAGACCTTCACACTTGCACATTTTCTTCCTCCATTTCATCTCTTATCTCTTCTAGGAAAGGTTAATGTTCTGCAAAGTTTTCCTTGTCCGATAAAGGGTTAAAAGCTCGGGCTCTGCCCGCCCAAAGCTCCCACAGCTGCCGGACCCCTTCTGGCTGCATCCCCCCGCCCTTCTCCGCCAGCCGGGCTGTGCTGCCAGCACAGGATATCAAATTTCACGGTGGCACAGGCGCTCTGTCTCTCTCTCTCCTGGGGGGGAGGTGTGGCTGCCCGATGCCTCTCGGGGCTCTTCCACCCTTCCATCCTCGGGCCAGGCCTACCTCACCCAGCCCCAAACCAGCCAGGAGCTGGGCAGGGGAGGCCCGACCTGCTTCCCTCGCTGGAACCCAAGAGAGCTTCCCCCGGGAGTGCTCTGCTTTTTAACCCCTGTGTTCTCAGAGGCGTATCCAATGTCCCCAGCGGCCAAACCAGGTGCCAGTATTCAAATGTGAGCACCTACTGGCCTGACCACTTCATATCCCAGAAAACTAACTTCCTCTCAAACCATGACATCTATATAATCTCAGTCCAGTTTATCCCAGTCTGTAGGAACTCAGTCCATTTGATCCCAATCCATATTTGATCCCAGTCCATATTTAATCCCTGTCCACAGCTTATCCTAGTCCATATTTGATCCCAGTCCATAAAATCTGTCATATTTGATCCAGGCCATATTTGATCCCAGTCCAAAGTTGATCCCAATCCTGATTTGATCCCAGTCCAGTTTATCCCAATCCAGTTGATTTTAGTCCATATTTGATCCCAGTCCATTTTTTATCTCAATTCATATTTGATCCCAGCCCGTATTTGATCTCAGTCTATATAAGCTCAGTCCAGTTTATCCTACACTGTAGGATTCCAATCAATAATTGATCCCAGTCCATATTTGATCCCAGTCCATATTTGATCCCAGTCCCTGTTTGATCCTAGTCCATATTTGATCCCAACCCCTATTTGATCCCAGTCCATGTTTGGTGCCAGTCCGTGTTGCCCTGCACACATTCCAAAAGTCTGCAATTCCACCTCCCAGCCAGGAAAAGATGTTCCTGCCCTTGAAGGGAAATGGAGCAAAATCCTACAGAGACATTTCCCTGCCAGCCTTCAGGACTTCCGCTCCTGGGACTGGGAATTGAAATAATAATTGGGAACTAAAATAATAAATAATCAGAGGAGGGTCTGTGGGGACAGAGGGGTCATCTAAATCAGGGCAGCAGACAGCTAAATCAGGGCAGGGGTCAATTAACTCAGGGGAAGGGAAATTAAAACAGGGAAAGGGGTCAATTAAATCAGGGGAGGGGTCAATTAAATCAGGGGAGGGTCTTTGGTGGTCACTGGGGCAATAAATTAGGGGAGGGTATTGGGTGGTCCCTAAGGCAATTAAATATAGGGAGGGTCTCTGGTGGTGCCTGGGTCAATTAAATCAGGGGAGGGTCTCTGGTGGTCCGTGGGTCCAGGGAGACACTGAGAGAGAAACAGAGCAGGCAAAGAGAGGCAGGAGAGAAAAAGGGACACAAAGACAATGGGCTGAGAGGGCGACACTCTGCAAACAGAACTGCAACAGACTGAACATGAACGGGAGAGAAATCAGTAAGTCTCCGAGTTTTATTTGCTGTCAAATACATCCCACACACCCAGCCCCACACAATCTCCATCCCACCACTCTAATTGAGATCCCACAACTCTAAATCACTTCCCACCTGTTTGTGGAGATTTTAAGATTTTGTTTGCAACAAGAGTAGCATTTTACACAGAAGAACTACGGTATGGTGATTTATGTTTAACTATAGTAAAGCAAATTAAAGGAATTCCAAGAATTCTCCCCTCACAGCAATTCAAGCCCTGGCTCTAGTGAATTTGAGATAAAGGGGGGGGGTGCGTGTGTCTGTGTCTGTGGGCGTATGAGAGTTTCTGCTGTGGCAAGCACAGCCTTTCTGCAAGGCAGTAAAACGAGTGTATGTAGACACAGTGCTTAATTAGATTATACAAGAAGAGAACTAGAAAAGACTGATATTTTGTAAAACAGAGTTTAGATAGAAGAGATGAATGAGTTTATGAGACTTGAGCTGGTACTATAGTAAGTCTGGACTGGGAACAGCCTGCTGTAGGGATTTAGAGTTCTCTGTAATAAACAGAATAGCCTGCCTCTGCGGGCAATTCCTTCGGTGCATCAAGAGGCTGGCACGCTGCGTTAATGCGGTGTTTGTGAGAAACGCTGGTATTGCTGTTCTAATAAGCGTCAGGGCACATGCCCCGAGTGTAAATTAAAGGTTTCTGATCAAGCTGATTCAGAACCTAAGATCTTAAAGCTCGTGTGTGGGAAATCACATCTGATACCTGCCACCTGGAGCTGTGTGTGTGTGTGTGTGTGTGTGTGTGTGTGTGTGTAGGAGGAAGACTGAGAAACTACTGTGAAGCTTTGTAAAGAGAAGATGGGGCAGAAGCGAGATAGGGCAAGGAGAAAGAGATAATGAGAACTGACCAGAGCAAAGAGGTTGCTAAATTAGCCCCTTTTAGGAGGGGCTCACTGGGAGAAGGCTGCCAGTAGGAGCAGCTCAGAAAGTAAGATTTATAATACTTCATTGCAGTTAACACTGTTTTAAAATACAAAGGTAAATGGGATGGGGTTTTGTATGCTGATATGTCTTTTTGTTTTAAGAAATCACCCAGAATGGCAAAGAGACTGTGAGATCAGACCGCCCTCTGGTCTTGGCCCTTGAAAAGGAAAACAAGGCAAAGAGAAAGCAAATCAAATGTGTTGTTCAGCATGCAGCATAAGATAGCAATGTATGAAGTCAAACACAGATTATCATGCTGAAATGCAAAGCGATTACAGTTCGCAAAATGAGTACACATGATTTGTAAAGGCTCCTCCTAAGGTAAGGGAGGAAGGATAAAGATGACCTCCCCAAAAGGGAAGAAGGCTTAGGCTCCAAAATATACCCACTCGAACCCATCCCCCTCCTGGCAGTTCAATTTCATCCAGAACTAGGATGTAACAGACCCCTCTGCAAGAGGCAGTGAGATCAGAAGAAAGAAAAGGGTAGAATTTTAGTCAACACAAGGGCCATATATTCAGTTTTAAATAAAGCTTTAGTACCTGTGGAGAATGTTTAGGTTGTAGTGCGGGGAACAACTGGCCAGTCTGAGAAGGCATACTTTTCCAAACCTTTAAAGTAACATGTCTACTATGTGTACTTAGAAGCTTTTGTACAATTCGCTCAATTTGCTAAACATTCTCAAATGAGAAAGGTTACGCTGGAGGCAAATGACATGAAGATGTTAGGCTTAACATTAACAGCCATTGAAATTAAGAAAGACATCAGTAAAGAGATAGTAAATTATAGTATAATAAGTAAATATGTGTTTTTGAGGGTATGGGCCTCTGCTGTACCAGGGAGGGTGAAAAATGCCCCCACATAGCAATCAAGCTTAAGGAAAGAACACAACCAGTGAGAACTGAGCAGTACCCTCAAAAGGAAGATAGGGAAGGAATCAGCCCAATAATTGATAGTACTGGATTGAGGGCTGTGAATAAGATAACACAGAATTTATACCCTGTGGTAGCAAATCCATATACTTTACTAGCTTGTTTAACACCTGAGCTAACCTGGTTCACTGTTTTAGGCCTAAGAGATGCCTTCTTTTGCCTCCCTATCCACAAAGCCAGACAGAAAATTTTTGCTTTCAAACACAGCTCACATGGTCCATGTGCCTGAAGGCTTCAAAATTCCCCACCCCGATTGGAGAACAGCTTGCAAAGACCCAGAGTCCCGGGAAGCTCCACAAGAGGAAAGGAGGCTGTTGCAGTACGTGGATGATCTTCTAGTAGCCACTCGGACAAGGGAAGCCTGGACGGTAAGCCTTTTGAATTTCCTAGGACTCCAAGGATGCAGAGTCTCAAAGGAAAAGGCACAGGTAGTGAAACAGAAGGTAATCTACCTGGGGTAAGAAGTGAGTGCTGAGCAGCAGGCTTTAAGACAGGGAAGCCATATGCCAAACTCCCCAACCCCAGATAAGGTTGGGAGTTCCTTCCCAACCTTCTTAGGCATGGCAGGGGGGTGTCGGCTGTGGGTTGATAATTATGCACTGCTTGTCAGACCCCTCTATGCTCGTATTGCCAATGGAAACAGAGATCTCTAGTGGACAAAAGGAGCCACATGGGCCTTTCACTAGCTAGAAAGTGTCCTTATGTCAGCTCCAGCCTTGAGACTTCCAGATGTAAGTAAACCATTCTTTCTATTTTTCCATGCAAGGAATTGCCCTGGGAATACTGGCTCAGGACTTGGGTCCATACCGAAGGGCAGTTGCTTACTTCTCTAAGCAACTAGATGCAACAGCCAAAGGATGGCCAGGTTGCCTCAGAGCTGTAGCAGCAGTTGTGCTGAATATTCAAGAAGCACCCAAGTCTACCCTAGGACAAAAATAACTGTGCTAGTGTCCCACACAGTGTCCGCAGTACTGGAAATAAAGGGTGGCCACTGGCTTTCACCAGAGAGGTTTCTGAAATACCAGGCCATCCTGGTAGAGCAAGATGATGTAGAGATAGTGGTGACTAATATTGTCAACCCAGCTTCTTTTCTCAGGGGAATCAAGGAGAAGCAGTACAGCATGATTGCCTGGAGACCATTGAAGCTACCTACTCCTGCTGCCCAGACTTAAAGGACACTCCTTTGGACGATGCAGAGACCTGGTTCACTGACAGGAGCAGCTACATTGCTAGTGGATAGCGACATGCAAAGTACACAGTGACTACCTGCAGAGAGGTAATAGAGTCTGGACCCTTACCAACAGGTACCTCTGCACAGAAGGCTGAGATAAATGCATGGACCCATGCCTTAGAAACAGCAAAAGGCATTCAGAGTCGTGCATGTGCATGGAGCCATCTGGAAGGAGAGGGGACTGCTGACCTCACAAGGGAAGAAGAGACAAACCGGCTGCTGGAAGCAGTTCAGCTACCTGAAAAAGCATATTAAGGCACACCAGAGAGTGAGCTTAAAATTGGAGGAAAGAAATGAGCTGGCGGATGGAGAGGCAAAGAAAGCAGCAAAGGGTGAGGTAATTATGGACAGATTTTCCTCGAAGGTAAGCCATAATACAATAATACTAATCAAAACAGACATACAGCTACAAGGGGTGGGTCACCCTGGTTTTTTAGGATTTTCTATGCCTTCTGATGTTGACATTCTTGTAGTGAACTTTCTCACACACTTTCTGTAAATAACTCATTGTTTTGCATTCCTTGATGGAGGAGGAGAGAGTTGATGGACTGTTGGTTTAACCAGTGTCATTGGAGAGGTGTCACTGTCACCCTCCAATCCGCTGTCACTTTTGTAAAACTATAAATATTGGAGTCAGAAAATAAACTTCCCTTTTTTCCTTCACCTTGAGAACGGTGGTGTTCTTGTGTTCTTTCGTGTCCTACAGAGACATCTGGTGACCGCCCAAGTGCTCCTCACCACCTTTACTGCAACCAAGATGAAGGAACAAAGCACCTAGATCCATCATTCCCGAGTGATGAAGGCTCCTGAGGGACTTTAGAAAGTTACAATGGGTAACAATAAACTGAAATTAAAACTTTCGCGAGAAAATAAATAGAGTGTGAGTAAAATGATAAGCACAGTGTAATAATCCCCCAAAGAATAGAACGAGTTGTCGTTGTAATCGATAATCAAGTAGGTGTAGCTTAGAGAGTTGTGGCATTTATGATTATTGCTGTAACCACACCTAATGCAGCACCACTTCCATATCATGTGACCAGTATATAAGTGCCAAGGGAAAGCCTATGATTTTAACTCCCAAAAGTCTCTGGGTCAAATGTTAAAAATTGCAAATGCAACTGTGTAAGAAAGAAGAAATGGTTGGGGATGTAAATATCTGTTTGTCCAAGACAGATTCCATGAATCTCATCAAGAATCCTAAATACCGTGACAAATGCTTAATTAAGTTCACTGGGTTTAGACTTAGATACAGAGCAAAGTATTTCTCACTTTGAAATGCATCCCATTAACCAGACAACCTTGCCTGCGTATACAAGACAAAGTTGTATCTGCCTCAGAACAGCATGCCCCACTATAATAGTAGATGAGATCACAGTGAAGGAAACGCAATTTAACTTGTGCATTTGTAACTTTGTCAAAATCAAAGGATGCACTTTTTCCTATCAGGCACCTGTCATATCATACCAACATAGGAAGGCGAATTTGATCACTGTCCAAGAAATATTGCCTGTGCCCATAGGGATGAACTTAAATTTGGTTACCCAATTGTTAAAACATTATGAATTAAAGAAAATCCTAAAAAAAATTAAAGATAAAAGGAAAAGAACTTTGATTACAATACACCATGACACAGAGACTATATGGAAAGTATTTAAAAGATTGGAAAAAGGCCCATCCCATCATTAGTGGGATGTGCTTTGTGAGCAGTCTCCAATGGCAGCTGACTTGCTCAGTACCTTCAT
Source organism: Zonotrichia albicollis (assembly GCF_047830755.1). Lineage (NCBI taxonomy): Eukaryota > Metazoa > Chordata > Aves > Passeriformes > Passerellidae > Zonotrichia > Zonotrichia albicollis. The sequence continues at coordinate 3,556,887 of NC_133849.1, forward strand.
TCATCCAATTATTGTTTTACTTCTCTTGGTTAGTATAAGTTTGATTTTGTCTGTTACAGTACTTATTTAGAATTAGAGACTGTTGCAGCAAGTAGCAGCTTTAACTTCAATATTGAGAACATATGGTACAGTTTTAAGAAACACCACATAAGTTGGCTAGACAAAGAAGAATTTGTATGTTAGTGAAAGAATCTACCAACCTTAAAGAAGGAGTAGGGATTGAATTATGATTTTAAAAAATTAAGATTTTAGCTGAGGGTTAGAACCAATTCATATTGAAGTCAGATACACCAACAACTGGTTAATGATTATTAGATGCTTAAGTTAAAGCTAATTGTTACATTATGAGCTCATTTGTAGAAGGCAGAGGAGCAAGTGAACCATTAGAGGAACATATTGAAACCAGCAGAACAATGCCCAGCACCTGGACTCTGTGTCAATCCATCACGAAGCAGGGGCCTTGGATTGTGCCAGAGGGTCACAGAGACCTGACCAAGACCTTCCTGACTTCATCTCTGGGACCACTGGCCCAATTTGAGACCACTGACCCAATTCAAGAGAAGAATTGCGTACACGTGAAGGACTAATAACCTCATTTTAATACAAATATTTTAATACAATACAGGGATGGGAGGTGCTGGGGTTATGCATATATATTATTTTGGGAAATAAACAGAAGGCAAAAGTCCTTGTGTGGTGCAGTCACGCATTTCAAGAATGATACCTTCCAGGACACCCACCAGCGTAATAAACATACTACTTTCAAACTTTAACTAGTTAGAGAGTCTTTGTCCCTGATTTTCAGTTTTAATGATTAAGTGACAATGCTATAGACCCAAAACTGACTACATCTGGGACTGCACAAAAGATTATGTGCATACAAAATAATAAGAAAGACCACTTGGAAGAAGCAAAAATTATTTATGAAAAAGAAAAAGCAAATAATGGAGGATAGAAAGAAAGAAATACTGCTCAAGCCAAATTATTTGTAAAAAGGGAAGAGGAAGGATTATTATAGGTGCTTATTATATTATTATATGAAGATGAATCTTATATGTACAATGTTAAAATAACTATGCTCTTATTTCTGCTGTTAATAAAAATTTAGACATGGCAGTAGTGGTAGCTGATCTGGTCAGGAGTGAACTGTCTGCTTGGTCGGGATAACATCCAGTGAACACGTCATGAGCACCCTGCTATTGATGTGCCAACTATCAGCATCTGCCTTCTGAAGAAAGTGTGGACCAAGGCCCAGAGTGGAAGTGACCAAGAGAGGGAACCAAAACCACAGCCAAGAAACACACATGCTCCAGAAAGGCAGGCCTGAAGAGGAGCCATGCTAAACAGTTCCTGAAATATGTAAGCTAGATGATGGATATGCATAACAGTCTATGAATATGCAACAGGCTGATGTAATAGAAATGGTATAAAAAGGGTGTTTCCCAAACTAGCAGGGGTGCTCTTGGCTTAGTAGCAAGATGCACTGAGCCGTAATTTTTGTTTTACTGTCTCTGTCTCCTACTGTCCTTTATTAAAGTTTTAAATTTTAACAGGAAAGTGAACCGTGTTTTTCACAAGGGAATATGGAACCTTAACGTGTATCGGTCCCTGGTTGCCAACTGCTGGTCGTAGTGGGGATTGTAAAACCGGTTCTTTTCTCATTTTTTAGCTTGTACGTTTCACTATGGGGCTACACTCTTTGATGGCTTTTCTCACGATCTTCCCCCTCCTTCGCTTGCTCAAGGCTGCAATGAGTTCATCAATTTCACCTTCCCCGGAGCTGCTGGAGCAGGAGCTCTCTGGTTCGGCTGACCCTGTTGCACCATATAATCTATTTTGCCGATCCCCGATCCCAGGGAGACCCACGCAGGATTTGCTGCGTCTTTTAACCCGGGCTGCGCGTCCGCCCACACCGGTGACGTCATCCCCCGAAGCCGCTGTCCGGCGTTCATGGTTGCCATAGAAACTGACAGGGCTGGGAGCGGAGAGACCCCGCCCCCATGGGAGGTTCCCTCTCCGCCCTCCCGGTACAAGGCTCCGCCCCCGGCTCCTCCTCCTCCTCCTCTCGGGGCGGTGCCGTAGGCGGTGCCCGCCATCCATCCCCTCCCCTCTCCCGGCACAAGGCTCTGCCCCGGCTCCTCCTCCTGGCCCGGGGGCGGCTCCATCCCTGCCTGCCCGGGCTCGCCTTTCTCCTCCTTCCCCGGCCGGGCCCCGTCTGAGCTGCGCCTCCCCCGCCCCCCGATCGTGTCGGCGCTGGCGGCGGCAGTGGCGGGGGGGCGGCGGCGGCGGGGGGGGCGCGCCTTGGCCCGGACCCGACCGACCCCAATCTCAGGGCGGGAGCGACTCGATCTGAGCCTTTTTCCTCCCTTGTTTTACTTTTGTTTGCCATTATTGGCTCTTTTTTCCTTTTCTCCCCTTTTCCCTTTCAGACTAAGGTTTGCTCTTCCCTTTACTTTGCTGCTGGGCTCCGCTGACATGCTGGCACCATAAAGAGCCTCGCATAGTCCAGCTCACCTGAGCACCCTGAGTATTTATCCTCGCGTCTACAGCAAATCAAACTTGATAATCATCTCTTACCCCAACTACCAAAATCGGCCCTCGTCTGATTGTCCTCTCGCTCCTCTATACCGCGGCCAGATCTCTTCTGAGAGTCCAATGAGTTTGCATTTGAAAAACAAGGCTCCCCCCGGTAAGGGATCCCCAGTTTCTCAGTGCTAATCCTACAGGACTGTCTCTCGGGATATTATCACTACAGCACTCACAGCAGAATATTCACACGGCATTTAACAGTTCTGAGTAGAAATTAAAGGAACCAACGAGAGAGAGAAAGAGCGAGATTCCGATCGCGGCGCTCCGGAGCGGCGGCGCGGGAACGATCCCTGCGCCAGCACCGCCGGCCCCAGGCCAAGCCCAGCCCCGCAATCCAACCCCGCTGCTCACAGCGCCCGCCCTCCCTGGCCCGGGGCACAGCGAGCCCCGCACCCGCTGCGCTCCCGAGCACAAAACGCCCCTTCCCACCGCGCTCACCCGATAAACACAGCGCCCCTGCAGCCGCTCACGCCTCTCTCGCTCCTGCCGAGCTTCTCGGCCTCCCGCACCCTCTGCCCCGCACCTGGGCCCCGCCAGTGCCGCGGGCTGGGGGCAGCAGCTGCACCTTCCTCTGCCTCTGCTCCGGCCCTGCCCAGGTGCCTCGGCTCCCTTCGTGATCGCCACAAACTGAGGCCTTCACAAGGCTGACCTAGAACAGAGGCCAGACACGGTTACACAATAAAGCAGGCATTTGTTAAAAGGCCTCCGTGGATACACCTTGGGCAGAACAAGAGCCCAGCCAGGGCTACGCCCAAGATGGACCAAAATGGCCACAAAATGGACGGCCGGTTACGAGGTCTGTCCCTTTTATAAATTCTGCTCCATTTGCATGTTGGAGTTAATTGCCCAATTATAGCTTTGGCTGATGAAGTCCCATCCTTCTTGTTTTTCTCTCTTCTGTGCCCGTTGTTTATGCTCTTGGGCCTGAAGTTTGGATTATTTGTCCTTTGGTTCACAGCTAGAAAGGAATTGTTTTGTCTCCCTGCTCTGTGAACAGAGCTCAGCATCCCTTAATATGAAGCCCAGACCCAGAGAGTAAAGCAGCACAGAATCTGAAAAACAGAAAAGCCAAAACCTGAGGCATCAAATCCATGAGAGCCCCCCTCACACTCACCACGCCTCTCCCTCAGCTCCCCCCGGACCCCCCCCATTGATTGGAGCCCCCCAGAACGCCCCCAGGCCCAAGCCCCTCGGCCCCCCTGAACCCCCAGTCCGTGTTCTCACCTGGGAAACCCCAAATCTTTGGGAATTCTCAACTGGGAAGACCCAAATCCCTAGAAACCTCACCTGGGATCCCCAAAACCTCCCCTGGGACCTCCAAACCTCACCTGGGACCCCCCCAAAACCCTTCCAGGATCCCTCAAACCTCCCAGGAACCCCCAAAACCCCCCGGAAGCCCCCAAACTCCACCTGGGATCCCCCAAAACGCTGGTGACAGTGGAACAGAACTGGGGACACTGGGTTGGTGGCACTGGGGTGGTGGCAGTGGGACAGCCTGGGGGACACTGGGGTTGTGACAGTGGGATAGAAGTGGTGGCACTGAGGTGGAATCGGTGACACTGGGCTGGTGACACTGGGGCATCCCTGGTGGCACTGGGCTGATGGGACTGAGACAGGAACACTGGTCTGGAACTGGGGACAGTGGGAGGGAACTGGTGGCACAGGGACAGGGATACTGGGACAGGACTGGGGACACTGGGAGGGAACACTGGGATGGGGACATTAGGAAGGGATTGGGGACACTGGGCTGGTGGCACTGGGACAGGACTGGGGACACTGGGCTGGAACTGGGTTGGTGACACCGAGCGGTGGCATTGGGTGGTGACAGTGGAACAGAACTGGTGGCACTGGAATTGAACTGGGTACACTGGGGTGGTGACAGTGGGGCAGCCCTGGAGACACTGGGCTGGTGGCACTGGACTGCTGGCACTGGGATGGAAGTGGGGACACCAGGACAGGACTGGTGGCAGTGGCACAGGGACACTGGCATTGAACTGGTGCCACTGGACAGGTGGCAGTACCATGTCCCTGGTGGCACCTGTGCGGTGTCCCCATGACCCTGCAGTGTCCCTGGGCTTGGCCCGCACTGCCCTGGGGGTGGCTGAGGACGGTGTCAGTCTCTGTCCGAAGTTTCTCTCATCTGCCTCAGGATCGTTGTGAGAAGGACAGAAACTGGGACCACCGAAAAAGACCCTGGTTGGAATCCTGGTCTTGCTCAGGAGAGCTGTTCACCAAGACCCTGAGGCCTGAGCAAAGCCCTTGGCTTGCCCAGCTGTTGTTTGCAGGTGTGTTTGTTTCCATGGAAGACTGAACCTAATGAAAAGGAGAAGGGGGACACCTTGCCCTTTTCTTCCCTTGCACCCGCTTCACAAAGATGGCCCTGGAATTTCCCCACCTCTCGGCCTGGCTGGACTTTTCTGGGGTTATTTTGGTGGTCCTCACGGAAAACCGCAAATCTGCTTCACGACCACCGTGAGGCACGGACTGAGATGGGAGAAGCCTCTCCCTCAAGGGCTGAGACATGAGACCCCCATGTGGAGAAGCTCCCCCTCCTCCCAAGGGCTGGGACTGAAACCCCCAACCAGGGGAGGTGTGGGGAGGCGAGCTGACCAAAGCCAGATGTTTGCCTGCAGCTGTGGCCATTGGACCAAGGGGACAATGGCTCTCACCCACTGCTGAGAGCATGGACTGTTTGTACCCTTCTGCAATACCTTTTTTGTTTCCCCAGAAATTACAACAGAGTATTCTTTACTACTTTTGATTCAATTTCAAGACTCCTCCCCTTACCCCATTTAAAAAGACAATAATAAGAGTTTGAATTGACCAGAATCTCTGAGATCTCCCCTGACATGACCAGGCAAACTCTTTTGACTGAAAACTTCAAAGGATTTTGTCTCTCTACATTTGGTAGCTCTATACCTTCCTTTCTCTTCCTCCCTCTTTTTTCTTATACTTCCCCTTTTCCCCAATTCCCCATAACACATTTTGCTGTGGTCATTCAATACAGATGCATTGGTTTTTGATTATTACTGCAAATCCCCTGTGCCGTGTCGGGTTCTTTTGCACTCTGAGATCAATTCACGAATCATCACAAACCCGTTCGTAAGGACGGGTTGTGACATTAAATTGGTGTCATGGACAGGATTCTGACAGACAGAGGGGTTTGCAGGGCTGTGTGCAGTCTGTACCAGGGGAAGGAAGTTTCACAGCACAGGGGGTGTGATTCGAATTTCTTGCAATCTGCACACGCACAGGTGGAAAGCAATCCCCATACTCTGCTGAGGGTTCTGTCTCCAGAATTTCACAAATGATCTCTCCGTGCAAAAGGGGGAACTGTTTCTGGTGTGTTGGTGTGCATCTGCACTGTCTGGGAAGGAAGAGAAAATTTGAAGAAATTAAGCAAGGGCCTCCCAGGCAGATCTGTCCCTTCACCTACCCAGGGAAGTGAGGGGAAACACAGCAAGAGCTGTGTGGTTGTGTAACTTACATCAGTATTTCCCTGTCGAAGTTTTTGAGCCCCTTTACAAAATAACTGTTTTGTGGGTGTGGGTGTGGGGGTGTGTGTGCATCTGGACTGTCTGGGAAGGAACGGGCAACCTAAAGAAACTAAGCAGGGCCTCCCAGGCAGATTTTGTCTCTTCACCCACCCAGGGAAGCAAAGGGGAACACAGCAAAGCTGTGTGATTGTGTAACTTAAGTTTGCACCTCCCTGTTGTGGTTTTGGTCCCTTCACAAAATGACTCAAAACCTCAGTGCAAAAGGTAAAGCTGAATTTTATGCTCTGCTTGCTAAATACAATGCCACCTCTTCTCCAGGAGGAGAAGAATGGGCAAACTGCAATTGGTTTAATTTAGAAAATATTATTGATAGAATATGTTCTTTGCAACATTAAACCTGGGCAAAAATAAAACCCTCCACTGCTCAGTTTTGGGAGTTTGGCTCACAGCAGCCATAGAAACTTGCTTTAAGTCAAGAAGTGAGGAAAATGCTACAATAAACTCCCTTCAAAATTTAGTTGAAGTTTTGCAAAAACAATTTGATGAAGAAAGAAATTAAAATAATTTATTACGGGCGGCCTTGAGAGAGGAACATGTTAAAAATTCACAGAACGCTGTTTCCTCACAAGAGACAGAGGAGAAGGAAACTCCTCACTCACATTAATCAAAATTACCCTCAAACAGAATTAGCTGTGATGAAAAATTGTGGGGAACACTGTTGTTACAATAACACAAAACCTCTAATTAAAACAGAATGCAGCTATATTAATAATGAGGATCCTGACCTGCATGTAACCACCAAAGAAATCCCGTACACTGCCACTGAATTAACAAAACTTGCAAAGCAGTACGGGTTTCTCCCCCACAAATCCAAAACAGAACACAAATGCCAAGTGTCTCTCACCGGGGGAGATCAGATTCTCTTGTCAGAACAAGCAGCCGGTGGGTGCTGGGGACAAGGGGTGTGCTTAACAACGGGAGACAGACGCATCCCATGGTCCCTGACTCAGAGTGCAGCTCATTGGGCAGGGCCTCAACCCCTTGGAAAGGGGAGACCTTTTAACCAGAGCTGGTACCCCCGGCCAACCCCTGGAAAACATTCACAGAGCTGCTTGCTTGCAAATGATGCATGAAAGAAAATCAACTACAAGCTATGAGTTACCAATCCAATCACCTGTAAAGCCTGAAATTACGACTCCTTTAATTCTAGGGCTTTCAGAAACACTTAAACCTACAACCACTCTCCTTCAAAAAACCATAGTAGCTGTATCTCCTGTAGAAACACCAGATAGATTTCTTAGTAACCAGAATGACCCATTTGTTCCCCTTTAGGACTTGCTGAGCAAAGGGGTGAAATGGGATTGGACTCCTTCTCAGGAGGCAGCATTGCAATTGCTGATTTTTGAAGCAACATCTCACCAAGCACTGGGCCCTGTCCATCCCACAGATCCCTTTCAGGTGGAATGGGGATTTGTCTCCTCAGGGCTGTCAGCGCACATTTGGCAGCGGGGTCCTGAGGGTCCGACAAGGCCTGTTGGTTTCTATTCCCGTGGCTTCAAAGATGCTGAGAAAAGATACACTACCTGGGAAAAAGGATTGTTTGTGGTTAGCTTAGCTCTCATAGGAGTGGAAAAAATCTTAGCAATACAAGAAACTGAGAGCTTGGATAGCAGCCAAGACAAAATTGCCTCTCTGATTAAAGCAACCCCTCCTTTCTCCTCTGCTTCTGCTAACAGAGAGGGACAAGGCAGTGCTCACGCTGAGGAACTGTTTACTTTCTGGAGTATTTTCCAGCGTGAGGGACAGAATTCTTTTCTTGTCTGTATTTACACCGAGTCCTCTGCTGTGTTCATATTTGGGTTGGTCCAAGCTGATGCTTTTAAAAGAGCTACAGGAGATAATTCTGTTAAAGTAATGCAAAGATGGTTTGCAATTTTCCTAAAACCACAGGAAATTCAATCTGATAATGTTTCTCACTTACTGTCAAAAGTGTGCAGGATTGAGCAGAAGGTGAAAAGATTAAATGGACTTCTCACACCTCTTACTATAGATGGGGGGTAAATGGGTTCCAAAATCACTGCTTTTTGCCCGACAGCCCCAAGCATAATTCCTTCACTATGGGGACCAGAGGATTTCAAGAACCCAGCACATCACCCTGGACAACCTGTTTTGGTGGAGCCCCTGCTGCTGTAGGGGAAGTACCACTGCTGTTCAAAATGTCTCTGACAATTCCATTGTTCTAACTTTTTCTGCCTCTTCGTGGCAGAGTCTGTTGTGTTTACTTTTACAGAAGAACTCTGAGGGACATGAAGACCTGATAAACCACAATAACACTAGAGATGGACAACAGAAATCATCTTTTCCCTTCCCTTTATGGTAACACCAGGTGATGATTTTACACGTAACATGTAAATTAATTGAACTTGAATAAATTGGCTGCCACATCCAGAGATTTGACCAAATTACAACAACCATAGAAGTCATCCTTACTGGCATTGGGAATCAGTGCTTCCCATCAAACATTTTACCAAATTGGGAGAAAGTAAATGTAAATGATCACAAATTGGTAATTGATGCACTTGGTTCTACACAAAACAACGTTTCTTTGGCTCTCAGCTGTATCCAGGCACAATTGTTGATGCAGTCTGTTGCTGCCTCAATTATAAGAGCAGGTGAAGAAGGCACTTTTCCCACTAAAATTTGGAAAATAATTTGGGACAATGCCACTTACTTTGAAAGAGAATTCCAATCCTGGTGGAACTTAGTGAATTTTACTATGACCCCATTTCAAATACAGCCAGTTTTTGTGTTAACCATACACAATGCCTCAGAGCATTTGATTTTCCCTGTTATAGCATTAGAACTGAATTACGACAAATCTGTTCTCTATCCCATAGAGAATGGGACCGTCAAATTGGTGAGAAATGGCAAACTGTCAATTTAGAATCTTGTATTGTCCGAGAACAACAAGGGCTCATCTGTGAAATCAATGCAATCAGAGCTTAAGACATTTGTTTAGACACAGAGCAAAATATGTGTCATTTTGAAATTTGTCCTAACAAGACTTCTGAAACAGTCCTTATATACATAGGCAATAGATGTGCATGCTTTAGAACCATTTGTGATTTTGTATTCGTAGAGAATGTTGTAGTAGATACTAAAAATCTTTCCAATTTCTGTGCTTGTAACTTTACCAAGATTACAGGATGTGATTTCTCTTATGAAGCTCCACTTACCTCTCACTACCTGTTGCAATCTAACTACACACTGATTCACAAACTGATGCCTACTCCTATTGGGATGAATCTCACTTTGGTAAGACAACTGCTGCTCCATCGAGACTTGGTTGAAATCCTGGAGAAGATTCAGACAAACGGACAGAAAACCCTGGTGACTCTTCATCACAATGTGAGACAGATACATCGTGTCATGGAAAGAGTGGAGGAAGATGCCGAGCACAGGTGGTGGGATACTCTTTTAGGTCTTTTATGTGATCTCCTTCTGCCACGGGTGCCCTGAACAGTGTGTGCCATGCCATTGTTATCCTTTTGACTCTACTTCTGTTTGGTTTTATTTTATCAGCAGTCCCATCATTATGAATTGGAGTATGAAACAGCTGACAAGATTGATGTCTGTAGTTAATGCACACAACTTGGCTGATGTCCTCTACACTCTGGACATCCCCAAGATTTTGACACAAAGCAATTATGAATGAAGCCTATGTGTTTTGGAATAATTCCTTATTTCCATTTATGATTTTGTGGGAATTACGTTAGATTTTTAGTGAATTGTCTTAGAAAATCTTTTTTTAAGTTAATGCTTGTATTAATATGTGTTGATTGCTTTTGCTTTTGATTATTTGTGACTGGTTTTAACCATTTAAATATTGTTTCAAAATAATATAGTTTTAATTAATCAGCCATTTGTGAAAATTATTATGATAATCAATATTATGTTTGTTTATTGTTTTCCTTTCCCTCTCCTTCTCCTATCCTTTTTTTTCCCTCTCTCACTCTTTTTCCTCTCTTTCTATCGTCCCTATTTTTCCGGGTTATACTACCAACATACTGCGAGTTCTGCAGACTCATCAATGATGCTCCAGAGTTCTGCTGATGAAGATCCCTCAAGACAATTGTGAGTCACGGGGTCGTGTGAGAGTCTGTCTGAATTTTCCCTCATCTGCCTCATGATCGTCATTGGGGGACCACTGAAGAGAAGACCCCGCTGTCTGAAATCTCTGGCTCCATGGGAGAAAGTCATGTGCCTGAGACCTGAGAGCACAGCTAAGCCATTGTTCTCACAGGTGTTGTTTGCTGTGTGCTACACTGAGCCCAATGAGAAAAAGGGGGCACCGTGCCCTTTGTGCAACAACAGCCTTGGGAGCTGTCCCACCTCTCGGCCTGGCTGGACTTCTCCTGAGTTTCAGGTGGTCCCCCCACAGAAGACCCTCACCTGTTTCACAACCACCGAGACAGACAGACTGAGATGGAAGGAGCCTCTCCATCAAGGACTGAGACATGGAACCCCCATGTGAAAAGGCCCCTCTGCTCCTTGCAAGGACTGGGACTGAAACCCCCAGCCCGGGGCAGGTGTGTGGGGGAGGCAAGCTGACCAAAGCGAGATGTTTGCCTGCAGGTTGTGACCACTGCACCAAGAAGATAATGGCTCTCGGTTACTGCTGAGAGCATGAACTACCTGTTACATCTATTCCTTATTGTATCTGTTTCCCCTCCCTTGCAATTTCCAATACAGTTATCATAATAAAAACCTCTGAGTTAGCGAGAGACTTCGAGATCTCCCCGACGTAACAGGCGGGTCCTCGACTGGACTGGACCAAAGGACTTCGTCTCTACGTTTGGTAGCTCTATCCCCCTCTTTCTCTCTCTCTAACTTTTGTCTCTCTCTTCCTCTCTCTTTTTCATTCCCTTAATCCCTCTATTGCATTTTGCTGTGCTCATTCAATAAAAGTGCATTTGTTTTGATTATCATTGCAAACCCCCTTGTACCTTGTTGGTTCTTTATGCACCCCGAGATCAAATCCATGAACCATCACAAAACCTGTCCGTGAGGACGGATTGTGACAACCCGAGGACCCCTCCCCAAATTCCCCTCCAAAGCCCCCCCAGCACCCCCAGACCCCGCTAAAACCCCCTCAGGTTCGCCCCAGACCCTCCCCAAATCCCTCCAAACGTCTTCAAGACCCCTCCCCAAATTCCCCTCACGACCCCTCCAGGACCCCTCACCTGTCCCTGCGCCTCCTCAGCAGCTCCCGGAGCCCCCCGTCCTCTCCCAGCTCCTCCCCCGCTCTCTCCAGCGCCTCCCGCAGGACCCGCCCGAGCCCGGGGCGGCTCCCGGGGGTCCCTGAGGGGGTCCTGAGGGGGCGGGGGGGGAGGGGGCGCCCGCTCCATGCCCGACCCCAGGGTCATCGGGCACCGCTTCGGGCTCGGCTATGATTGGCTGGTACGCGCGGGGAGGGCGGGAGTTGCTTAGGGAAGAAGCCCGGTAATTGGTTGGTTTCGTATAGGGCATGGTGATTGACAGAGAAGGGGCGGAAGCAGTGCACGGTGATTGGCTGCATAGAGGCAAAGAAGGCGGGAGTTGCCGAGGGGAAACGCGCGGTGATTGGTTAGATCGGTGCACAGGGAGTCCGGTGTTCCTGCGGGGAGACCCGTGGTGATTAGATGGTTTGGGGCGGGGCACGCTGCTATTGGCTGGGAAAAGTCCCAGATTTTTAAGGGAAATTCCCGGTTTTTTCGGGAAAAAACTCTCAGATTTTTAAGGAAAAATTCCCGTTTTTGCAGGAGAAACATTCCCGGATATTTTGACCCCACATGACCCCAAGTAACCTAAACAACCCCCAAACACTCGAAATAAACCCTTAGAAACCCCTAAACAACTCTAAATACCTTAAAATGCCCCAAATAAACCCAAACAAATCCCAAATAAACCCAAAAACACAAACAAAAAAACTCAAATTAAACCCAAAAACACCCAAATTATCTCAAGTACACCTAAAAAAAGCCCATATACAACAACATAACTCCCAAGAACCCCAAATAAGCCCAAATAAACCCAAACAAACCCAAATCCTTCCAAATAAACCCAATACTTCAAAATAACCCCAAATAAACAGAAATAAACCAAGTAAAACCCAAGATAAACCCCAAATAGTCCATAAATGACCCCAAATAAACACCAAACAAACCCTAAATAAACCCCAAGAAACCCCAGTTCCTCCCGTCCCCACCACAAAACAGATCCCGACCAATCAGAACGTGCGGCACTGATGACGATCCACTTGCTGGGCACAAACTCAGAGCACCGGCCCCGCTCAGCGATTTTCAGCCAATCAGCGCGCGGCCCGACTCTGACTCATCACTTGCCGGGCACAGACCAAGGCCTCTCACTGCGGTAAATACTCAGAGATTTCGCGGGGTAATTTCCAGCCAATCAGAGCGCGTCTCGCTGATGACTCATCAGTTGCCAGGAGCGGAATTAGAGAGGGGGGGGAAGGTGACCCTGGGGATGGGCTGGGGACCCCAAATTAATCCAAAACGGGGTCGGGACCCCAAAACGGAGTAGGAGGGGCTTGGAGCCCCCAAAACCAAACACGGGGGAGGGGACTGGTGGAACGATCGGAAAGGAGAGAGCGGGGAAAAGAGGGTCGGGACCCCAAAATTGAGCTGGGAGGGGAATGGGACCCCCAAATTGAGGTGGGAGGGGAATGGAATCCCCAAATGAAGCTGGGATGGGTATGGGGTCCCAAAACTGAGCTGAGAGGAGGATGAGACACCCCAAATTGAGCTGGGAGGGGGGTTGGACCCCCAGACAGGATTAAGCCAATTTTGCTCCTGGAATATGTAAAGTACTTCATGGATATGCAACAAGGCCATGAATATGAAACGGATTGATGTAATGGGAGACAAGGACCATCGAGCAAAGGTTGTTATGGCCACCAAGAGCCGCCAGTTATGTTCGGGGACACCCCTTAAGTCATCTGGTTTTAATTACATCACCCTGTTGCATATTCATAGACCCTCATACATATATATCAACTAATTTACATCTTTCTGGAACTATTTGACATGGCCCAGCCTTGGGGGTGTCTCCCAATTTCAGGAGCCTCCACTGAAATGGAAAATGTAAACCCCCTCCCTTTGATTACTATTATTTTTTAATTGTTATTATTATTAAAATTAATAATAGTAATTCCTTTTGAAATTAAGGGGCTCTCAGGCAAAGATACGGAAAGAGAAAAAACAGTACTTTATTAGCAAAAATTAAAAATACAAATGCAGTAATACAAATAAAAAGAAACAGTGACAGAATCAGAATCCTCTGGGAATTCAGTGAAAAAGGCTGATCCTCTGGGAATCCAGCTGGAAAACAGTTGATCCTTTGGGAATCCAGTGGGAAAAGGGCTGATCCTTTGGGAATCCATTTCTTACCCCCCAAAGACAGGGCACAGGCAGGGCAGTGGAATATTTACAGGGTATCCCAAGGGTGGAGTTGGGGTTTGGGTCAGGGGAGGAGTTCTTAGCAACACAAGAAGGGTGAGATCAAATTCCTGCCTCTTAGCAACAGCAGCACTCCACACAGAACATGTCCTCAAATACTAAATTCCCCCTAAAACAACTGAGAAATTATGGAACTTCAGATATATTCAATCAATTTCCTTCATTTAACCCAGTTTTGGGTATCCTTAAAGGATGAAGGTGAAGCAGAGGAAAATAAAGGCCAAACCAAAAGGCGAAGCAGCCAGGTGTGTTCCCAACATGGATCACAGGGAATGTGAGTGACCAGGGCTGTGCCCAAAGTGCCTCCTCCAGTGGGGGATGGAGCCAGAGCAGTGCATGAAGCTCTGCCCGCACTCGGGGCACTCACAGGGCTTCCCTTAGTGGTGCCTCCATTGGTGTTTGGTCAAGCTAGAGCTGCTGGAGAAGCTCTTCCCACACTGGGGACACTCGTAGGGCCTCTCCCCAGTGTGGATGCGCCGGTGGGTGATGAGGTTGGAGTTGTGCCTGAATCCCTTCCCGCAGTCGGGGCATTGGAAGGGCTTCTCCTCCCTGTGAATCCAATAGTGCTGGAGGAGATCAGAGCTGGTCTTAAACCTCTTCCAACACTTGGAACACTCATAGGGCCTTTCTCCAGTGTGGGTCCTCTGGTGCCTGATCAGACTGGAGCTCACGGTGAAGCACTTCCCACACTCCCCACACTCATACGGCTTCTCTCCAGTGTGGGTCCTCTGGTGTCTGATCAGGTGGGAGCTGACACTGAAGCTCTTCCCACACTCCCCACACTCGTAGGGCCGTTCCCCAGTGTGGATCCTCTGGTGCACAATCAGGTTGGATTTCCACCTGAAGCTCTTCCCACACTCCTCGCACGTGTGGGGCTTCTCCCCACCATGGAGCTGATCATGGAGCACCAGCTCCGAGCTTTGGCTCCGTCTCCGGCCGCCTTCCCGGCCCAGGCTGGCTCTTTCCCCCTCAGATCCCCGCCGGCTGCGTTTGCAGCCCCTCCTCGTACGGCATCTCCGGGGCTTTTCCTCCCCGTTGGCTTCCTGCGCCGTGGAGCCGCTCAAAACGGCCTCTTCCACCAGGTTCTGCCGCGGGCATTTGTCCCCCCTGCTCTCCATGCTCAGCTCCTGCTCTGGGGGAGGAAGGACAAGGACAGGATGGGATTTGCCTCCGTGCCACAGGCAAGGGCAAGGAGATCCCCCCAGGGCTGAGCTGCAGCCGGGGCCGTGCTGGGCTGGGAGATGGAGCAGCACAGAGGGGAAAGGGGCACTGACTTCCTCCTCACCTGCCTCAGTGTCCCGGGGCATCTTCCTCTTCCTCGCAGCCTCCCAGGCCTTGGCCATGGGCAATCCTGGTTTGGGGAAAACAAGGGATGAGAGCGTTTGTAGGAGTGTCAGGTGTAGGATGGTCGGGACGGACGGAGACGAGAGAGCTCTGCAGCCAGGGCGTGGAACCTGCGGTTTATTGCAAAGGGCCTGGGTGCAGGGCCCTGCTTGGAGCTGCCAGGCACAGCTCGGAGCAGGCCCGAGAGAAGAGAGGGGTAGAGAGGGTGAGTGGGTAAGAGAGTAAGAGGAGAAGAGCGTATGAGAGTAAGGGTCCTGTTACAATACAATAAATCTTCTTCTGTGTTGAATATTCTATTTCTCACTAACCAATCTAGTACAAGATACAAATCCTATAGCATTTACATACAGCCTGTAAGAATCATTACATCACCATACTGTGTTACATTTTCAACCTTAAAAACTCCTCTTTGGACCCCTTCTGCTGAGCTAGTAGGGTCTGCTCTGACCCTTGGATCTGTCTGCAAACAGAGGGAATTGTTTCATCAAAAGGGGATTACCTTCAGTCAGGCCACACCATTGTCCTCCAGTTGTTCAATAACTGAGGTATCTCAAAGCTTGCTTTCATTTCAATCTTCCTTGTAATTTCTATATCCTCAAAATCTTTTGCCAGACAATCATATTTATAAAGTTTTCCTTTTTCATCTTCCCCAACACACAATGAATTTGAAGGTCGCTCTACCTGAGCCCATTTCTGCAAGTCATTGGCCACCTCAGCGCCAGAAAAACCTCCCAAACACCAAGATTCAGCCCTGAAAAAGCCTCCCAGGAGTTCCCTGTCCCTGGTCCCTCACCTCTGCTGTTCAGGGGTTCTCCACTGTCCCAGCTGTTGGGGTCACGCTTGGATTGGGGGTCCCCCTTCTCCTTGGTGCCCGCCCTGCCCAGGCTGCTGGCAGTCCCAGCAATGCCAAAAGCTCCCCCCGCTTCGCTCTCCCCATTTTGGGATGCCGGGGCTGTTTGGGCTCCCGGGCTCCCTTCTCCCCTCATTCTCTGCTCAGGGCTGCAGCGGCTCCAAGGAGTCCCCCCTGCCCCTCTCCAGGCTCTTCAGGCTCCCGCCAATGGCGGCGCTCCCCCCTCTCTGGGCTCCCCACTTTGGGCTCCTGGGGGACACAGGGCTCTGCTCCTCCAGGCTGCCTCTGCCGGCAGCCGCCACCGCCACCCCCCGATGTCCCCCCAAGGGGCCTTTTCCGCTCAGCCTTGGACTTCTTCATTCTCCAAACATGCGCAAAAACCCAACCCAGGGACCCCCCGGGATATCCGTGCTGAACTCCCCCTCCCCGCTCACCGGTGCAATGGGGGGGGGCGATGATCCCACAGGTGGGGGCTGCGAATTCAGGCAGGGATCGACTGCGTGGTTCCCTCAGCTCAGCCTCGATCTGCTTTTGTCCCTCCTCTTCCTCTTCCTCCCACTCCTCCCCTTCCGTTCCCCATCCTCCTCTTCCTCTGTCTTATCTCCACCTCCTCCTCCCACTTCATCCCTGCCCTTCCCTCCCTCCTCCTCCTCCCCCAGCAGCAGCCACACCCTCGCTGCCCCGTTCCCGCAGCCCTCGCAGCCGCGGCAGGAGCGGGGATGGAGCCGGGACAGGTCGGGATGGGCAGCGCGGGGCTCTCGGCTGCTCCAGCCGCTGCGGGCGGGGGGAACCCGGCCCGGGCCAAAGGAGAGGCAAACTGGGCAAAGTGGGGGCACATCACAAAGCTAAGGATGTAGCAGAAAATGGAGATAAAAGAGTTATGTTAATATTAACTCCAAACGAAGAAAAACTGGAAATTCCAAAGTTTAGGGAAGCCAAGAAAAAAATTCAGACACGACAGGAAGTGAACAAGATAAATCAGGGAAATGGAAACTTCTTGATGGAAGACAATTAGTTAATAAATGTTCTTCTAAAAAAATATTAGAAGACATGCATCAGAAAACCCACTGGGGTGCTCAAGCTTTGTGCGATAATTTTTTAAGGAAGTATGGGATTTTTGGAGTTGCAAAGCAAGTAACTGAAAGATGCTTAATTTGCCAAAGGAGAAATAAAAAGGTGATGAGAAAAACAACATTAGGAGGTCCTGAGTTAGCTCATCAACCATTTCAATGTATCCAAGCAGAAGTTTAGATTTATTAGGCTCTGGATTTATTTGTAAAAACACCCCTTTACCTAGAAGAGAATATGCAATATGTTAGGCAGAGGACTTTAGAAGAATAAAAATCTTTAAAGTATGAGAAACCTCCGAGAAGAAAAAAGGGAAATGAAAGGCAAGAGAACAAGAGGAAAAATCAGAAAGAGAGTGGGATCCTCTGCAGCTCTTGCCCCCTCCGTTCGCGGCCCAGGCGCCTGTCCTGGGTCCCGGCTCGCTGCCCGCCTCAGCTCCGCCTGCCCCGCTTTCCATCCCAGGTGCGGCCTCACTGCCCAGGGCAGCTCCACCTGCCCCGGCGCTGTCGCTCAATTTGTGTGCCCTGCTCCCACTGCCTGGCCCGCGGCCGCTCTGCCGCCCATGCTGGGCAAGATGGGGGTTGCTCTGTCCTGCCGCCTGCTCCGAGCTCACCGCGCCCACCGCACCCAGGGGGGGTCCCAGCCATCCCATCCCCGCCTGCCCTGCCCGTGCCACCTGCGCTGGGCACCGCCGCTGCTGCCGGGCTCTCCCACCTGCCTTTGCTCTGCCGGCAGCTGCCGGATCAGCCGCCATCAGCCATCTGGGGGCTGCCCACGCTCCGCCTCGGCCTCCACGGGAAGATCCCCCTCTGCCGATTCCGGCAGCAGACCCTGCCCACACTCCCACCGAACCTCGGCGGGATATCCTCCCCTGACCCCGTCCTGCTCTGAGTTACGTCCCCTTGGTAACCACAGCTCTGGCTGTTCAGGGAAACTCTCTCTCTCCACAGGAAGCAACATCGAAACACTACGAGCTCAGTTAAAAGAAAGCCCTCTACAAATTCTTACCCAAAACACGGGAGAAAGGCTATACAAGGTAAAAAAGTGAAAGAGTTCGATGAAGGGATTGCTCTATTTCCGTTCAGAGAGGTTCCCATGGGAGGGATGCGCTGCCCCGCCCCGCGGGAGCCACCAGCGCCCCTGCCGGCCGTGCCCGGAACTGCACCCAAGGGGAAAGCGCCGCAGCCCAAAGGCCGGGACTGGCTCCGGGCTCTGTTTGCTGTCAGTGCCGCAGCTGTTGCTGTTTGTTTGCTTTATTATACACACTAGTAAAAAACTGGTATTCCTATTCCCATATCTTTCCTTGAGAGCCCCTTCATTTCACTAGTCTAAAAATTAAGAGGGAGGGGGTTTGCATTCTCCATTCCAAGAGAGGCTTTTTCTGCCTTCCCGAGCAGACACCTCTCTTGTAAAGCAAGACAAGCACCCACAGGCACTGAGGGGGCTGCAGGAGGGGCACAAGAAGGCCCTGCAGCACTTGGGCACAAAGGCACAGCAGGTGAGTGCAAGAAGGGAGCAGCAAAAGGCCAAGCTGAAGGCAAAGGCCAAGCTGAAGGCAAAGGCCAGGGCACAGTTCCTACAGCCCCTGAGGGATCAACCCCAGGGCCCAAGGGGGCCCCAGCACCCAGGGCACGGCTCGGCCACAAGCACCTGGCAGAGGCATTGCCCTCCTCGGCAGGGGAGAGCCCACCCAAACAGCCCCTGGCAAGGAACCAGGGCTCCAGCTGCAGGGCACAAGGACACTGCAAGCACAGACAGCAGCACCCTCAGCACCAGCAAGTCCACCCCTTGATGGACATGGATTGGCAGGGCTGGCACAGCTCCCATCACACCAGGGACCCTCCACACTGCAGCCCTTGAGAATATTCAGGGTGGGTCTGCATTGAGAGGAGGCATTTCCTGATAGACAAGGGGTCTCTAAATCCACTCTAAATCTTAGACCTAAGGGGGGGAAAATGCTAAAAATATGTTTCATTAGTGAGGGGATTACTGAGAAAGATGTATGGTTTTATTCAATCACTGTTAGGAGATCTGGGAGATGGGTTTGAAATGCGTGAATTTTAATTTGCTCCTAATTGTTACCATGGTTTAATGGGAAGGGATTTGATCGCTAAACTCGTAACACACATTAATATTATAAAAAGGGATACAGAGGCCTGTTCTGTTGTACCTCTGTGTCAAATGTCTGACGAGGCCTATGCTGAAGTGAATCCAGAAGTGTGGGCAGTCCCAGGGAAAGAGGGAAAATTAGATATGGAGCCTCTCCAAAGTACTCTGAAGCAACCAGGACAAGTGGTGTCTAAAAGCAACACCCTGTTCCAGGGGAGGGAAGCAAGGGGAATCACACACAGCGCAGGTCACCGCCCCATGCTCAGTTCAACCCGCGCAGCTCTGGGTGCTTGTGAGAGCCTGGCACGGAAATGCCCTGAGCAGGAAGGCTTCAATATCTTCTGCTGACACCATGGCACCTAACAGGGGAACAAAAGCAATTCTCACTGTTTCAGCAACCACTGGAGCAGATATCAAGGCACATTCTCCCACAGCAAGCTGGGCTGGCACAGAGCCTGCCCTGGCACTCTGCTGCTGCCAACACCCAGCCAGGACATCGGCTCCTGCCTAAGGAGTGCAAAGCAGCACCACTGGTGGCCAAGGGGCCCATGCCAAGTGTCCCTGAGGCCAGAAACTGCCGCCAGCACAGCTCCATAGGGGAAGACACCTCAGCCTGGCCTCAAGGGCTCTGAAGCCCCGGAGATTTGCACTTCCCGCCTGCAGCAGGAGGATGGGAGGCCGCCCCTGAGCCTGCCCTGAAGGCAACGCAGCAGCAGCCAGGGCTCCACAGCGGGCCAAGCCCCTGTGCCTGCCCACAGATCCTCGCCTGGAATCCTCTGCAATCCTGGCCACCCTCCTCTGCCACCTCCAGCCACTGGGGCCAAGCCTTGCTGCCACTGCTGCAGCCCTGGCAGGAGAAAGTGGCCAAAAATGGGGAAAACCTGAAAGGCTACCAGAACAAATCCTACAACACCATGGACCATGCCCTGGGAATCCGACCAAATTCATACTAGGAGCCACAGAACCCATTTCTCATTTCAATGGCATCATTAGATTACAAGCTGTCCTCGGAATAACCAACCAGACAGCTCCAGCTCGTGACCTTCCTGCTGACCAATCCACTGAAATGAAGAACACAACACTGCACCATGGGATGGGATCAGATCATCTGTTAGCAAAAAAAAGAGGAATTTGTGGAAAATTAAATTACTCAAACTGCTGTTGGCAAAGAGATAACAAAGGAAAAGTGGTGAAAAAAAAAAACCAACACCAGAAACAAAAAAGCATCTCATGTATTGGTCCAAACGGGAGAAGGATGGGAATGGGTCATGGTTTTGTGGCTCCCTGGCAGACCATGGGTTAAACGAATGCTGTTTCTCCTCTGATGTGCTGCAGCAACTCTCATCTTTTTACCGTGCTCCACACCTTGAGAGTGCAGCTCATTCAGCAGATGAGCGAGGGGCCAGGGACTAGTAGATAAGGAAGTAACGCGCGAAACTACCAGCTTCAATAAATGTTACTAATTAACATGGATTTTGCTCACAGAAAGACCCGCTAAATTCCTGAATTTCGAAAAAAATAAAAACTTAACAGAGCCATGAATATCGGCTGCTATACAAAAGTGGGGGTGAACATTAACAAGGACATGCAGTTGGGAAGTCTGAACCTTCCAAATACTTCAGCCAGTTGGCAAAGGGAGAGGGAGATGAGGCCGGGAAAATGAGGATCAAAAGGAGGCTGCGAACTACAACAATGGCAGAGAGCGCATGGCAAATGCCCCACGGCCTCTCCCTCTGCCCAGTAATAAAGTCACTTTTACAGGACTCCTCTGTCTCCTCTGCGCACAGAAACCTCCGGCCACGGGAATTTCCCCGCACAGCCCCAGGCATGGGGCAGCCCCCTCTGTCCCAGCCACAGCAACCGGGCCGAGCCAGCGCTGCTCCAGCAGCGGCTCCTGCCGAGGCAGCAGCCGCAAGGAGACCGCGGGCAGCCGCTCCCGCAGCGCCCTCACGCCAGTGGCAACACGGGCTGGACACGGCACAACGAACCCGCCCGAGGCCCCTGCCGCCCCCGAGGCCCGCAGCCAGCCCCGAGCCCCCGCACAACCCAGCGCGGCTCCCACCCGCACTGCGGCTGCCTCCGAGCTCCGCCGCCGCCTCATCGCGCTCGAGCCACCGCCGCCACTCGCGGGCCCGCACACACGACAATGGCACCGCTGCCCAGCCACAGCCGCCCTCAGCCCGCCACCGGGGCCCTGCTCTGCCCCGCTTCCACCAATCAGTGCGCCACAACCACGACTGACGGCACCATAGCCCAATCGCAGCCAGGGGCGGGCTCTGCACACGGCACAACCCAGCCCCACGCTCTCAGGGCCCCCTGGGCTGCATGAGGGCAGAGCCGGAGCTGAGGAACAGCCCTGGAACGGGCCCGGGCCCGAGGGGGATTGAGCTGAAAACACAAACAAACTTTTCCGCAGCTCCCGCCACGGCTTTCTTGCCACTGCAGCTCCGGTGGCTCCGGCTCAGCGGGAAGCCCTGGACCCTCACTTCTCCTACCCCTAATTAGGAGCATCAGTGCATCACTTTGATTTCCCCCAAAAAGGGAAAACCGCCCCAAACCTCTGTGAATGAGTGGGGGATGGGAGAGTTTTATCACAGAAAACCCCAAAAACTCAGAGCAGGATAATGAGGAGTAAGTGAAGAGCCTTAAATCTAGGTTTCCCCCACGCCTCCCTCCTTCCAGCTGCACCTTCTACCGCGGCAGTGCCGCAGGCAGGGAATGGGGCCGGGCTCTGTTCATGCCCCGGGGCTTCTCCCTCTGCTCAGGGACAGGAGTCGTTCCCCTGCTGCACCCTGGGCTCTCTCCCACCAGAGACTTCTCCAGGAACTTCAAGCTGAGTCCATCCCATGGGGAACAGCCCCCTCCAAGTGCTGCAGCGTGGGTCAGCGTGCCCCGGGGTCAGTCCTGCCAGGACAGGCTGCTCCAGCGGGGCCCTCTGGCCACGGGATCACAGCCTCCTCTCAGGCATTGCAGTGCTCAGCGTGGCTGCTCCGGGGACTGCAGGGGGATCTCTGCAGGCCCGTGGATCTGCAGGGGGATCTCTGCAGTCCCATGGATCTGCAGGGGGATCTCTGCATCCTCGTGGATCTGCAGGGGTAACTCTGCAGCCCCTTGGATCTCTGCATCTGGCACCGCCAATTTTGGAGGCACCAGGAATAGGCTGAGCTCTCCCTGAAGCTCTTCTCACCTTCCCCACACCCTTCCCCGCACAGGGAGGGTTTTACCTCCTCACAACTACCCAGGCTGGATTTGCAGCCCCTCCTCGTGTGGGATCTCTGGCGCTTTTCCTCCCCACTGGATTCCTGTGCCGTGCAGCCGTTCCAAATGGCCTCTTCCACGAGGTTCTGTGGCAGGGATTTGTTCTCCCTGGTCTCTGTCCGCAGCTCAGTGCCTGGGGGAGGAAGGACAAGGAGAGGAAGAGACAGGGAGAAGGGAAAAGGAAAAGGCAGGAGGAGAGGAAGGAAGAAGAAGGAACAAGGGAGAAAGAGATGGGAAAGGAACGTGGATGGATGAAGGATAGAATGAGGAGAGGAAGGAGGGTGGACAAGGAGCAGATGGGATTTGCCTCCATGGCAGAGGGAAGGGGAAGGAGATCCCCCCAGTCCATCCCTGGCAGGATGGCGTTGGCAGTGAGGCTGTCCTGCAGCGATGCTGGGCTGGGAGATGGAGCAGCAGAGAGGGGAAAGGGGCAGTGATTCCTCCTGCCCTGCCTGGCTGTCCCAGCCTGGAGCGTCCTGGCGCTGCCGAGGCCCTTGGAGCGTCCGGCACTCCGGAGCCCGAAGCTCACGGCTGCTTTATAAAGCTGACAAAGTCGGCAGGATGGGTCTGGGTATGATCTGCAGTAAACTGGGTTTATTGGTACAGGAACAGGGGACACAGCTGAGCAGGGCCCAGGGACAAAGACAGGGTGCAAGCTGAGGGCACAGGGGGTTTTTACATGGGGTAGTGAGGGTGGAGCTGAGGGTCTGGGTCCAATGGATATGGGGGAAAATGGTGCAAAGGAGGAGTTAAGGGTCGGGTCGGCTAATGGGGAAACAGGGGCAGAGGAATGCAGTAAATTAGGGCCAATGGAGGGACAGAGAGGGAGAACATTCTAAGGACTAACCAGAAATGGGTAACAGGGGGTGAACTAGGGTAATTAGGCCAATGGGCCTATGGAGTAACATAACTTCCCAGAAATCAGCATGTACTTGCAAAGGTCTATGGGAGAAGCAAGCTTCTCTCCATAACCCTGAAATTTATTCTTCTTATTGGAGACCAGTCCCCCAAGGGTGGGAGATTGAGACTCCCATGGGCCTCCACACCAGTGCATCTTCCTTTTCCTCACAGCATCCTTCTCCTCCATCCAGACAAAGTTTAGGATTGACAAATCCTGGCTTTAGGGGAAGATCAAGGGGTGAGCATATTGGGTATTGTGACAAAGGAGCCTCACTCTTTACAATTTTTGAAAGTTTAATAAGGAATAATAAGGGACAAATCAGTAACAGCGCTGGGTGCTTGGTGATGGCCAGAGGCACACCGGTTAACCACAGCAACTCTTCTTGTCCAGTTTCTCCGTTGTGTTGTTCAAATACATACTCATAATGATTATACAGATTCAAACATTTCTTTGAACTTGTTTACATGTTCCAGAAATTCTTTAGGTTGGTTTGACCCCCAACTCACCGTGTTAGAGCACGTGCAGGAATCGTGGATTGCTGTTTTGAGGGTTGTGTGTCACTCCCTCACAAGGGCCCCTGTTCTGTGGTTTCAGCAGGTGACAGTTATTGACAGTGGAAGGGTCAGGGGCAGGGGTCCTCATCACATCCCTTCCTTAAATGTTGTCTGACCATGCAGAGGGTTTTAGCTATTTCCACAAGTACTTGAAATGAACATTAGCTATTTCACAAATATCTCTGAAGTGTTATTGTCAGTTATTTACAAAAATAAAAGCATTAATTATTATTTCACAACTACAGCTACTTCTGCAAAAGTTAACATTCTAATGCACAACACATGGCATCCACTTTAATATTTTGCAAAAGACAAAACGATAATGTATGTTTTTCACACTCTCCACAAACTCAAATATCATCCATAAATGACGTTCTGAGAATATGAGCTACACAGGGGCCAGGGCATTGGCCACAAAAAACTGACAAATTTTACTAGAGCAAAAGAAGTTAAAAGTGTTTACAAACTGCACTCTATCAAAATCCGTGTGATTAAGAATATTTTGCAGAAGTCAGTACATAATAGCAAAAGCCAACACTACCCAGTTACTTATAACAAACCCAGGGCAGATTTTTCCCTTGCATGGAGCACTTGGGCCTTCCCCGGGCCCCTTCTGCCCTCGTGCAGAGCCGGTGGCATTTTCCAGCACACCCAGTTTGTAACCAAGAGCCGGGTGCAGCCGAGAAGGCTCCAAGCGCCTCCTTCCAGGCTGACTCTGCAGGTGCCGAGGCTGCTCTGGGCTCTGCCAGGGCTCTGCTGGGGCTCAGCTCTGGGCCAGGCTGGGCCCGCTCTCCCCTCACATTGCTCCGGGCAGCTGAGGCACAGCGGGACGAGGAAGGGACACGGCAAGGCAGTTGAGGGTTAAGAGAGTTTTTATTCAAAAAACTGCCATAACAAACAGGCTGTCCTAACTACCATAACAAACTACAGTGCTAACTACCATAACTAACTACCAGTGCTAACAACCATAACTAACTACTTGTCCTGTCTACTGTAACTGTAAGCTGTTCTCAAGGGCTTCCTCTCCTCTGCTGCTCCCTCAGTTGCTTTGCTGCAGTGATCAGAGGGGTCAGGCTGGAGAGAGGCTTGGCTGATGATAAAAATGGGTGCTGCCCAAAGGATAAAAAGGAAAGAAATGAACTGTTACTTTCCAGAGTCAAGTTCCTCACAGGCTCTGTTGCAACAGGACAAAGCGAAATGCTTTGAAACTCAGGAGAGGGAAGCAGGCTCAGATTGGATCTAAGGAAGAATTTTTTAACCAGCAGAGTGGGGAAAAACTGACAGAAGGTGCCCAGAGATGTGGGAGGTGCCTCGTCCCTGGAAACATCCAAGCTCAGGTCAGGCAGGGCTCTGGGCCCCCTGAGCTGCTTGAAGATATCCCTGCTCGCTGTGGGGCACCAGGCCCAGATGAGCTCCAAAGGAGCCTGCCAAGCCACAGCAGGCGAGGATTCTGCTTGCTCTGCATGTGGAACGCAGCCAGACTGGAGACTGTCGGAGGGGGCCCCACAAGAAAAGCCCTCCCTGGCGCTGCTGCTTCCCCTGCAGCCCCTGGCCCTCACCTGCAGCAGCTCCTGGGCAGCCCAGCGCCGCTCCTCGTCCGGCTCCAGGCTGCACTCGAGGCAGTCCCGCAGCAGAGCCGACAGGCGCCGGGGCTGCTGCAGCTGCGGGCTCCCGTTCTGCCGGATCAGAGCGCGAGCCTGCAGGGAAAGCAAACTCAGCGCTCTGCCAGCTCCCTTCACACCCACACGGGCTCACATCCACCCCGGGCCTCAGCCCCAGCTCCAGGGGCACTTTCCTCCCTGCCACAGATGCTGCTCACAGCTCATTTTGCTATGCCAGCCAAAAAACCCAAACCCTGGGACTGCCACAGCCACTGCAACATCCAAATGACCTCGCCTTGAGTGCCAGTTGCATTGGCTGACTCTGTCAGTAGGAACCTCCATCAGAAATAACACATTTTGCTTCTCCAAATGTGGACACTAGCTTTACAGGCCATTTTCCAGAGTCAGTGTGGTCTGCCTGTGTTATTTCAGAGGATTCTTACATCAAGTGCATCTCTGCAGTGCCACTGACACTCAAGTAAATGCATTCCTGATGCCCCATCCCACAGACTGCCAGGCAAGACACAGGAGGTTTGTGATGCTGAAATCTCAGGCTTGGTGACACAGAGAAAGTAGCTTGGACTAGGAAAGAAATACATTAGACTATGAGAATGTTAAACAATCATCTTCAGGTTTTAGACAAGTTTCCCAGTGAGAAGAATCAGGGGGAAGATCAACTTGCAAAATGTCTTTTAGAAGCTCCTGCAGAAATCTTGATGTCCTTGGGGCTGGGATTTGGGGTTGGTTTGGGGTTTTCTTGCAAGGCAACATTAGACCTGATGCACTTGCTTCGCATTTCCAGGTAATCCTCACAGCCAGATGAGCTGCAACAACATAAATCCCAAAGAAAATTGTTGCTGGCGGTTGCAGAATCTTCGTCTGTGTTGGGGCTGGAGTCCTTTGGGCATTCCCTTCCCATGTGCAGAAACCTCCAGCTGCTGCTCCCAGTGCAGGGTCCCCCTGTGCTCACAGGCCTCTGCAGCCACTGCAGAATTTGCCTCTTACCATGGCCGCCGTTTCCCTGAAGTAAGGTGGTTCTCCTTCCACCATCTCGATGGTCACAATGCCAAAGGCCCAGATGTCCACCTTGGGGCCATAAGGAGATCTGGTCACAACTTCTGGGGCCATCCAGTGAGCAGTGCCCACCATGGAGCTGCGCTGGTCCTGCTCAGGGCTGAGCTGAGTGCAGAGGCCAAAATCAGCTGAGGACAGAAACAAACCCTGTCAAAGGCAGCTGGAATGGGGAAACCAAGCACCAAGATTCCCCACTCTCAGTCTGAGAGTGCAATAGTGAAGTCAGCTGGAAAAGTCCTCAGGGCTGTACCCAAGGAAAGATGGAACTGGACCCTTCAAGAAACTCTCAGCTTTCATGCAGTGGCTTTTACTGATTCCCTGAGAGAGCCATCCATGCCCAGGAGGATGTTGGAGCTCTTCAGATCCCTGTGGATCACCTGCTTGGAATGGAGGAAATCCAGGCCCTGCAGACACTGAGAGAGAACAAGAAACATGAGGGCAAAAACCAATGGCCAGAATACATCACACAAGAAAGGACAGTTCAGAATTGTGCCCGCAGCAGCTTTGCTGTGACAGGCCAGGAGTGCAGTGCACACAAGCTCCAGGCAAACGGTAAAAAGGCAAAGCTGAGAACAGCAAATCAAATCCAAACCAGACAGAGAGTACCACAACAGCAGGAGAGAGAACAAGAACAGAGCAGAAGTGCAGTGATGCTGGCAGGCCGTTCACTGCAGAGGCTCTTTCTTCTACAGCTCATAAAACCAACACAGAAACAAAGCCCTGAGCATGGAGCCACTGCTGTTCTCACGCCCTGTTTGGAAGGACCATCGTGTCCCAGCCATGGAGTGACAAGCAGGATCCCTCACCTCCCAACAGACAGCTGCCATCTCTCCTTCAGCCATGTGTGTCTGTCTGACAACGTCCTGCAAAGTTCCTCCATCCATGTATTCCATCACCAGCCAGAGATCTCCATCAACAAGGAAGCTGGAAGAGGAAAGCAATGGCATGGAGATGGATGTGCAGAGCTCAATTCCCCCATGGAAAAACCTGGAGTGGAGTTTTGTTTCCAGGTCACTTGTCAATGAGGACAGAATCAGATGGAGAGACATTCCTGCCAGGCTGCACAGCCCTTGGAATCTGCACAGTCTAAAGGAGAAGGAGACACCTGTGAGAAAGGAGAGGCCTTAGATGGCAAGCAGGTGAAAAATGCAGTTTAGCAACAGCCCAGATCAATGTGGAACCACAACCCTTGGCCCCAGCTGGTTCAGCTCCTGAACTCATCAGTTCCACCATTCCCTGCAGAACAAGGCAACACAACTGCCAGGGTTATCCAGGGGAGGAGGCTGTGCAGCACTTGGGACAAAAGCAGTCAGAAAATCTTTCAGAAAGTCCCTTCAGAAACAGGCAAGGCCAGTGAAAAATGGGCAAATGAGGCATTTCTGGAAACAAGAACCTGATCTTCCTGGCATCTGTAGCAATGGAAAAGGGCTGGGAAGAAGAAGCCAAGGGAAATAATTTCTGCTGTGGTTCATCAGCACTTGTTGGAAGCTGGGGAGGAACTTGAAGGAAAAACCAAAGCAAAGCAACAAAAGCACATGGAGGGAGTGAACTGCCAGGCTGTTATTTTGGGAAGATGTGGCTGGGTCAGGCATTTTCCAAACAGGCTACAGACTCCGGATGCCAGGAAAGGCTAATGCAGAGCCCAGGCACGGGATAAGAGCTGAAGCACTCACCTGTCCAAAGAGTTGACAATGTTGGGGTTCTTCTTGTCCTTCAGGAGCAGGATCTCATTCACAGCTCGTTCCCTGTTCTGCCCTCTGAGACTCATTTTCTTTATGGCCACGTGAAGGGACATTGCAGCCTTTAATTGCAGGAGTCTGTGCCAGGAGGCCACAGCAAACACAGAGCGAGTCTTTGTGGAGCGACGGAGCCGGGCTGTGCCCAGCTGCCTTGGGATGGGACACCAGAGCTCAGCAAGGGCCATTGCCACAGCCCATTGCTCTGCCAGCTGGGGGCTGCTTACAGGACACATGGCCAGAGACATTGGGCCTTGCAAGCTCTGCAGAAATGGTCCCTCAGCCGTCAGCCTCAAAGCTCTAACAACATTCTCTGCACCTACAGTCTTCTCTAATGGCCTCAACACTATTATTATTATTATTATTATTATTATTATTATTATTATTATTATTATTATTATTATTACTGTAACACATTTTGCCAGCAGGAGGTAATTCTGGTTCTGTGAAAACAGAGTAAAACAGCCAGGAATCCTTTAGCAATTCTATGGGATTTGGTCATGATTTCAGATCCAACTGCTCTGTTTGGGATTGCACAACAAAGCAAACACACACACCCATTGCTCAGGTGATCCCTGTCACAGGCTGTCACTGACACCAGACCCAAACACAACTGCAGGATTTAGGAGAGAGCTTTGCTCTGGACATCCATCTTCTCATTTCTCTCCGTCTCCCTCTGTGAACAGCTGAAGTAGGACTAATACCCCAAACTGAGCCCAAGCAGGATCTCTCCCTAATTAGGGCTTGAGGTTCCCTCTGAAGATGAAAGGCAGGATGGAAAAACTGCTAAATAATGTTCCTGTCTGAGGCTGGCATGAAGATAAACTGGACCTCAGTCTCCAGCAGCTGATGCATTCACACTTTTAGATATGAAGACCAAGCCAGGGTGTCCTGCTCTGATAGACACCGCTGCCCTCCTTGCATTCCTTGGGCACTTGAGAAGGACCAAGTCTGTCCCAGCTGTGCTCTGCAGGCTGACACTGCCTTCAGAGGAGCAGCCTGGGCAGGAAAGCTCTGCAGGCCCCCAGAGCTGCAGCCACAGCTCCCAGCAGAGGGGAAAGCCCTGCAGAGCTGCCAGCCGTGCTGGGTGTGTTGGCACTGACCTCTCCTCCAGGGGCCCTGTTGAGTCCTTTAGAAACGGCTCCGAAAGCCCTGGAGACAAAAGAGCAGAGAAGAAAGAAGCAGCACTTTAGGCCCTGGCAGTGAAACCCAGCCCAGACAGGAGATCTCTGCTGCCTGCAGCGTTCACAAACACCTGGGTTCATCGACCCTTCCAACACCAGCACAGCAGCCACCAGCCCTCTGCCATGCAAGGTGTGCAAGAGAATACTGAGACCCAACACGAAGGAATTGGGCTGGAGTAAATCCCAAATGTCCACACTGAATTCTCTTAGTTCAAAACCTGAGGTGAGAAATGGGATCTCAGCACCTCAGGACTGAGGTGCCGAGTCACCGAGACCACCCTTGGGGGGCTCGGGAGTTCTGGAATGTTGCCAGAAGTGTCTGGTGGCTGGATTTTGATCCTACACGGGAGACGACACCTGTATGAGGATAGGAGGGTTTCACCGGGGTGAATGGTGAAGGGATTAGTTAGTTAGAGAGTGAAACACAGGGTTTAGGATTTCTGTACAGGGGGGTTTAGAGAAGTAAGATGGAGGAATTGGGGCGTGTCCTGTCCTTCTTCTTCTTCTTCTTCTCCTCCATCTTCTGTGGTGATGGTGGCACTTTGAGATTGGTTGTTACTAAAAGTGCACTGGGCAATAAGGGTGAAAGGTATTGGGGAAAAATGATAAATATTGTATACGTAACTTTGGGTATAAAGATAGGTGACCGCCCGGAGGGGAGGGGAGTGTGCTCATGGCTGGCTGCTGAGCGGACCTCTGTCGGGCCGAGGGAAAATCTTTTAGATAAACAATTGGTAAACACGGAGACCGAGAGAGGAACTGAAGCCTCTTCTGTTCCTTTGAGGCGCGGGCTGCCCCAGGGCCACCCCGGGCCTTTCCAGGCCATCCAAACAGCCGAAAACCGGACAACTGGCTTCCACTGGGTGAGCTCGAACTCCTACCAAAACCTTTCGGGGGGGGAGCAGCCTCAAAGCCCTGAAGAGCAGAAGAGCGAAGGGGGCAGCTCCGATCTTAGACGAGTTCCCAGGAGAGCACTGATAACTCCTGAGGAGAGAAGCCTGAAAAAAAAAAAAACAAAAAAAAAAAAACAGCAGTCACTGAGAATTCCATCTCTCAGCTTCTGCTGAAGACAATTCGTAGCAGAACAGCCCGGACCGGAACCAGGAAGGCGCCTCTGGGACCACCTCTCGTGATCTGCTGGACAGAGATTGAGACCTCCGGACTGCCCTGACGATAGATTTGGTAAGAAGGTCCAGAAATAAGAACATGGGGGGCACACTTTCCCAGGAACAACGGGAAATTTTGTCCGCCTTACAAGGCGTGACCCAAGCATATACAGAAGGGATTCCAAAGAAAGAATTAAAACAATTATTGTTATGGGCAAGGCTAAACTACCCACTGGCAGAAACATACCTGCTATTCGAAGTGGGGTTTTGGCAGGAGATAAACAGACATTTATATTTCTTAGCAACAAAAAAGGACGAGACAGCGTTAAAACTGCTCTCTCCAGCAAGGATAATGTTAGAAGGCATATCGATGCAAACGAAGTGCCGGGAGAAGCAGCAGAAAGCTGCAGGGCCCTCAGAAAGAGGGAAGGAGCAAGACTCCGGGAAAAAATTAGCTCTGGCCTTAAGAAGCCAGGAAAAAAAGGCTCTCGAAGAAAGAGAGCAAGAAATATTATTAAAACACCCGGTCTCAAGACCCAGAAACCCCAGGAAACTCCTAAAGCGTCCTGAAACTCCAGAGAGCATGGAGGACTCAGGAGCAGAAGGGGGGGAGCAGGGGGGAGAGAAGGGATCCGGGGGGGGAGCTTTCTCGCGGCGCGGCGGAGCAGGCGGGGAGCGCGGGTGAAGAGATAGCAAGAGACACGTGTTTTCGTGCAGCTTTCCTCAGCTCAGGGCCGGAGGCGGCAGCCATCCCGGGGGCCAGCAGGGATGCAGAAACGCGCGCAGCGGGCGAAACTCGCAAAAACCCGGGGGGGGAGACACATACCAGCACGGGGGCGTCTGAAACGGGCAGCGAAATAGGGGAATTTGCGCAACCCCAGAAGGCTGCCATGGTGAGACGCAGGAGACGCGCGATTATGACGTCGGACCCGGTGCGCAGATCAGCCTGGATCGCGGAGCGTTCCCGGGTGCCGGGGGGAGGGGGGCTGCACAGACCGGCGAGGGGAGGAGTGAACATGCGTCAGAGGAGGAGGAGACAGAGTCAGGGGCAGACCAAGGGGAGGAGACCTCGGAGGTGGAACAAGGGGGAGAGAGTGGCGTTAGCTCGGGAGAGACAGGGAGCAGCTCGGAGAGCACGCATGCGCAGAGAATAGAGCGCGGGCGGGGGCGGGCCAGACCCCCTGTGACGTCTCGGGCAAGGAGGGGCCATGCTCGGGTGTCCACATCCCGGGGAGCCACACCCTCTCCAGACTTGGTGCCTTTGGTTAAAACCCTCGGAGTCCAAGACTCACCCCTTCAAGGGAGACGTTCTGGTGTTCAAACCCCAATTTCAGCTGAATTAAAAGCCAAGCAAACACGGTCTCAAACGGGGCTGCCAGCATGGCAGCCGGCCGGAAGAGGAGCAGTCGAGCACGCTCCGTCATCCGAGCCAGGGAGGCCGGTGACAGCGCCACCTGGTGGCAGGAAGACAGAAGTGCACGACATGCCGGATCGGGTCGGCGGAGCCACAGCGCCATCTCGTGGCGAGACTGCAACAATGCAGCAATTTTTTCCAACATTATATAAAAAGAAAAGCATTTTAGAGAAAACAATGCCAACACAACAAAGGGATTATCCATCGACTTCAGGGTTTCATGAAGATGATGAAAGCTCAGATGAAGAACAGCTACAAGAAGAAGATGTCATAAGGATCACAGCATCGAAAGGGGTTCCTACATGGATGCTGTCAGCAGCAGAAGCAGCTAAGAGCTTCTTGCATTCAGTTGACACAGCAAAAAAGAAATATCAACAGGATCCTTGAGCTTCCTTTTCAGATTTGGGAGCGAGGCCAAAAACCTCAAGGTGAGAAATGAGACGTGATGAATCACCAGTGACATCCACAATACCATTATTTATGCAAATCCCAGCGGAACCTCAAGAAGAGGAATTTCAAGAGCCGGTGAAGACGATGGATTGGAAGCGAATTAGAAAAGCATTGGCAAAGGAAAAGCATTTATTTCCGGGATCAGGAGATCTGACAATGCCAGTGACATATGATGCCCAAGGGCAGAATCCAAGGTGGGAAAGGATGGGTCATGAGATACTTAAAGATTTTGGGAAGGCGGCTCAAACTTTTGGGCTGAATTCACAATACTTCAAACAGCTACTAAGAGGGACATTCGCTACATATGATCTCACACCATATGATATTCGAAGTATTGTGGCAATGATTCTCACTGACACGCAAAGCCTTGTCTGGGAAAAAAGGTGGAGAAAATATCTTGCTGAATTATGGAACAGATATCAAGGTGGACCAAACACGAACCTCACAGAAGGACAGTTAGCAGGAGATCCTCCAGATGACAACCCAGGGGAACAAGCAGCGCGGCTCCCACGAAGAGTGTTAAGTGACATCAAGGAAGCAGCAAGAATGGCAATCATGCAAATCACACCAGCAGGAGCTCCAGAAGTCCCGTTCTCTTGCATCAGGCAAGGTCCCACAGAGCCATTCATGTCGTTCATCGATCGACTCATGCAAGCCGTGGATCGACAGGTGACGATAGAAGAAGCGAAGAGGCCTCTCTTGGAAAGCTTAGCTTTCGGCAATGCCAACCCGGATTGTCAACAGGTGATTAGCGCCATGGCAGGACGGCCATCCTTGGCAGAGATGGTGGAGGCATGCAGCAAGGTGGGGACACCTCAGCATGTCACAGCGATTGTGAAGAACGAATTAAGAGAGGAATGGGAGAAACAGTTAAAGGGACATTCAGAAAGGCAAACAGAGGACAAGACACTGGAAAAGATGCTGGAAAAATTACTGCATCAACAGAATGAGAACATCAACAAAGTTCTTGCGACGATGCAGAAAAAGAACAATCCCCCAAGAGGACAGTGCTACAGATGTGGGGAGTTTGGGCACATGAAAAGGAATTGTCCACAAACACATACGCCAGCGCCAGCACAGAAGGCGGAAAGGCCAGTTTGCGCACGGTGCGGAAGAGGAAGACATTCTGCGAAAGAATGTTATTCCCAGACAGACGTGGACGGAAATCCGTTACCGCATCCGGGAAACGCAAAGCGCAGCGCGGGCCGGCGCGCTCAGACACAAGTACTGGCGGTGTCACAAGAGCAGACGGGGCAATCATCAGTGAGCGACAAGCAGACGCCCTCAGCAAAACCCTCAGCCGATTCCACAGTGACCCAGACCTCCTCCCACCAGGGGCACAGTGCGCATTGGCAGCTTCAAAATTAGTATACTTTCTAGATGAAAGTCATGCGGAGATACCAACGGGTATCCACGGGGACTCTTACAAGAAACAAGATTTCTTGATAATTGGACAACATAAGTGCGGTATTCTCGGACTCATTGTCTATCCAACAGTTATCTCAGCGGACAAAAATACAGAGTTGACAGTATTGGCAAGAGCACTTCGTCCACCATTGACTGTACCAGAAAACACTGTGGTTGCGAGAGCCTTCGCATTGCCACCACACGCAGTTGGAGAGGTCATGTCAATCTTCGACGAAGAAGGTTTCCCTATGAAGGAACATGTTGAAGTACATGCAACATGGGTGAAGCACATAGGTCGAGACCGACCCACGCTCACATGCCAGTTGACATGTGGGAACGGAACAATAGCGATCAGAGGTATGCTCGACACAGGGGCGGATGTAACGGTAATATCGTACATCTTTTGGCCACACAGTTGGAGCTTGGTTGCGCCATTGGGTTCTCTCTCAGGCATAGGGGGAGCATCTCTGTGTCTGCAAAAGTGAGAATTCTGTCGTTGTCACGGGACCAGGAGACAAGACAGCGATCATTTGTCCTTTTATTGTCCAAAAGCCGATCACAGTCTGGGGTCAGGACCTTTTGGCACAATGGGGTGCGAAGATCAAAGTGGATTTTTAGTAGGGGTCACTGCAGCACTCGCCACCCTGAAGCTGACATGGAAAACCGATGATCCAGTTTGGGTGGATCAGTGGCCCCTTGAGCGGAAAAAGTTGAGTGCTTTGAGAAACCTGGTCCAAGAACAATTGCAGGTGGGACACATCAAGCCAACAGACAGCCCTTGGAATTCTCCAGTGTTTGTCATCAAGAAAAAACTATCGGGCAAATGGAGATTGTTACACGATCTCAGGAAGATCAACGAAGTCATAGAAGACATGGGACCGCTTCAATTGGGACTTCCATCTGTCTCAATGATTCCCAGAGATTGGCAGCTTGTGGTCATTGACCTCAAAGATTGTTTTTTCAGTATTCCACTCCATCCAGATGACGCTCCGAGATTCGCCTTTTCAGTTCCGAGTATCAACAAGGAAACGCCTCTGCAGCGGTACCATTGGGTCATTCTTCCACAGGGTCTAAAAAACTCTCCGACGATCTGTCAATGGTACGTGGCACGAGCTTTGGCACCAGCGCAGAAGAAATTTCCAAAGGTAAAGATCATTCATTACATGGATGATTTACTCATTGCAGCATCAACACAACGGGAGCTGCAAGAAGCTCGTGACTGTGTGATCGCAGAGGTGCAAAAGGCAGGTCTGGAAATCAGCATTTCGAAGATTCAAGAGGTTGCACCTTGGAAATATCTAGGGTGGAAAATTTCAGAGAGAACAATAAAACCTCAAAAAATGGAGATCAGCACCAAGATCAGCAATTTGCACGATTTGCAACAGCTTCTGGGAGAAATCAACTGGATGAGGCCAGTTTTGGGAATCACAAACAGCGACATCCCAGCGTTGCTCGATCTTTTGAGAGGAGACACAGACATTCAGTCTCCCAGGACGCTCACGCAAGAAGCGAAGAAGGAATTGGAGAAAGTTGCAGACGCAATACAGAAAAGGCAGGCACATCGATTTGTTCCAACGTTGCCTTTTCAGTTGGCAGTGCTGGGAAAGAAAACACAGTTCCATGGTTTGATCTTCCAATGGGACGAGTCGCAAAAGGACTCTTTGATAATCATAGAGTGGATTTTCCTACCACACAGGCCCGCAAAAACAATTCTTACAGATTTGGAGATGGCAGCACAGATCATCATAAAGGCGAGAACAAGGTTGCTGACAATGGCAGGAAGAGAATTCTCAATCATCAGGTTACCCTTGAAACAAGACTATTTCGATTGGGCAATGCAACAATCGAAAGACCTGTTAATCGCATTGTTAGCGTTCCCAGGAACTTGCACAATCCACTTTCCACAACATAGAATACTGCAATCGCAAATATGCTATAAAACAAAACCAAGAATAAGTGAAGAACCTTTGGACGGGATCACAGTGTTCACGGATGGCTCAGGGAAGACACACAAGTCAGTGATCACGTGGAGAGACTCAACGACAGGGGATTGGGAATCTGACGTGAGGATGGTTCAGGGCTCTCCACAAATTGTGGAGTTGGCAGCTGTTGTCTGAGCATTTCAGTTGTTCAAACAACCTCTCAATCTGGTGACAGATTCCGCATATGTTGCGGGTGTGGTCAAGAGATTGGAAGGTTCGCTCTTGAAAGAAGTCAGTAATGGGGTTTTATACTCCTATCTGACGAGCTTGAAAACACTGCTAGAGAGCAGGGAAAGAGAGTATTTTATCACACACATTAGAGCACACACGACACTTCCGGGATTTTTAGCGGAAGGAAATGCTCGAGCGGACAGGTTGACAATGCCCATTTCGCAAACACTTCCGGACATTTTTGAGCAGGCAAGGTTAAGTCATGCGTTCTTTCATCAGAATGCGCAAGCGCTGATGGAGTCCTTTCGTCTCACAAAGAGTCAGGCGAGGGAGATCATTAGTGCTTGTCCAGACTGTCAGTTTGTGCAGCCACCTTCTTCCACCGGAGCCATCAATCCGCGGGGGCTGCAAAGTCTTCAGTTGTGGCAAGCTGATGTCACGAAATATCCATCTTTTGGGAGGCTCAAAAATGTTCATGTTTCTGTGGATACATTCTCAGGTGCAGTCTTTGCTTCAGCACATGCAGGGGAAACAGCAGACCATGCTTGCCGACATTTTCTGCAAGCATTTGCAGCATTAGGTGTGCCTCAGGAGATAAAAACAGATAATGGTCCAACGTATCACCCAAGATGGGGTGTCAGACACACGTTTGGTATTCCACATTCACCCACAGGTCAAGCGATCATTGAAAGAACACATCTCACCCTGAAATCCCTTCTGGACAGACAGAGAAGGGGTGAACCAGAGGCAACACCTCACATGAAATTAAACAAGGCACTGTATGTGTTGAATTTCCTAAATAGCTCATCCTCGGAACCTAATCCACCAATCGTGAGACATTTTCTAAACAGCACACAGGCAAAGCTAAGGGAAAACCCTTTAGTTTTGATCAGAAACCCAGAGACAGGACAAATAGAGGGCCCTTTCAAACTAATCACTTGGGGCAAGGGTTTCGCTTGTATCTCCACAGATCGAGGTCTAAAGTGGGTGTCGGCGCGGCACGTGAAGCCATTCCGAACGCGAGAACGCGAGAACGCTGATCCGAGAAACAAAGAGACGAGTACTCAGACAGAAGTCGAGACTCAGACCGGAAAGAACGATTCCGAAGAGAAATAAAAAGAAACTAAGGACTTTGGGGACTTTTATATAAGAGTGAAATAATGAGTTTCATGATGCTTATGTGCATCATCCTTTCATTCATTGCAGTAAGCAATGGAGAAGATTTACCTGTTAATCAGCCAAGGCAAAATGTATGGGAGACTTTAGCTCAAGCAGCGAATCTAGATAGTATTTGCCTGACACATTTGAGGCCAGGAAAACCATTTTCCGCATGCATGGTTGGATTGCCAGTGGACGAATGGCCAGTTCCAGGGCATTCCGCAGTTAACATTTCACAGGTCATTGAAAATCCTGTGAAAGAGTGGTGTGCTTGGACACATCTACTTCCTGTGGCTTCTACAGAACCTCAGGAATTGGAGATTTTTGGGTCCATGACAATGGAATTCTGCATGCAGTTTGAAGCTCCGAAGGCCACAAAGGCAAAAACTATCGATTTGACTCCCATTCATGAGTTTTATAAGAATGCATCAGCTTGATGTAAATATACAGAGAAAACTACCGAAGGATCGATCCAAGTCCCAGTGCAATTGCCACGGGGTTTGTTTTTAATTTGCGGGGCCAGAATTTGGCACGGCATTCCTGCTAATGCCACGGGAGGTCCATGCAGCATTGGGGAAATTTCAATGCTGTCGCCTGATTTGAACATGCTAAGAGAGAAAAGGCACAGAGGAAAAAGATCAATCGAAAAATATGCGGCAGATTGCAATGACGAAGTATTTTCTTGGGATAAGAAAGCAAGTATTGCTACAGCAATTTTCTCACCTCAAACAGCATCAGGGGTGGCTTTGACTCAGATTGACCGCATGGGTTGCTGGTTGAGCAAACATGCACGATCTGTGTCTGTCGCATTGGATGACATGTTAAAAGACGTTAGTGGTATAAGACAGGCGACTCTTCAAAACAGAGCGGCAATCGATTATCTATTGCTCGCTCATGGACATGGGTGTGAAGAGTTTGAAGGGATGTGCTGCATGAATCTCTCAGATCATTCAAAGTCAATTCATGAAAGTATTAAAAATATAAAAGACAGCATAAATAAGCTTGGCGAGATCACAGGATCATGGATCGATCAGCTGGTAGATTTCTTTGACATCTCTCCCATTTGGAGAGAAGTTTTAAGGGTAGGGTTCTATGTTTTGATAGTTCTCCTAGTCCTCATACTTGTCGTCCCATGTATATTTGTATGTTTAAAACGCGCCATGAATCGGGTAATAAAAGAGGTTTTCTTGGTGCAAACAGAAGGGGGAGATGTGGGATCTCAGCACCTCAGGACTGAGGTGCCGAGTCACCGAGACCACCCTTGGGGGGCTCGGGAGTCCTGGAATGTTGCCAGAAGTGTCTGGTGGCTGGACTTTGATCCTACACGGGAGACGACACCTGTATGAGGATAGGAGGGTTTCACCGGGGTGAATGGTGAAGGGATTAGTTAGTTAGAGAGTGAAACACAGGGTTTAGGATTTCTGTACAGGGGGGTTTAGAGAAGTAAGATGGAGGAATTGGGGCGTGTCCTGTCCTTCTTCTTCTTCTTCTTCTTCTTCTTCTCCTCCATCTTCTGTGGTGATGGTGGCACTTTGAGATTGGTTGTTACTAAAAGTGCACTGGGCAATAAGGGTGAAAGGTATTGGGGAAAAATGATAAATATTGTATACGTAACTTTGGGTATAAAGATAGGTGACCGCCCGGAGGGGAGGGGAGTGTGCTCATGGCTGGCTGCTGAGCGGACCTCTGTCGGGCCGAGGGAAAATCTTTTAGATAAACAATTGGTAAACACGGAGACCGAGAGAGGAACTGAAGCCTCTTCTGTTCCTTTGAGGCGCGGGCTGCCCCAGGGCCACCCCGGGCCTTTCCAGGCCATCCAAACAGCCGAAAACCGGACAGGTGTCTAAAGAACTGGAAAAGAATGCATTTCATCCTTTTCCATTTCCTGCCTAAGACCTGCAGGTTCCACAAGGGCCCTGCCATCAGGCAGGTGATGCATTTTCCCCCAGAGTGCATCAACTCTGTGTCTGTTACTGAATGTATGGGGTCTGCTACCTGTGCTAGAGTAGAGCACTTATTAGTTCATCTGTGGTTTCTGTTTCTAAACCATTAGGTTGGTAATCCTGGCCAGTGGATATTTTTTGAAGGAAAATATTTGAAAGAAATCTTCTTGAGAACTGTTTTCTGACAGTCACCAGATGGTGAGTTGCTCTTTTAGGCAATCCAGTTCCAGGGACAGAAGATCTTCCAGGTCCTGCTCCTTGCTGCAGGCAGGACACTGCCAGCCTCAGGGGCCTTTGACGGCGCCTTCTGACCACAGTTATCAATCCTGATCAGGACTGAGAGACAGCAGGATGGTAGCCCAGTGCCTGAAGGTGCTTTGGTCTCTCCTGACCCCTCACTTGATCCTGCACCAGCACAACCCCCAGCCCTGCTTGTGCAGAAGCAGCTGCCGTGCACTTACCCTTGGCCAATCTGCTCCACTTCCAGGTATTTCTGGGCAGGCTCCGCCTTGCTCACGGTGTTCCCTGAAAGAAAAAACGTGGAAGACGCTCCCTCCCAGAGTGAGAGACCGCCTTGCAGCAGAGCCAGAACCAGCCCCGCTCCCTGGGGCCGTGAGCCCCTTGGTGTCAGCTGGGGAAGGACAATAAATGGCTCGGTGACATTCAGCTGCAGAGCAACCCTGGGTGCAGCCGATGCCCAGACACACACAGCACCTGCTCGGGCACCCAGGGACAGAGCAGACGTACTCAGCTGCATCAGGCAGCACTCCCCTCTCCCCTCTGGCTGCAGGGCTGTGCTGCTGTCAGAATGTTCAGCCCAGGATCCCACAGCGGAGGGAGCTTCATTGTCCTCTTCCCAAGCAGAGGGAGGTTCTCCACCCTTTTCCCAAAATGCTGCAGCTTCTCCATCCTCTTCCCAAAATGCTGCAGCTTCTCTATCATCTTTCCAAGCCCAGGGATGCTCACTGTCCACTTCCCACTCTCCTCTTCCCAAGACACAGGATGTCCTCCATCCTCATCCCACTCCATGGGAGCTTGGCCATTCTGGTCCCACACCAGGGCACATCCACCGTCCTCGTCCCACGCCGGGAGATGTCCCCTGTCCTTGTCCCACCCCGCGGGAGCCTCGCCGTTGCATTCCCACACCGCGGGATGTTCGCCCTCATCTCCCAGAGCAGTGGGAAGTTCACTGTCATCTCCCGGCACTGAGGGAAGTTCACCATCGGCCCCCAGAGCAGCGGGAAGCTCACTGCTGTCTTCCTCCTCTTTGGCTTCCTCTTTGGAAGCTGAGGGAGCCCCAGGAGGTGCTGGTGCTGCTTTTGTGCCCTGAGGACAGATGGCTGCGTGAGGGATGGGAAGTTCTATCTCAGTTATCACCTTATTTATCCTCAGCTGCACATCCAGCTGCACTAAGCAGAAATTGGGTTTGGAGCTGTTCCAACTAACAATGGGCTTAAATCAACATTGCCACTTATTGTTGGGAATTTGATATTCCACCATGGCTAAAGCCAGCAAGAAATCCTCTGCCTGCAAAACCAGACCTGCAGCTCTTCAAAAGCTCTTCAGCAGAAAAGGAGAAAACTGATGGGAATTCCTTTGCTGTTGCTGCTGCAGGCACTGACAGGAACTTTCCTTCAGCCTCCCAGGCTGGCACTGGGCTGCCACATGCCGAGCTCACACCTTGCTGCACAATTCCAAATATCAAAGGTTCCTTTCCCACTCACCGAAGGAGGAGCTGCTCGGAATCCAGACATGAGGTGCCCTGCAACGGGAGAGGGAACATGAACCAGATGCTGTTAGGAGAAAAACTGCCAGTGGTGGGAAATGCCACGGAGCAAGACAACCCCGAGAGAGCATTTTGCTTTCACAGCATTCCTCCAGGAGCCACAGTCCCTTCCCACAGCAAGCAAGAGAACAGCACAAAATACTGGGCTGGGTCAGTTCTTGGCTGGAGCAGCAAAGGGAGGGAGTTCCAGGCTCTGCTGGC
Source organism: Zonotrichia albicollis (assembly GCF_047830755.1). Taxonomy (NCBI): domain Eukaryota; kingdom Metazoa; phylum Chordata; class Aves; order Passeriformes; family Passerellidae; genus Zonotrichia; species Zonotrichia albicollis. The sequence continues at coordinate 3,597,787 of NC_133849.1, forward strand.
ACAGACTCCCTGCTTGAGGGAACAGAACCCCCCAGGGCTCATTGCAGATGCCGTGCACGCCCTGCTGGCTGCAGACACCCCCTTTTTCAGCTGCAGCTGCTGGCAGGAGCTCTCCCAAAGCAATGGTGTCTTCATGGCAATTTGGTTCCAAAGTCAGCTCAGCTGCAGAGGAAGAACAGAAAGCACACAGCAAGCCCAAAGCCACAGATGCTGCACCGAGGGAAAACCTTGACTTACATGCCAAGTGGGTTAAAAAATACCCCGAATAAGCCACAGAGTACAGAGTGCAAACTGCAGCAGCCACGTGCTGCATCATTTTGGCTGCGCTGCACACGTCTGCAGCCTGTAGCCCTGCAAGCACAGACGGACACCCGTCAGGGCTGGGCTGGCTGCTGAGAATGCCTCGGGCAGGAGGATCCTCCGGCAGCGAGCCCAGAGCCACTCTGGGCACTGAGGCCTCCGTGTCCCACAGCAACGGGAACACCACGGGGATGTGGCGCTGTTCCTGTGACATCCCAGCAGCAGCTCACGCAGAAACCGCCTGGAAGGTTCTCCTGTGTCACAAAGGAGCACAAAGAACCCTCCCAGGGCACAGCCTACGGCCCAAAGGGTGCAAGAGGAACTCGGAAAATGCAGCAAACAAGGACACCCCACAGCCCAGCCTGAGCACTGAGGAGGAACAAGGACGGCACCGAACCAAAGGAAACGTGACCTTTAGTCACTGATGCTTCTGACTAAAAGCAGCAAGCCATGTTCCATCTGGGATCTTTGTCCTAGTTCTAAATGCAAGCAAGGTTCTCCAGTCTAAACACACAGAAAGCAGGAACTGGAGAGGAGGTGGGATTAGGAAGGAGGAGGAGGAGGAGGGGGAGAGGAAAAGGAGGAGCAGGAAGAGCAGGAGCAGGAGCAGGAGCAGGAGGAACAGGAGGTTCCAGTGTCCCCTGTGGCTGCAGCCGCGGGACCATCGCCCCCAGCTCGTCCTGCAGGAGAGCGGGGAGGGGGAACTGGTCCCAAATCCATCGGGGGGGTCCCTGAGAGGGTTTTCTTATTGGGGTGTGTTTGGAGCTCACAGGTTGTGGATTTGAGCCCCAAATATCATGTGGTGTCCCTGGGAGGTTTTTTTCCTCTGTGTGTGTAGGTTTGGATCTTGCAGGAGCCCAAAGCTGAGCCCCTTGGGGGATCTTTGGGGGCCCACGTAGCCATTTCCCAGTATGGGCAGGGGAGGACATTGGTCCTGGGGACCCCCGGGAGAGCAGAGGAGGGGAACCCCTGGGAGCCCCAGAGTGTGGAGAGCAGAGAGGGGCGATCCCAGAGCTGGGGGGCCCCGGCAGACTGGAAAGGGGGGGAGCCTGGAGAGGAGGGACCCCTGGGATCCCTGGGACCTCAAAGCAGAGCATCAGGGGAGAAGGGACCCCATGGACCCCCAAAAGCCCCTGGATCATCCCTAAGCAGGACGCCGGAGAATGGAGAACCCCTGGAGCCATTGGACCCCCATGATCCCAAGGAAAGGAAACTTCTGGAACCCCAAAAGTGGAGAGATGAGCAATAGGGAACTCCTGGGAGAGTTTTTTCAGGCTGAATCTTGATATGTGGAGCTTTTCATGGACACAAGACTCCTGCTGAGTTCCAGAGATGGACCAGGCCAGGAGGAGCCTCTACTCCAAAGCGCTCCCACCTTGGTTTCCCCCAAACCAGGGTTTGTCATTCCCAAGCTGTGGCCAGATGGAGGAGGAGGAAAAGTCCCAGAGATCCCTCACGAGGAGGGGCTGCAAACCCAGCCCAGGGAGGGGTGAGGAGGAAAGAGCCCCCCTGAGCCAGGAAGGCGGCCGGAGATGCAGCCAGAGCTCAGAGCTGGTGGAGAAGCCTCATGGCAGGGAGAAGCCCCACAAATGCTTGGAATGTGGGAAGGGTTTCAGCTCCAGCTCCAGCCTGATGGAACACCTGAACATCCACACTGGGGAGAGGCCCTGGGAGTGTGGGGAATGTGGGAAGAGCTTCAGTGGGACCTCCGACCTCAGCAAGCACCACAAGATCCACACTGGGGAAGGGCCCTTGGAATTCTTGGTGTGTCAGAAGAGCTTCAGGTGGGATTCAGAGATCGTCACTCACCAGCACTTCCACACCAGGGAGAGGCCCTGCGAGTGTCCTGAGTGTGGGAAGAGCTTCATGCGCTGCTCCAGCTCCATCCCCCTTGGGAGGATCCGCGCTGGATGATCCCCAGTGACCCCCGTTGGGCAAAGCCCTGGTGACCCCTGTTCTGGGCGATCTGTGTTGGGTAGGGGGAAGGTGTTGGAGAGATTTCTTTCCCTTCTCCTTGTGCTGCTGATTCGGTTGGTAATAAATTCCCTCCGTGTTCCCAGGTCGGGTCTGTTGTGCCCATGTGGGATTTGCTGCGGGATCTCTCCCGGTCCTTGTCCCCACGCAGGAACCCTCGGCTGCATTTTCTGTCCCTTTGCGGCTGCGGGGGTAGGGACAGAGCGGCTCTGGGGGTGCCTGGCATCAGGCCGGCGTCACCGCTCGCCACGGGCACCCCTGAGATGCCGCGCACCTGGGCACGCATTGCTGGGCTCACCTGAACTCCCACCTGCCCAGCGCCCCAAGGTTCTCCCTCGCCAAAAAAAACCCCTCCGGGGCTGCAGCCTCCCGGAAAGGCCTCAGCCAATGGGACCCCAGGCAGGCGGCATCTTAGCCAATGAGAGCTCGGAGCGTTGGATTGCCTCATCGGTTGCCGGGCAGAGCCCGTGGCCGATCGCTCCCCAAAAGCTGCGGCAGCCAATGAGAGCGCGCGGCGCTGCCGAGCCCGCCCTGCTCCGGACTGGCGCTCCCAGCGCAGCGCGGCTGCTTTGGGGCTGCTGCTCCCTGCCCGGCCCCGGCCATGGGGCGAGGGGCGGCAGCTGGGGCCCTGCTGGTGGCACTGGTGGTGCTGGGAGCCCCCCCGGCTGCAGGCACGGAGCTCTCGGGTGAGCGGGGGGGCGGGAGGCGCTGGGACAGGGGGGGAGAAGGGGGAAAAGGGGGGAACCCGGAATGGAGGGGGAGGAGGAGGGGACCCCCTAAGGGAGAGCGGAAGGGCCTGAGGTGTGGGGGGAGGAGAGGGAGCGGTGGGAGAGGGTGGGGAAGGGGCAAAAGCGGAGGTGGGACACCATATCTGAGCGGGACGGGGCTGGGGATTGGGAAATTTGTGGGAAAATGGGGAAATGGGACCCCAGAAGTGATTTGGGGAGCGGCCGGAGGTGGGAGGGGAGACGATGTGGAAGGGGAAATGGGGGAAGGGTGGCAAAGAGGAAGCGGCAGCGCGGGCAGGAGGGTCCCATGGCGGCCGAGGGGCGCAGGTTGTGCGGAGTGGGGATCCGGGGTGGGTCCGGAGCTCTGGGGATGCTGGGAGAGGGTGGTGGGTTGGCACCCCTGACCTGTGTCCTGCACACTCAGGGGTGTTCCAGAGGATGACAAAGTCCGAGTGTTACTTCATTAACGGCACGGAGAAGGTGAAGTACGTCCAGAGATCCATCTACAACCGGGATCAGTTCATAATGTTCGACAGCGACGTGGGGCACTTTGTGGGGTTCACCCGCTATGGGGAGAAGTTGGCCAAGCGCTGGAACAGCAACGCGGTATTCATGGAGGACAGACGGACTGCGGTTGACTGGTTCTGCCGGTGCTGGTACAAGAATTTTACCCCGTTCATCACGGAGCGCCGAGGTGAGCACGAGGGAGAGTGCGTCCCCTCGGGGCCTGCCCTGCCAGTAACCCTGGAGCCCCTCAAAATCTCCCTGGGCATCGGCCCAGAGCCCTCAGCCCTCCTTGTGCCGACCCCCGGGGTCTCCAGATCCTCCCAGTCCCTCCCGGTGCCCCCCCGCGCGTCCATTTCAGCGACCCGTAAAGTTGACGCTTTGCAACCAATAGGATCGCATCGTGTTCATGACTCATCTGTTGCCAGGCAGACCCGCAGCACGGAGTGCCTCGCGCCGGACTCGCCCTCCCAGTGCCGCGCACTTCATTCCCGGTTCCTCCCAGTGCCAAGATCCCTCCCAGTGCCATTCCAGTCCCTCCAAGACCATGCCCAGTTCCTCCCCAGTCTCTCCCAGTCCATTCCCAGTCTCTTCCCAGTTCATTCACAGGTCACTCTTAGAACTCCACCCTCTCTCCCAGTTCGCCCATTCCTTCCCATCTCTCTGTGTCACCCAACTCCCTCCCAGTCTCTCCCACTCCCTCCGAGCACATTCCCAATCCATCCGAGCCCATCCACAGTCCCTCCCACCACATTCCCCAATCCATTCCCTGTCACTCCGAGTCCATTTCAGTCCATTCCCAGCCCTCCCTTCTCTCTCCCAGTGTCCCCTCAGCTGATCCCAGTGTCTCCCCGCTCTCTCTCTCTGCTCTCCCAGTGCCCGCCAGCGTGTCCATCTCGCTGGTTCCCCCCTCGAGCTCCCAGCCCGGCCCCGGCTGCCTGCTCTGCTCCGTGATGGATTTCTACCCTGCTGCCATCCAGGTGAGGTGGTTCCAGGGCCAGCAGGAGCTCTCGGAGCACGTGGTGGCCACCGACGTGGTCCCCAACGGGGACTGGACCTACCAGCTGCTGGTGCTGCTGGAAACTCCCCCCCGGCGCGGGCTCAGCTACAGCTGCCAGGTGGAGCGCGTCAGCCTGGAGCAGCCCCTGAGGCGGCACTGGGGTACGGGGGAGCCCCTGGGGGCGCTGGCAGAGCCACTGGGCTGTGCTGGGAGGCACTGGGAGGGAGCTGGAGAGAGCCGGGCTGGGACTGGGAGAGGGGCTGGGGGCTGGACAAGGGCTGGGCAGGGGTTTGGGGGATGCTGGGGAGGGTGGGGTGGGGCTGGGGGGGTCCTGGTGGGCACTGGGAGCGACATTGGGGGTGCTGGGTGTGCCTGGGAGGGAGTTTGGGGGCGCTGGGTGCAAAGGGTAGGGGGTTTAGAGGATGCTGGATGCGACT